>NW_027315735.1:27432778-27607778 GCF_026437365.1 Eucyclogobius newberryi | reverse complement strand
TGGTGAAAAAAAGTTTGGACACCCCTGCTCTAAATAAACTCCAGTGTCCGGTTAAGCTTGACTTTAAGGTGCGTCATACCTCATCTGTCATGACCTCGTACCTAAGCGGCCTCTTTACGCTCTTCTGCCAAACGTATATTCTTTACTTTGGAACCCACTTTGTACTAGTTTGCATAGAAGTACATCCGGATTGTTCTCTTTGTCTGTGTTCATTGTAAAGCCTCAGCATCCGGATCGATCAGTAAACACACTTTTCACCATCTGCCTGGCTCCTGGTCCTTTCTGTACAACACGCCACTTTATTACAGTCTGCAACGCATCACGGTGGGGGCCGCGGTCTGGTGGGGGCCGCGGTCTGGTGGGGGCCGCGGTCTGGTGGGGGCCAAACAACTCTCATTTTCCCTCTTTAAAGACGTTTCCAGGCGGAGTTTGTGTATTTTTAGTTGAGTCACAACCAAGTCTTAGTGGAGGTTGTTGACCTGAAATGTAAATGGATTGTTCTGTAGACGCGAGAATCACTTAACATTTAGCCCGCAGCTGCTGCAGGCATTCTCACTTATTTATATAAATTGGACCACTTTATGTCTTTGTGTCTGCGTTTGGTACAATACATATTCTAAAGTGTGCGTTTGCTCTTACAGTTGTGGGGAATTGAGCTCTTCTATATTGAAATTAATGAGATGAATTTAGCAGTGGGTGTGTTCTTTTCTCCCACAATGCATTTCACCTATAACCAGTGTCCTAAAATTTTAAAAAAGTACACATTGTGGTACTTTGTTGTATAATTTAGGCTTCAAACTGCACTGCGCTGTTTGCCTGACCAGCCATTCCCAACACGTTTTGACAAATTACTTCACAAAACCTGAGGGTCTGGGGCTCGACTGCTGCGTTTCAATTTCTAGGGTGGAGTTTAGAGAGCAGAGATATAAACCCAGAAGTGACGCAAAAAACGCTGCACGCTTAACCGGATATTACGTAGCCCATGTCAACAAGGCGTGTTCCGCGTTATCTGTCCCCGAACGCAGAAAATGTCTTCTGAATCGTGATGACGTCCTTCGTATAACCGCTGCTAACACACGTTCATCATGGCGAGTAGAGCGGACTTTCCTGATTGTACAAACCGAAGTGAGAGCAGAAGTAAACACTCGGTCACGAGCCGGGTCTCGAGCCGGGTCTCGAGCCGGGTCACGAGCCGGGTCACGAGCCGGGTCACGAGCCGGGTCTCGAGCCGGGTCCGCCATCTTGAATGTTTTGGAACGGGGGTGAAAAGCTACTTCCGTATCTCAGTGTGACGCGTTAAAACCTCCGCATGGGATTGGTCGGTAAATTGAGGATCGACGACTTCAGTGGCTCTGACTCGGATTCCAGACCCTTACGCAGTCGAACCGAATGTGGGCGGGGCTGGCGGGTCAGGCAACTGCGCGGTAGTAGTGAGTGAGAACACAGCTCTTGTGGGATGTGTGTGCTTTTTCATCCTCTAATTAGTGATAAATAAATGCATAACAAACAGCGTAACAAACATAAATCTGTTTCAATCATATGCTTTGGTTTTACACTATAACGCGATGCAAATATTCTCGGAAAATAGTTAAATAAAGTGCGTTACAGTGTGTTGATGTTTCATATCATTATCAATTACAGAGAAAGATATTGATGTTTTATTAAACCTAAAAAAGAGCAATGTTTTTTTTTTAGATTTTGTGTATTTCATAGATACGGGAAAAGCTAAAAACTGATTACGACTTTTATATTTACCAAACTATCCATATGAAACTCTCTCACAGCTGTATTTACAAAACACATTACAGACACATAATGGCTGTAATGAACAAACTTGGAAAACGGTTGCAAAAATGAGTCCGAGGCGGTAAAAACAGCTGGATGGATGAAGTATCTGCCAGGACTTTTTCCCTCCCCCCCAATGGTGACAGCTGTTTTCCACTAATGGCATAAAGTGGCACATTTTCAACAGTTTTCCTCTTTGCCCCTTAAACCGCCGGCTCCGCACTGCTCCCTCCACATCTGTGAATTTGCATTGATACGAAGCCATCGAGCGGCGACGGCGACCGCAATCTAACGCGTGTATTAACGGTCGAGTTCGTTTGACAGGCGCAATGACGCGATCTGCTTATGAGGTCGGTCGATAGACGCCGCGTGGATCAATTAAGTTTGTGAGGAGTAAAAAACTGTCAGGAATAAATTGGACACGTGCAGAGGAGAGAGAGCGACGAAAGGGGAAGAAGGATGTCGAGGTGAAGTCGAGAGGAAGAGCAAAAGAGCAGTAATATGATGATAACGCGTTCAAATTCAGGGTTTCTTTATTATCACCCGCAAACAAAATGTATAAGGGGACCTCTAATGACGTGAAAACCAAACGATGACTCACACAAATAAATAACACACGACGTATCAGAGGGTCGAATTGAATAGAATTTCATAAAAAAAATGTCTTTGCAATACATTTGACATCCTTACATTTTTTTTGGGAGGATTAATGACAAAAACAAGAACATATGATTGACAATGCTACAGTATTAAACAATGTATTTGCTTTATTTGGGTTAGGAGGTAAGCTCAGGGGATTCTCGAGACAGGAAAAGGTTCCTCAAACCAATGAATTAGACAATTTGACATATTTACCGGACATCGGGACAAACAACAACGACATTAGTGGACGTACGCCAGACTTTTCTTTGTGTTTTTGTCTTTTCATTCCATGTGTGTTGTTCTGTTTGTTTTTATGTTTGTTGTTTTATTAAAAAATTCAGGCTACTTTTTTCACAAATTATTATTTTATTATTTATTTTATTGTATTATTTTATTTAATTACATTTTTATTTTATTTTAAATTCATTTTAATTTAATTTATTTTTATTGTATTGTATCATTATTGAACTCAAATAAATGAGGCAGATTATCCTGAGCCGTAGTAATTTATAAAAGTAACATCTTTCACTGGAGTTTTAGTCTTCAAACTGAACATGCCGATTCAGCGTCACTTGTCTTCTGGTCTCAAGAGACTCTCTCCTCAAAAAACAATGTGTCTTTAATGAGATTTCTCTGATGAATGCTCTGCTCCAGTCTGACCTTGTTCAGAACATCCTCCTCGTTTTAGCATCGCCTTCATCTGCTCCATCACAAAGAGCAAGTTTTTAATTAAACTACTCCAAAACGTATCTCTGCGTTTTTGATATTTCTCTTTGAGCTCAAAAACCCGCATAATCTTTGTCCCGAGAACCGTCAACGCATCAAGATTTCACCCTGTGTGCCGGCAGCCTCATGCGCTCTATAGATAAGACGATTGTGGCGTTTAAAAGCCCAAGTGACATCGGTTGAACAAAAAGCACCTTTCCCATTTTTTTTTGCTATTGCCGAATACCGGAAGAAAAAATGAATATGACATTTGCTCATTGTTAACAAGCTTGGCGCCATGTCCGCCGCCTTTGGCAAGAGATGTTCTTTGTGGGCGCAGATGCCATCCCGGGCCTCGTGTGAGAGTCCTAATGCAATCCCTAATCCTGAGCTTGAGGGAGAGATACTTCCTGTTCTGCAAAAGTTTTTAGAGTCTCTGGAAATGGCAACAATCAGGAAAAATACCAACCCGCCGAATATTCCCCAAAACATATGCGTAATACATTCATATGAGGACCAGCGTCAGGCTCTGCAGCAGTTTGAATCACATGGTCGAGCCTCCAGAGAGCAAGAAATGCTGTCAATCAAATACATTTTAATACTAAGGACACGGCGAATACTCTCTATCGACTCAGATACTACTTTGATTGCATATTTTCTAAAGAAAAAACTAAAAATATACACAATAGAAAGTAATTTTCATCACAAATGAATCGTAGTCGTTTTATTTTGACAATGTAATCGTTAGTTCTGATAAAGATTAAGACCCTTCTCAATCTATTTAGTAATGGTCCAGTTTTGTTACATTTTCAGGAGTTTAATCTCAGAAGAGTTTTTTGCTCAAATGAGTTTTGATTCTAACTGTAGGATCAGTTAGTGTTCAAGTATACAGGTGTTTTTGTCAAAAGGTGAAACATCAGCTGTGAAGAAATAATGTTCAATATCTACCAACAGTTGAGACAAAGACTGGATAGTTAACGCTGCACACATACTGTTCATTAAGTTTTCTTCATCGTCTTTGTTGCTGAGAAGTGTAAAAACTTCCACTTTTTCTATTACAAAACGAAAAAGATGAATGATGATCAGAATCTGTACCGTCTTAAATTACAACTACAAATCCACTCAAAATGAAACATACAGCAGACTTGGAGAAGTGCAAAAAATAATACCGTATTTTCGCACCTTTTTTTCATAGTTTTGGCCGGGGTGCGACTTATACTTATATTTATACTTATATACTTATACTTCTACTCCGGAGCGACTTATATGTGATATTATTTGTTATTTTCACACTTGCAACCACACTCAACACACTATACTCCAGTGCAACTTATATTTGTTTTTATGTTTTTTTCTTCTCTATTATGCATTTTTTGGCTGATGCGACTTATACTCCAGTGCGACTTATACATGTTTTTTTTTTCTTCTCTATTGTGCATTTTTTGGCTGGTGCGACTTATCCTCCAGTGCGACTTATAGTCCAGAAAATACGGTACACATTTTTTTTCTCAACACTTGCCCAAATCTTTCTATGTGTTATTTCACTTTTACCACAGTAACTCCTGGCGCTGTCCCTGCGGCCGGCACAACGTGGTTCTGTTTGCGTACTGTACATTACATTATTCAGTAGATGATTAGCACTCCGCCACACGCTCCTGGGCCTCTTCCCCCTCGATCAGCCCACTATCCGGAGCATGTAAATCTCACAAGTAAATATTTCAGCAGGGTCGAGCCCCGCTCCCCGTCGCCGCCGAGGTTAATAGAATTCAGATCATGCCTCTGCCATTACGACCGCTCTAATTAAATCAGGAAATGTAGCCGTGGGTATGTAGCGCCGCACTTTTTAAAGAGAGAACAGCAAAGACAAGGGCGATAATTGATAGCAGAGAGCACCCAAAGGCCCTCCAAATACTTGTACATTTAAAGCCTTTCGGATGCATGGATGTAAAACAGAAGTAGTAGTGTTAATGGCTTCATAGACCGTTTAGAAAGTTCTTCATAAATACAACTAAAGATAATAAGGTACTGCCGACTCAGCTGTCGCAATATCCTGTTTCTTCACAATCAACATCCTCAGTCATTTCTTCGAAGATATCAAACATATGTATATCAAAATATGAAATACTATAGATAACTGGATCTCTATGTGTATATCTCAGCTCTCTTGCTTGGCGGTGTGTTTTTCATTATTGGTTTACTTTGTGGGACAGAGTTAATGAACTTAACGCCTTAAACATGTCGATTTGTTGCCACATTTCCATCCAGTGCTGCACATCTCACACACTCTCATTCATACACCAATGTATTTCAACGAGGATACTACAATTTTTAGTAATTTGGGGTAATATTTTCGATACTCAATCCTGGTTTAACCTTATGTTTGAAGTAAATATGTACAAAGATGACAAACCGAACATTAAGACGGATGGATCAGTCCGATCTGCTGCTGGTGAAAGCGTTTGACACAAAACAATGAAGACATGTTTATTAGCATTGGTATTTACATAGCAGTATTGATACCCACATTTTATTGAGTCTTGCCCGGGGAAAGTAGAACAATACGCACTGATCCGAGCTCGGTTCAAATCAGCAAACTTCGGGAGGGTGGACGAGAGCTCCAAAGCCACAAAGCTTATTTTTCAAGATCGGACTCGAACATTAATGATATGCACTATACAAATGTGATGCTTCTGGTTACATTCCTTTATGTTTTATTTTAAATGGATGGCAAACAAATCCCTATACCGTATTTTCCGTACTATAAGTCGCACCAGCCAAAAAATGCATAATAGAGAAGAAAAAAACATATATAAGTCGCACTGGAGTATGAAATGCAGTTGCAAGTGTGAAAATAACAAATAATATCACATATAAGTCGCTCCGGAGTATAAGTATATAAGAATAAATGTAAGTATAAGACGCACCCCGGCCAAAACTATGAAAAAAGGTGCAACTTATAGTCCGTAAAATACGGTAGTTTCCCTGAAGACCTCGGCTATAACGCTATAATTGAATACAGCCGACCCAATAGTCATAATAATTCCTCCTCCTCCTCCAGGTGTGAGGCGTTGTGTCGTGTGTTACCAGGGCGACCTACAGCTCACAAAATGAGCAGGAATTATCAAATTGTTTTATTTTGCAGAGAATAATAATAATCCAAGAGAGACACACTTTTAATTTCAACAGTGCCCCTCAGCCGTGACACAAAATCAGTTTTTCTAACAGAGGAGGGCCCCTTGAGGTAAACGGAGGAACACGGAAGAAGGGAATTGTGGGTAATTACACACGTCTTTTGAGCGGAGTAGCAAACGTCTATGGTTTTGGATTATGTTGGTTTAGTAAAATAAGGGTGAGAGAGAGAGAAAGTTAACCCAAGGCTAAAGAATGAAAGTGTTGACATAGAAAACTGCTGAGACCTAGAAGCCTCTTATAACCGTGAGTGGCAGCAGCCGAGGCAAATTAGGCACACGTCTCGCCAATGAAACGCCGGCCGTTAAATAGGGTTAAATGTGATTAACACTTTGCACTGCCGACGGTCAAAGCCAGAACATTAGGTCACGGATAAGCCTTGGAACAAACATTGAAATTTAAATCAGATGTGAAGCCTACTCGTGTGGCAAAAAGAGTTTTGTGTAAGCCGTTTGTTCATACGAGGTCAAATGTTCAAGTAGTCATCTGATTTGAAATACAACCAGGGTGGAAATGTTAATAACCGCTTGATGAACCATAACTAAATGTTATTTAAACTTAAAAAAAAATGTAATGAGGTTTTACTGCAAAAACCTTGATGGAATTATACTAACAGTGTCATTTAGAAGATTACAATCAATCGATCGATCTTTATTTAAAGCGACCAAAGTGCTTCATAATAAACGAAACAAAACTAAAAACTGTACATACATTACAGACATTTACACAACTGTAACGTGTCATACATTAAAGAGCGTTATAAGCCGATCTGAATAAATGCAGATGGAAAGGAGGAGTAGCAACATTTCAAAGTAATTTTCTTTTAATTATTTTAATGAATTTGCACATATTCCCAGACTAATTAAAGAAAAGGAACCTCTAAGAGTAAAACAAATCTATAATAATAAAAAAAGAGAAAAGTAAATAAATACAAATTAAAATAGTGCATGTATTGGCCAATTTCTTGATTTAAATGGTTAAATGTTTAGTCTTGCATCTCAAAAAGGAGAATGAGAGCAATCAGTGTATTTGAATGCTCAATTGTGACTCAACTTGAAAATACACAGATTCAGACAGGAAAAAACTTTCCAAAATATTTATGTGCAAGTGTAAACTCTAGCGCAAAGTATGATAATAATATAATAATCCTACTTATGCTTATGGCCCTTCGATTAAATACTTAACTATTAGATGCAGAAAACACGCAGCGGAGTGATTTAGTCACAAAGTTCAGCTTTTACAATATACTATGGGGGAAAAACTAAACTTACTGTTGTACGAGAATAACCTGGTGATTGTGTGAAGGCATATCTGATTCTTATATTGTTCATAGTTTCACATTTGCTGAGGATTCAAACACAAAGAAGAGTTCAGTCCAACCTTGGGTCAACACAGATGAGAGTGAAAGCATGAGTCATCCTGTAACACTGGAACTATTCATTAGAGCCTCAAATCAGAGTGAATCACAGCCCTTTGTGATCCTCGTATTGTTGTAGCGATGATGCTCCAGGGAAAGTGACATGATGTGTGGTGTAGCAATGAACTTATGGGAATGTATTTTACAGCTTAGGTATGTGCAATGCTTTAAAAGAAGAAATAAATGCTACAAAATGCTGTGTATAGACACTACAACAAACACAAGTAGTTGCTTTGTGGCTGAACAGTCTCATCCCACATAAAGAAAGTCCCAGCTTTGAGTCTCAAAAAGATTGATTCTGAGGTTGTATGTTCTTCCATGTACAGTAGATGTACATCTATGATACATGTAGTTGTACATCTACTGTAAATGTACATGTAGAGTACATGTACATTTACTCTACATGTAGATTGTGCTTGGCACAGTCACACTGCCTTTGCCTGGCCAGCCAAGACTGCAGGATTTCATGGCAGCTCCTGTGGAATCCTATAGAGAGGATTTATTTAGGTCTTAATTGAATGACTATTGCCCAGTGTGATTGTTCTGGGAACAATCATTTCATCGAATCCTTTGTGTTTCGGTGAATCAGCACGATTTGCTCAAGGGGAATTGCTGTATTTGTGAGCGTTTCAAACCTGTAATTTACTGACCAACATGCTGAATTGGGGCTTAGGCCTCTCATAAACCCCCACTTTCTGTTGCAACAACAGAAAACTGATCTCTTAAAATGTCCTGGGATTGGGATTATGTTTGAAAAAGTCTGACAAATGAACAATATGCAAGTCAACTGTGTAATGTGTTCAACTGAATGCAAGGGCGGCCGGCTATTTAGACCCTCTTTGTGATTGCCAATACTCAAATCCCTTTAAACAGCCACATTATGAACGATGTCTTGTTCCAACAGCTGCCCAAAGCTGTAAGTCGTATTTAGTGTTAAAGTGATTCAATGTTCTATATCATTGTCCATTATACAGTATATTCTCAAGTGAAGCCCATAGATTTCACACTTCATAGAGTTTATCTTTGGGACTTTGCTACTTTAGAGGCAACTGGGGACACGTTTCCTGCCTTGGAGCGATCTTTAAATGCCTCTTGGACGCTACATTGCACTATTGATTTGTCTGGCTAATGTAATTCATCTTCACTTCATGTTTGTTATGTCCCATGAACACGTCTATCTCCACACGCCACAGCTGGGAACAGAAACCACGGTTTTAACAGCCACATGAAACACTGGTGAGAGTAGAAATTAAATAACAAGGGCAAACAATTTTAAACTGGAAGTGGAAGAGTGGTTAGAGCTTATCACCTTCCAATAAGGAGATCATGGGTCCAATTCCCGGGCCAGACCAACATCCCACAATATCTCTGGGTGGAGTCTGCATGTTCTTCCTCTGTTACCGTGGGTTCTCTCCAGGTTCTCCATTAGGATGATGCTAGGAATGTATTGGGTAAGTGAGCAATAATTGATTTATTCCAAATATTCAACTCTGCTATAAGACTTTACAGATGTGTCTGAACTCATGTGAACACTTTATTTATGTGCAATACACATACGCAATAATGTCATATTCATGTGCATATAACAGCTGTAAATAAGCGTGTTTACTTTACAACTATTATTAGTATTATGTTGTCTTATGTTAGCTTATTTTTATTTTTATCTTCCATCCATCCATTTTCTACCGCTTGTTCCCTTTCGGGGTCTTTTTATTTTTAATTTTTTTTATTTTCTCTATTCCTTATTAAGAATGTGAGAGGTTCTGTCCATAGGAGTTTTTTTTATAAGAGTTTTTTTCTATTAACAGTGTTTTTTAAAACTTCCTATAAGTTAGTTGTTCTTTTCTTCTGTATCTTCTTGCGTTGCAACACCGAAATTTCCCAATTGTGTGGACAAATACTATCTTAAAGTAAAGTATCCATCCATCTATATTGGTTCCCAAGCCGATCAGAAAGCAGAATGAGCCCTTCACTTGTACATTTCACGAGTTTGCAATAAAACCAAAAAGCATTCAACCAGTGGGAGCAGACGTTAACGCTATTAACTTCAAACAGACGTATTTCTTCATGAAAAAAAATCTACGTTTCACTCTCGTCAGTCTAATGAGGACACGCTGATAAGACTCACCTCGTGTTATTTCGCTTGAGGCTTTTGGGGAGAATGTGTTGTCTTTGCAAAGAGTAGATGTATCTCGAGCTGTCAGCGTGGATGAGTCAAGTGCGCCCATTCAAGTCTGTCGCCCCGAGGTGCTGTAAACCAAAGGTGAATCTTATGTGAATAGCTTGCATAAATCCTTGTCAAAACCGTAGAGACGAGGTAAATAGTGAGATTTTAAATAAACTTGTTTCCGCTCACAGAACAAGCAAAGACTCTGCGTAATACAGTTCCTCTCACATGGAACTGTAGTGACACATCGTTAATTCAGTCAGAACTTTTATGCAACTCGTAATATCTCCTTCCCATCTGCATTCGACCAATTAGAGAAACAAAGGGACTGCAGCCACCAGCAAACCTTTGTGAACGAGTCGAGATTATTGGATTACACTGAATCAGGAACACGGCCGTGAAAGAGATACAGAAAAATGTACGGCTTTAATGTCGAAATTAATGGAGAATATGCCATTTTAGCGCGGAGGATAAACGGTCTGAGAATCCTAGACCGCAATTCCACTCGTCTTTGTTCTGCCGGCCTCCTCAAAGACAAGCTTATATTGTTCTGTTATATTGTGTTGTATTGTATTGAATGGCCAAAATTCCTCAAAAAAAGCATCTTTAACACGAAAATATCATGTGACTGACGCACGTTGCATTAATTTTATACGTATATCCACAACGCATCATTTGGATAGTTTATTTTTATTGCATTTTGATTAGAGAATGATCATAATGAATTGTATTTGCATTTCACTTTACATTAGACTCCAAATCCCAAAGTGCTATAAAGCAAACACAAAGAAAAACAACAAACAAACAACACATTACATTGAGCTGTAAAAAAAGGTGGTCTTCATCCATAGTCTGTGAAGCCCTGAGGTGGTCTGGGAGACATGGAGTTATACACAGACCGTCACCTCGATTATGGAGCCCAGAAACTAGACTTCCTGTCTCTGCGAACACTAACATTGTTATTGATCGTCATCATGGTAATTTGTTATGGAAATAAATGAAAAAATTAATCATATTAAGCCCTAACCTCTAACCCTAACCTTAACCCTAACTACTACTTCGTCTGGTTAAAACTAGTTTATGCCATGGATCTGTATTAGCAAGAGTGTAGCTAACTCATCCCAAAACAAACTAGACTGTGCAATCTATAAGTTTAAAATATTTAAACACGAAAAAAATACATTGGGTCAAAGCGGGAGTCGAACTCAAGACTTCATACATCCGAGTCTCTAACCGCTGGGCCAACACGATTTGTAGATAACTTGCTGCAAGACAGAAAATCTCTCCAGAATTGGGGTGACGGTCTGGGTAAAACCGCATGTGTCTGGGAGGGCGTTTGGAGACCCACGTTTGGAGGTCCCAGCACGGTTCCGGTTCCAAGTGGGACTCAAGTGCGGTTTGCTTGTGGTGTGCGCGCTGGACACAACACGATATTCAGATCCGTGACACAATCAAAATAAACCGCAGTGTGACGATCAAAACGGGGGGAAATAGACCGCGAGTGAGGAGGAACCTAATAATCAGTGTTGTTTTGTATAATAATTCAAAACTTTAAAGGCACATTTCTGGCACCAATCACAAAAACAGCGGAGTTTCCAGACTAATCAGTGAACACGGGCTCGCAAAACAGTAAAATGCTGTGGCCAATACATGCGTTCGCACATCCGGGAACTTGTGCAGTTGCAACCGGGTCCGGCACAACAGCACATCTACTACATACGAAATCCAGGAAATATGAGGCCAAAATGCCAAAAACCTGCGTTCTGTTAGGACATTGCTCTGTTGACTGACCAAAAAATGAGAGCTTTGTCGTGTACCTTAGTTTTGCCGAAAATAATCAAAGTATTTGCAGCTCATTATGTCATAGAAAAGGATGCAGTCGTGTTGGTTTTTATATATCGCGTGCCCCTTTTAAAATGGCCGATATGGGGAAGTCCCGGCTGTATGACATCACCGCGAACACATGTATACTCACATTTACATGGATTTGTTCGAGTAAAACGGTCTGGCCTCCTGTACTGCCATGTCTTACCTTGATACGCGTCTTTATAACCCGGGCAGTGGTAATAAAGTTGCCGCTCATGTCGTGCAGCCGTCACGTGACCGGAAGTACACCTGCTCCTGCTTCATCGCCTTGACAACGCCCGACAATGACGCAGTCTGAAGCACAACATATTTGCCAGAACAAAATATTTTTGTGAATAAAAAGCTTGATATGAACTTGATACAATGCATGTCCGCTTTGGTGTTTTTGAAGAAAATATTATTGTTAAAAAATATATGTTGAACCTGATCTTAATGCTGTCAAAATACCATATTCATTGCTCAACATTCTCAAACCAGAAACCGAAATTTATAGTATTTGAATCTCTTCTGTCCTCTTATTTAAATTCCCTTAATTATTGCACAAACCTCAAAACCGTGAAGACCAAAACTCTTTGTATTTAATTTGAACTGTAAACTGGAGAATATTTACTTTATTTTCTATGTATATCTTGAAACTGCATTGAGCCTCTTGCAATATTACTGTTTATATCATTGTACATTTGAATAAATAAATACATCAAATTGTCAAATCCAAACCATCCAAATATCACTCAAATCTGACACAGCTCAACTTTTCTAAACAAGTTGCAGACCAGGAAGAGACTTTCCTCTGGCCAGTGGGCGGACGGCGAGGGAGATGTTTTATTTTTCATTTTGGTTCAGTCCGTTCGAGCTGAAGTGAGAACGTGAACCGCACCAAACGAACCTGAAACTAAATCAGGCCAAGGACAAGAGTTAGTGGGTCACAGCGGTAAATGTGGAACAATGACTGAAGAGAACGCAAACTAAAAGGTAAAGTGCAATATGAAACCTTCTACAGTAAACCTGACACATTTGGGACACGCCTGATAATAACTTCTCATAATATAATTTAAATAAGCCATTGGAAAGATCAGTGTGGTTTAAAAACAGCCAGGAGGTGAATATTAAAGAATGTAATCTGTGATAGATTTGAGTTCAGTGACGAGCAGTTGCAGAAGTGACGGGCACAGAGCCTTGTTGGCTTACGGCGATTTGTAAAGAAGTCCTGCATAGAGAATATTAAAAATCTGGCACCATAAAACATGCTACGGGAAGATTAACTTGAATGACAAATGAAAATGATATTACTTTTGTAAGTCTAGACATAATTAAAGTATGTCAATTTGTAAAAGAAAGTATTTGGGTCTCAACGCGACACTAAAGGAGATGCACTGTTTTAATAAGGTAGAATCTTAAAAATGAAAAATGCAGCGACAACATTATTACACAGTGTTATGTAATTTCATTTCTTTTACAGTGTCTCCCTTACAACCTTTATCTAACTGCGCTTCAAACCCCTCTATTTAATTTAACATTGGCTTTGATTAGGTCTTTCCTCAGCCGCTCTACTCACTTCAGTCCACATGAGCTGCTCTGGTTTTGAGGAGCCACAAATTGGAAGCGAGAGCTAAAATAAAAGGTTCTCATTCATTTCAACCCGTCTCTCCTTGTTAGAATCAAGTTCGGGACTGTTTTCTCAGCGGCTGCAACGTGAATCAGGTCGATAACGGCTGGAGAGGGACAGCAGTGACAAAGCTTTGGAGAAGGTCAGAGTTAAAGGGTTTGAAAACATTTGATGCACCATAGAAGGACACAGGAAAACATATAGTGGAGAGATGACCTTGATTAACCAGTCTGGAAGCTAAAGGCACAACATGTAACTTTTTCTAGTGGAAGATTTGCCTCTTGTTTGTCGCAATTGAGGTGTTGCTTGGAATGTTCCACAGTATGGCATTAAACCTACGGAGACAAGCAGATGTAGTGAATAAATGTGTGTTTAATGGCAAACAGCTCTACTTTCAGGAAAGCTACATAATGATTTCAGGAAAGCTACTTAATCTGGTGTTTTTAATCTAACTTTTGTGTGATTATAAAGAAATACAGATGAAATACATGCAATAAAATAAATAAAACATTAGGTACAAATGTTATAAAGTGAAGTGAAGTGGAGAGGAGTGACACAATACAAAGGATATTACAATTTTCAACCAACATTTCCTCCCATAAATTGAATCATGAATTATCTACAAAAACAACTAAATTCTAAAAAAACAGGAAAAAACATGTCAGTTTTTTTTTTTTTTTTTTATCAGATGCCCTTCCTCTCTCATTAATCCAGGGTTCGGATTGACACCAAAACTGTACTAGCTGTGCTTTATTGGGACGCACTTGTCTTTTAATATATATTTTTGGTACCACTTTATCATTACTACACCTTAATAATTAGCCTTAATCAGTGTTGATAAGAATACTTTGAAAATGTGTTTAGTTACAGAATACTGTACTTTGTAAGATATGCTGGATACTTGTGTAGGAATCAGAACATACTGCATCAGTTTTCTTTAAAAAAAATCTAATATTAAAATATATAAAACAAGAACACAATGAAACCAAACAAGACCAGAAAGAGAACAGTAGATACAAATCAAAACCAGTGAACATGCAAGTAATTTTTTTTATTCAGGAGCAAAACAACGTCCCATTTAGTCCACATTCTGTCAAATTTGTCCTTTTTCAAATCAATGTAATTTTATTCCATTTTGCCAATATCCAAAATAACGTCGGTCCAGTTCTTGATTTTAATTGTGTCCTCCACTTTTTCTTGAGGGCCTTTTTTACTTTTTAGATGCTCCAGAGGTAACAGTTTATTGTTTCCGTGGCAGAAGTTTGAAGGCCAAAGTACAAGGTGCAGTTCTGGAGTCGAGTGGGATGGTGATGTTAAAAGCAGTTAAAAGTCTGTAGCACTTCATTGATCTCAGTCCAATATTTCTGGTCAACAGGACAGTCCCAAACATGGCAACGGTGAGCCTCCTCCTGGCACTTTGACACGTTATCAAAAACTGTGACACATTTTTCCATCTACCCATCTTCCCATTTTCATGTTTCATCCGTTCTCCTCGCTGCACGTTGGAATCTCCGCCGCGAACCCGGGACCCAACTCTTACCCCCACTGCGGCTTCCAGATTCAACGAGATTCGCTCCAACTTTGAACCATTTTACATTGAACTGCATCATATTAGAGTAAACAACCACGATGTCGGATTAAAAATGCTTTTGTTTTTGTTTTGTTTGTTCTGCATGTATTTATAGAGATAAGAGGACCTTGATCACAAATTAGAGAAGGAAAAATCACTCATACTCTCACAATAAGAGCTGTCTTTGCTATTTTTCTCACTAATTCTGTGCAGTTTGAAGCCTAGATTTAATGATCAAATACCACAATGCATTCCTTTGATTTTAGAGAAGTTACTGCCTTCTAAATACCACCAAAAGAAAGAGAAACTGTACCAGAATCCAGTCTGTATTCTGAATCATAATGGCCTTAATAAAGCATGAACAAAGACTCGATTCACAATGAGCAAACAGTTCATTAAGAATGATCCAGGCTTAGAAAATACGTATGGAATAAAGACTTAGGCTATCAAATAAGCAGTTATTGTGACAAAATGTTTCCTAATAAATGTGTCTTAAGTCTTAGAAGTGTGGTTATTTTAAAGTCTTACCATATTTTAACAGACATTTTTAGTTATTTATCTGTGCAGGTGAAGGGTGCGGCCTATTTGCTTATTTTCCAAAGCAAGTCGCCTTCAGTGTTTGTCAAAAATTGTACAACACAGCAGGAGTGTCTTTCATCTGCAAAACTGAAATCCCAGAATTTAAAAAGTAAACAGTGACTCACGCCGCATCAAAAACGGAGATGAAAAATGCAGTTAATAGTTTTGTGAATGACAGCATCACATTTGGTTTAGTCATATTATTTCTGCAGCAGATGTTTACTGTTATAGTGTAATGTAGTTTGATTTGGGCCCACACCTCAGCGCTCCAGTCCGGTCTCTGGGGCTGAACTCACAACACTTCTCATTTTCTCGCTGCCACATTTGATTGTAGAGCCGGAGCAAGTTATTTCAGGTTATTTTTGTTATCGCTGATTCAGAGCAGGCGAATAAATAACATTTTTGCCTTAGACAGTCACGGCAGGTGAAATAGTGAACTTTGGATCTGCTGTAGCTCAGTAGGTTGAGAACATTGTCTATTATAATGGTGGTTGGTAGTTTACTGCCCACTTTACTGTACTTGTCCTCATTATACCTACATTTACAGCCTTAAAGTTGGATGATGTCACTTTGGACCGATGGATAAAATGAGTAATGATCTAAAATGCACCAGAATACAGGAAGTTACATGATTTTTGTTCAGAACTTCATTAAAATTTGGTTCATACAAAATATATATAGTAAAAAGCAACTTCAGAAAAAGTCGCCCTTTAAGTTCTATTGCAGCCTTCACAGTATTTTTTTACTTGTAATGGGGGTTGGAGGCACCACAGAGCATTTCTGCTTAGGGCACCCGCATGGCTAGCACCGGCCCTGTTGAACACCATACATTTTTAACGTGACTAACATATTTTATCTTACTTGTGAAAACGCTTTGGTTATTCCTCCCACTCTTTTCTCCAAAAGTGACAAAATATAACTTTTCAAAATAAAAGAACACAGAACAAGACCAGAAGTAAAATAACCAAAAAGGCACAGAATTAAATCTTGACACATTAAAGAAACAAAAAAGTGGCCCCACCTGGTCCAATGTCAATGTGTTACATTTGTCCAGCTCCAGATTGATTTATTTCCATTTTCCATACGTCCATTACAGTGTCAGTCCAGTCCTTGATTGTAGGTCAGGTTAACATCATCCATTTCTTTGTGATGGCCTTTTTTCACCGCCGCCAAAAGCATGTTCCACAAGATATCCACTGATTATGTCCATGGCAGGAGTTTTAAGGCCCAAATACATAGTTATAAAATCAAATGGGATGGCAATATTATATCATTTATTCGTGATTGACTTAAGAGGGACAGATACAGCACAACAAACATAGATCAGCAGTAATCTGATGCAGGTAACACAGTGTTTAAAGCTATGGCTAATCCTCCACACCAGTCCCTAAGTAAGTAACACTACAATTTTTGGCTGCCCACCTTTTCCGCTAGAGCAACTTGTGAGGAGAAGTGGACGACCGCATGCTGGGCTCTGGACTCATCTCCAGATCCTGGTTTGGCTGGCGGACTGGCTAATCAGATTACGTCATAAAACACGTCATGCTCTGGTTTTAATCAGCTGCTCCTTCAACTTCCCAGCATGAGGAACACCTGCTACTTAATACTTTGCACTGCTAGTGTTTGGACTCTATCTGACCAAAACATAAATTGTGTGTATATATTCAGTCAATGTATTTAGAATAAGTTTTATTTTATATAGTTAACCCATTTTTTAAAATTCATGCCTTACTTATTTTTACTATTTCATATTTTGCTTTTATATTATTGTTTCATGTTGCAATCCTTTTCACCAAAGAAACTTTCTAGTTTGTGAAGTTTGTTGTTTTCACTGACAATGGCAATAAACCGTTATCTGATTCTGATTCTGATTCACCTTTGGAAAAATACCTCTGGAGAAGTCCCACAATGGGGAAATTCCAGTGTTGCAACACAGATTAGGTACAGAAAGAGATTAGGTACATAAGTAAATAATAATAATTAAAAAAAAAACTCTTATAAAAACCTCTTATACTCTTAATAACAATAACACTCTTATTTACTGCTGTTATATGGACAGAAAATATTGCACCAGGATGATTGACATTAAATCACAGTATTGCGCATGATTATGAAAGCTGAATGACACATGCCAAAATATTATCCATCCATCCATCCATTTTCTTCCGCTTGTTCCCTTTCGGGGTCGCGGGTGACTGGAGCCTATCCCAGTGACTTCGGGCCTTAGGCGGGGTACATGTATATAATATGTGAAATATTAGAATACTTTGGCCAGTATCAAAGACTTTCTGACTTTCCTAGAAGCGAAAGTCAGCAATTACTAACTAATGCAGCAACAACACGGCCGCGGCCAACCACTATTTCCTTTGAGTGGGAAAACAAAGAGATGCTGTCAACAGGTTATAGCTATGATAATGCTTCTTTCTCATTCCCTTTTCCTATTTTGACCGCTCGAGATATTTCAGGCAGTGATTCAGACAAGTAAATATATATTTTACTACCGCGGAGAAGCCTCCTTATCCGCTCGACTACACATAAATCATCCGCGAAGGTTGCTGTATTAAATAAACAGAAAAATGGCGGCGCTTTTTGGCACGAGTCAAACTAAATTATCTGGAAAGGAGTACAAACGCAATGCACCAGAATCCCCTTTTCTGTGATATTTCAACAAAGCCAATGCACTATGCTAAATAATACTCATCTACATTAAGAAATCATGAGCCATCTGTCTTATTAGCTCAAACTGCATGTGAGGGCTGCCTATTCTGTCATTCTTAATTAATGAGTGACTGAACAAACGCCAAAGAGTGATACTGGAATCACAAACACAAGTTAACCCACTTCTGATGAAAATAAACTCCACACTGTAACGGTTGCCAGATGTGATTTGGCAGTCCTGACGCTGGAACTGAAATATTGTTAAAGAGGCAGTTTCAAGCTATTAGAGGTGTTATATGAAGATGATGCAGGTAGAATGATGAGTGAATGGAAATTAAAGGGCCTGTACTTGACTTTTATCTCCTCGAGATAAAAGTCCTCCTTCATCTTTTACTCCATACAATATTTGAAAAGAGAACTGCACGCATTTTTAAAAGGTATTTTTGTGAAGATGAGAACCATTCGGAAGTCACTGAAATGGACAATTTTATCCAATCAGGGACATTATTGTATGAGAGCCAGGTGGAAATAACAACAGTCCCTCATGGTTCAGTATGAAAGTGAGAGAAGGGACTAAGTGTGCGATGCTGAACATGTTTTTCACTAATGGTACAGACTCTTTAAGTCTTGAAGGTCAAAGAGGTACGATGTTCCTAGAGGATGATGGTAAAAGGGAGAGATACACCCGATGACCTTTAAAGGTAGATTCATCAGAACATCTTTGCACACCTTGTACCACAGAAGAAGGTGTGCAAAGTGTGGTGGCACAGTGGCTGAACGGCTAGCACTCTCGACTCAAAGCAAGAACGTTCCGGGTCGGCCTCCTGTGCGCAGTGGGTAAAATCCTCACCAATAAGTTCCTCACCAAGATCTGGAGATGGATCCCAGGCACTGCTCCTGACTGGTGGCCCCAGCAGCATTGAAGAATCGGTCAAATGCCCAATCCCAATTTACCAACACAAAAACACCACTAATATGTGGAACTAGCCTCACACCACAGACTCCACATGTAGTTTTGGGGTTATTAATGTCTCCCGTCTTGTATTGTCACATCTCAAAACCTTTTAAATGATGCAACATTTACTTACTTAGCAGCTATTAATCAATTGAGCTGATGAAAGAGTGTATTTAGAGTGGTTCAGGCATATTTGAGTCATCTTTATTCTTCTGCGGACGAGAGGCCATTGCTCTGACGTGCTCGCTGCTCCCTGTGACGCGCTCACTGATATTTACTTACTTCATTCTGCGATTGTATTTTCTTAAACTTACTTACATACTTAAATTTGGCAGCGCTTTGACACAAATTTTAAAAATATCTGCTGCTCGCTCTCGTGAACGTACCGTAAAGGAGCTGCCACAAAACAGCTGCTACAAAACAGCACAGTCTTGTTTTCAAATTAAGTTATTTTAGATGAAAATTACAATTTAAAATGTCCAAAATATAACGTAATGATCCTCGAGTGTTGATTATAACTATGTAGCAGATGCTGAAAACGTCAGGAAAAACCACGCACACTGTCTCACTCTTAATGAATTCGATTTTCACTTTACAAACTCTCAGCCCGAGAGGTTTGAATTATGAACTGTTTTTTATGTAATGTTGTTGTCTAAAAAGTGTGGTAACATAATTCTGCATATGGTTCTCCTCCCTCTGAGGCAGGAGGAAGGTTTAACACAAACTTGTATGCACCATTTCTTCTTTTTGACTAAACTAAAGGGTAATTGTTACATATTAAATGTTCAGAATAACCTAAAAATATCATAATTACTATCAATTTATTTCTACACATGAAACAATGATATATACAAGTTATTGTGGCTGTTTTGGGGTCTAATTGTGAATGCGTCTTGTCTACGTTTGTGATTGGCTAATGACTTGATGGGGGCAGTTCCTTGTCTAATATAAGGGGAGCGGAAGGGGCTGTCCTCATATCTGGTGAAGGTCAGAGGGACCGAAACGTCATCTTAATCAATGAATCAAGAGTGAGACAGTGTGCGGGAGAGTTTCTGAAGTCTTCCGCTAAGTGCCTGTCCTCCTACGCGCCTGTCGCACAGTCGGGTGTGCGGCGTCTGTCCAGAATCAAACTACAGCGCAGATAAAAGCACAACACGTCTTCTTTAAAACACAAAAAACAAGGCAGTGGCCACAAAACTTTAGGGTTTTCACAAATGCCGTAAACAATGTGCACTGAAATGTCAAATACAAAGCAGAAATCACTGACTCAAATTTCTATTTTAGAGTCAGCAAAGCAAAAGTTTGAACCACATAAAATACAGTCAGCAGAGAAAGAGCGGGAGCTTTGTAGATGATGTCAACAAAGTGGCAGAGGCCTTTCACTTCCACCTTAAACGGATAGTGGATAACAAAGTTTGTGGAGCAGTCGTAATAAACAAGTCAAAGAAAACAACTTCTGCCTTTGCCCTGGAGCGCTGGTTCAAAGACCGCAGTGACAGTCAGACGATTGCATTTCCTCCTACGCACGCAGTCACACGCGTCAAGTCAATGCAAACTACGATGAAAATGTCCCCGGGAAACAACCTTTGGTCACCGTGGAGACGGAGATGATTGATGTCATTAATAAACCTGTTGTCACTGCAGTCTCGAGTCTACGGCAATAAGAGTGGGCCAAAAGATATGTTTTATTCAAATGAAAAAAATATGGCATAGCATTGACCAGTGGTTCCCAAACTGGGGTTGCGAGATGATTTCAAGATGTCATTTTGAAATTAGCAACAATATAAAGTGAAATCAGGTCATAACACAATAAACTACTCAAATAAAAACAATACAAACCTTATACCTAATAATAATAATAAATCTAATAATATTTTGCGTCCGTTTCATTTTACATTGGGGGTCTTTGGCATGGTTATTTTGGGGGTCCAAACCCGTGGCATAACCCCTACACATATGTAAAATAGTGGGTACTTTCAAATACTAATGTGTTCCTGTATAAAGCTGTTTTTGAAGTTTAGTCTGTATATAAAATGTTGGTGCACTTTCAGGCCAGTTAAAGAGCAAAACATATCCAAAAAAGTTTTGGGGGCAATCTCCTGCACTTTTGGCACTAAATGGCAGCCATGGTTTGTCTGTCCCTGGGCAGCTGTGGCTTTCAACGGCAGGGGCCATAAAACAGTGGGGGGAAAGCAAAAATGCAACCGGAATACTTGTTGTTGGTTGAAAGCATTTCAGATGTGGATGGAATAGAAAGATATCTAAAAGAAAACTGAGGTATTTAGGCCACATTGCCCATCACAATGCCTTACAAAGAGTCCTAGAAGGGACAAGAGCAGCAAAGAGATGCAGAGAGAGACCACGATTAGTGTGGACAGATAACATGAGACAGGAATGAACTACATCAGAAAAGCTGGGAACAGAAACGACAGGCGAGTACTGGCATCCAACCCTAAGCAGGACGACACAATGGTGTGGTTGTGAGACTCTAGGAAGTCTCTGGACAAATGAAAATAAAGAGACAATGTTTGGAGGGCATTATAGTAACCAGGCGTCTTCACACCTGCCCCACACATTTGCTGTAGATAGGGACTCTAAAGGCATTCATGGATCTAAGCAGGGTGATTGATCCAACACCGCCCCAGGGACAAGCCTCACTCATCACATTATTATTTCACACACACCGCACCACCTCATCCTCCTGCAAAGATACAGTTGTGTCCACGTGGAAGGCTGAGCTACATCACTGTCAGCGCAGACTCAGGCAAAACAAGACCGGGCCAATCAATCTAACCCAGCGACGTAATTGATATGGAATGCCTTTAGAAATCCCAGAATATATCTCTTTTTATCTGCGTAATGTTGAAGTATGTCTTTAGCAAATAGTCCATCATCGTATTAATGGTGCACAATAAATAATGTTCCAGCTGAATGGTCCGCCATCTGCTTGTCTCCAGGAAGATGCTATTTGTTTATTTGGGCAATTTTACATTATACCTTAAATTGTACATACAATATCAATACATAGTAATGAACAGAGCCCAAAAGGAGCAGGCTGAAACATGTTTAATGCCACAATATAGCCTTGTTTCCATAGCCTTGTTATTATCAATATGGGGGATATTCAGCAACCTTGTCGGTGTAATCCCTTATTCATCCAGGAGTGTTCCATTGTAGAAAAATATTCAGTTGTAGTCATCTGGAAACGTTTCAACTCTCATCCGAGGGTCATTCTCAATCTGCAAATCAAGACCGGGAACTCAGATATTTATCCTACTCTGAATAGGCCCTGCCCACCGGGGGGAACCTCCTGATAAAAGGTGTTTTTTTTTCACTGGAAACTAACCCTCTTTGGTTACTATAAATTGAACCTCTTTGTTTCCTATCAACCCTTTAATGGGCTATCAGCCTCCTATTGTAACCTGGCTTTTGCTCCCTCCTCACTGAGTACCTGATTAGCAATAGAATGCCCTGGGCGTCTACATCACCAGGGATTCAAAATTCCATTATAAACGATCGAAAGGTTGAATCTTAAACCACTGTTTCTATTTAAGGACGAATTTTCTATTTTAACAAAGATTGCCTCCTTAACTTCTCTTTCAAAGCACTTTTCTTCCTGCTTAGAATCTTCACCTCACTGTCTTCAATAGAGTGGTTTGTGGCTTTAAGATGAAGATGCACGGCGCTCTGTGGTCCTGAATTATAGTGTCTTTTGTGCTGATAAAGCCTCTAGTGAATGTACCGCTCTTTACAACTGTCTTCACTGCTTTGGATAGAGTAAACTACACTGCTCTGTTTTTGTGTCAGCATTCAAATATCTGAATCTCAAACAAATACATCCCATTATCACTCAGTTATGGACACTTTACTTAATGCTTATGTATTGAAAGCTTAATTTGCAATATTTGTTAAGATTTGCAATACACGAGTGCTACTATTGATACTGGTTGATATGCAAGATTTGTACTTTTGCAGGACTTTTTAGACATAAGGTATTAAACTGGAAGGAAAATGTTTATATTTATAATACAATTTATTGTTTTAGAAACGTAATGAAAAATGTAATAATCTAGAAACTAATGCACTCATTTGAGTGTCATAGAAGTGTGTTATTTCAAGAAGTACAAAGTAATTACTCATTTGAGAGTAAAAAAGTATTCAGAGAAACTACTACTCAAGTAAGATTGATTGGACATAACAATGTCTGGACATAGCATCTGGTTTTGAACAAAATCTGATATTATTAGGATAATACAACAAGAAAAATCTAATTACATCAGAAGGGCTGGTGCTAGAAACAATTTATAATTAACATAGACTTACTACCAAAACTTTTACTCAAATAAAAGGTACGTGTCAAATATATTGCCCAAGTACGAGTAAAAGTATGATGTCTGATCATTGAAAAGGTTAAAATAATCGATGGTAGAAGGACAATTGTGTTAAAAGGTTACTCAAGTAAATGTAATATTTTTTATACAGCAACTCAAAAAGACAAAGATAACTGTGAGTATCAACACCATTAAGTCTAACCCTTTGCCTGACAGATGGCTGGAGCCTTGGTGTTTCTAAAGTGCAGAGGTGTCATGCACTGCCACGTAAAGCCTGATAATGTAATGATGACAAACCAAGTAGAGCAGCCGCTTCACATAAAACTGATTGACTTTGGCCTTTCCTGTGCTGTGAGCGAGGCCGAGCAGGGTATTTGTCTGGGGACCCTCTTCTACAGGTATGTGAGGGAGCACAGGACACACACAAGCGGAGAAGATGTACATACACTGTAGTCAATTATGTACAATCATGTTCTGAAATGCATAAGAGTCTTGGATTAGTTTAGTAATTCAGATTTTCAGAAAATGTGTTATTTTCAGGTCTGTTAGCCTGATGAAGCCTGCGTAAATTCAGCCTGGAAGACCTAACTCCATCCAGCTACATCAAGGCCACCTGCTCCCCATCTCCAATCAACGCACCTCCTCGCTCCCAATCAGCGTGCAGCCGGTTCTGACCGTACTGCGACCCACCACCTCCCCCTCTCCTCCTCTGCATCTCTCTATCCTCTCTCTCCTCTCTCTCCTCTCTTCTCTCTTACCTACCACCACCAGTCCCCAGACCCGGGGGGGAGACATCTAAACACGATCATATCACGGAGCGCCCGTAACCGCAATGTCTTCCGCCGGGGTCGGAGCGCCAAATAACTTTCGTAATAAAGCCTGCTAAACTGTCCTCTCTGTCTGTCTGAGTCTCTCCAGGGTGAATTATTTTCAGGCTAAATTGTGCTCCCTTTGCAACTATGCAAAACGTTACAGTGATTCTTAAAATAACAAATATTTCACACAGACTAAAATCTATTATTTTTGTAGTCAAAATTGTACAATTCTATATATAAGTTTAAGTTATGTTTATTTTGTGAATTGAGAATATAAATGATACAATTCATAGTCTTTACAAGTTAACACAAAAGAAAACAAAGACATGAGGAAGAGGAGAGAAAATCTGAGGACACAATAACAGGGATGTGCAAATCAATACAAGAACTACCAGCAGTTCTAATTCACAGGATTAAATACTGCTCTATGCAAATCGATACTTACAGAAATGTACAAATGGACTATTGTCATGGAACTGCGTCTTAAACTTAATCATAAAGACACAACAATATTTGACACGCCAAACTGCTGACTGTATAATCTCTGTTGTGTTTGTACTCAGGGCTCCAGAGATGGTGATTGGATCTCCACTGAGCGAGGCCATAGAAATGTGTCTGTCGGCTGCACCGCTGTCGAGATGTTCCTCGGCAGAATCCTGTTCCACGCCAGTCACGATGAAGATTTGGTGAGTGTTACAGCTTTTGACACCTCTGCACAACTTCTACTGCTACTACATGTGACATGTGATTTTGTAGTTTTTCCTCTCCGAGAAGGAGGGTATGTTTGGCCAATTGCGAATTTCCTATGAACATTGTTTGATTTCTAACTTTGAGACGACTGCTGTTGTGATTTCGGGCGCTACAAAAATAAATTGAATTGAATTGATTTGAGCGGTATCAAACTAAGGCATTCTATTCCCAAACACTATTGGCACTATTGTTCCTGCGCCTGAGGCTTCTATTTAGCAGTTCTTGCAACTGGACTGTGATGTTCAATATCGTTCATTAGGTCTTCACGTTTTAAATATTTTCAGGATTTATTAAAGTCGTATGTATAATACATATTAGTTATTTATTAAATATTCTCAAGTGGTGTTTTGCCAACTGTGATAAATATCAAGATCACCGTGCTGTATTGTATGGCCTGAAAGTCTCCTCTGTCCCAGGGAATCATGAGAGGTTTAGCTTTCAAAGTGGGCTGGGTCGCATTTGACTCCCGGAACGCTTCTGAGCAAGATGATAAGAAAAGAGAGAACACACATTTATACAGGCACGGCACTTGAGTCAAGATCAAATATAGTGTATTTCAAGTGCGTAATGTATCTAACGATATCCAAACCCGATGCATTACATAAAGATACATTAAATTGTGGTGAATGAGAGCGAACTAATAGATATGGTTATGTCTCAGCTGGTCAAGTAGCAGACCGTTCCAGAGTGCTCTAAAGCAATAAGTATCAGGGTAATAATACAGCAGTCTCAAATGGTGGGTTGGGGCCCAAAAATATGGCTCACTTTTCAGCAGCCCACAGGCCTTTGATAGCTTGAAGATCTTGAAGTATCATCAGTTGAGAACCACTAATTTAATTTGACTTCTTACCTGTTATACTGAAAAAGTACTACAGCTTCTACAAGGCCCACTACTAATGCATTCCTCAATACGTTGTTTTTTAGTTTGATGAGTGAAAAAGTCCAGCTTCAAGCCTTGGATCTTCACCAGGAGTAACAGTTGCCCACTTCCAGCTCTTCTCCCCAGCCTCCGGAGGCCACACAGAGACAAACAGTGGACCAAATGAGCTGTATGGAGTTAGTGCAACGATCTGGAGCGTTCTGCGACAAGTCTTCGGACCTTATTATTTTGGTCTTTGTCAGCGAGACCAGGAAGAGGAAGAGGGAGAAAGAGGATGTGAATGGCCTGGAGTCTGGCAACGCTACAAGGCTTAACTATTCATGCATGAATTCATGATGTACTCATGGATTAGTAAAATTAGGAACTACTTTTTTATGTGGTTTCGTGACTTCAGATTTATAATTTTAGACTTGGTTCTGTGTTCGTACCTTTTGAAAACTCATGGATATTCTATAGAATGATAATGAAATACCGTAATCGTTTTTGTAGTTTTTTTGTTTGTTTGATAAAATGCATGTATTCATAAATAAATTGAACATAATGAACAGGATTTTCATGGTTAATTGCAATAGTTAATGGTTTAATTCACAAATGAAGTAATCTATAAAATCACATAAAGTCATGGTAGTTCCTGATAAATCATCATAAACTAACCCATGAGTGCATAAAGCCAGGGGATCTGGTGAGAGCCCAGGCCAAATAAATAGAACATTTGAAAAGAGCAGACAAGAGCTCTTGGCAGATCTCAAGTGTGTGAGTATTTTTATTAAACAAATGCGGCACACAAAGGCCTGATATTTTCTTTATTCGAACTAATAACTGAGGTCTAAAATTGTATTTTCCAAGTGCTACTGGTGAAAGGTGCTGTAGTATGATTCAATAATCTATGTGAGGTTAATTATAGTCTAAAGTACAAGTCTCCACTATCATTATAAGCAGCATAAGCAAATCATATGCATGAGGTCATAAGAAAATGCACCTATTAGAAAAGCATAAAATCAATGGGCCTACTTTTGTGTATTCAATATATAATTAGTATCAGTATATTTATCTTTTGCTTTTAATCATCAACATATATTCATTTTAATCAGGTGAATCCACATATTGTAATTACCTGTTGGTAGAGGTGACATTCGCATTCTGGAGTATTTCAGATGTAATATTTTACCAGGCCATTGCCCAGTCACTTGGCTGCATGATGTGCTTTTATTTGATGTATTTTATGTTCTGTTTTACAGACTGTATCACATCTTCTCTCTCCTCTCCCCTTCTGCTCTGGGTTGTAGAGTGCAACCCTTTTTTCTCTGGACTGCTGATCTTTTATGTTGTAAGTAAATGTATAACTTTAATAATAATGACTAACATTGTAGGTTGGTGCCGTTTGGTGCACCTCCTTGATCATAAGCCAACCAGTTTAAGATTTGTTTAGTTTGTATGTTTTGAAGTTTGTGCTTACTCTCTTTCCAGAGAGTAAGCACAAACTTTACCCAGGGATTCTCTATTTCCGTTGTTTTTTTTCTTGCCATACAATTCGATTGTTTTGTCCCATCTGTCAAACAACCAGTTGGAAGTGGACGTTGGGAGTCTAGGTAGAGAAATCTGAGTAGAACATTTATTTTTACAGTTTCAATCCTTTGGCTTAGACCTGGAATGTCTAGTATGGAATAAGAATATTTTATTTGAATCTTTTTTTTTGTTTGTATCAGACATTGGACAAATATTATGAAGGAAATCGTGAAAAAGAAATTAAAGAAATCCATCATGTTAGGTTTGGAAGTTTCTGGTTTGGTCAAAGATAATAAAACTTCATCTCCGTAATAGGCAATTTCATGTTACATGATCTGAGCGGAAATCTACCCATCTCTTTGTGATTATTGATGATGATTATACATTTCCCACTCAGTGCATTCTTTTGTTGTGCCAGACAGGCGAGTACGAAAGGTCTACTGTAATGCAAGTACCACTACACATTTCAAACCACAGTAGAGTTGATAATATGACTCACAATATAAACAGCAGACAGTGGGTGGACATGACATGATTTTACTCGTGCCCACCAGCTGAGCTCTGTGTCCAGTAACTCCATTTACAACACGGCGATGCGAGAACTGAACACCTTATCTCTGCATGGTTGGTTAAATTGGGTTACACACTTCATGTTTCATTACAGCAGTGATTTGCAAATGCTCAACTACTGTATCATCAAGCAAACTGTTTTCCCGTAAGTGTAATCTGTGGTTTTTTCTGGACTAACCCAGGTATAAACTAAAAACACATTGGTAAATTACAAAAGAATGAACAATGATACAAAACTCAAATAAGTAATGACTTTAGCAGGACAAAACTATGACATATCCAGGGCTTCAACTGTGCTTGATGACAGGCCCAGCTAGTCGTCTTGGTTCTCAAAATAAGTGTAGTTGACGAGGTTATTCGTTAACTGGGGTTCGGGAGCAGGACCACGCTTCAACCTCTTACTTCTCCAGCAACTACATCTCCACTTTAACCACGCCTCTAATTACCCAGAAGGCCTATGTATACACAGGCCAATCCCAGCATCTCTTGTTGTCTCTGCTCTCTCGATGTCTCTATCATCTTCACCTTAACACATCACCATCTACGGAGGGGGGGTTCTGAATCGGCCGGGCTGATTACCCGAGACAGAGCTCCCATCCTGAGTCTCTACCCAGCCAACTCTCATCGCTCCATCGTCGCTCCAGCGTCGCTCCAGCGTCGCTCCAGCGTCGCTCCAGCGTCGCTCCAGCGTCGCTCCAGCGTCGCTCCATCGTCGCTCCATCGTCACTATTATCCATAAACATTCTTTCGTATTCCTTTGTTGTGGCGTGGTCCTTGCTAGTGAAATAAAATCTGGAAATGGGTCTCTATGGTAGTCGCTCACTGCTCTAAAAAGAGGTAACCCAAATGGCATTGAAGGATGGGCTAACCCTAACCAAAATAGACAATAAATAGATACTTTACTTGGACAAACCAGGTCTAAACTTAAACTGACTAAATTGTATATCAAGACAAATCTATAGCATGATCATCTAATTCTAATCCAGGCCTATAACATAACGAATTAATCTATACCAGAGCTACACCATCAACAAAATATAATTCATATACCGGTAAATTCTACAAAACTTATAAATATCCAAATCATACAGTACTTGCCACATATTGAATTTATGCTGAAGACAACAGTGTGGAACATCATTTTCTGCATAAAAACCCTGGCCCTATGGGAGACGGTGTGTTTGAGTTTTACCTGAATGAGAAAATAGGCCAGTGGGTAAGAAGAGCAGACACATCCAGCGTGGCCTCTTTCACGCTCTAAGAGCCGGTCGTAACCTTTGGCCATTATTACAGCTGGTGGGCTCTGCTCCTCCAGCCCTGACATGTTAATATTATATGAAACTGTTGACAATGAGCCCCGGGCGAGAGGGAGACAGCAAGACTTCATTTTCTCTCCGTCCCTCCATCAATCCCAGAGCCTTTAAATAACTCGTGCCCTCATTACCCACATAAGGAGCTCAGGCATCAAATCATTTATGGGAGTGTTTTATGTCCTGTTTTAGGGCAATAAAGATTGACAGACAGTTAAGGGGTTACATCAGCCATTTTACAAGTGCAAAAAGGAGCATGAGATTAGACACAGCCAAAGGTCAATCAGTTAAGATGTATTTGTAAAGCGCCTTTTCCAGAAGGTACATTATATATAGGGCAATAAAAACAATAGAAAAAGATAATACAGAAATACAAAAACAATACAATGCCTTGACTTCAAAAGTGATTCAGAATAAATAGGTATTTATCTGAAATTTAAAAGAAAGCATATAAGATTAAAAGAGCAGTCCAGATTATTTTTGATTGTCATCCCACTTGATTTCAGATCTACTATTTGGGGCTCAAATCTCCTGCCATGGACACAATAAATGTATATATTAGCATACATTTGGCAGCAGGGAAGAAGGCCATCACAAAGAAATGGATGACACAAACTGAACTAACAATCAAAGACTGGACACAATTTATAAATACAATTTTTAAAATGAAAAAAATAAATAAAAACACCCTCAGAATCAGTTTGAAAATTGATTTATTTAACTTTGGATAACGTTGTATAATTTATGCTGTGATTTTTTTTTAATTTAATGTCCTGTGCCATTATTACCTATTGAGTGATTGTGAAGTATTTCAAATAGTAAATGCACAGGATCAGAGTCCAGTGAAGTTGTTTGAGCCCAAGTAGAAATGCTTTATTTGTCATCATACATTTCCAAGATTTCCAACCAAATTAGGAAACTATGGCAACCCAGAGCAAACAAACATGCAGACACAGGGAGAACATGCAAACTTTGACCCACTGTTCTTCCACTATTTTCCATGATTATAAACCTATGTTCTTTTACCAACCCCATCAGTTTTCCTATTGGCTTTTATGCATTCTCTGTTTAAATTGCTCGATCTCTTGCTGCCATTCCATTTGCAGTGTAATCTCTATCATCTTCACCACCTTCGTCCTCACGCCTCAGCCGTCTCTCCAAGGACACTTCCACAAGTCATTACCTGCTGCTACCTGCTGTTAACCATTTGAAACCCATCCTAGGGGAGTGTTCACCAACGTAAAAACCCATGCTTGATCAAGTTGTGTAGGGCTAAAATGATGACCATTTGACCTTTGTCACGTACGTGGTAACAAGAGACCAATGTATCTCTTTTTAGAGGTTTTGGTTTCTTAAATATATGCCAGTAACATGATGATTATATCAAAATAAGTTACTTTATGAGATCTACAAACACTATTTATCCTGCCTGCTATTGTGCAACCACAAACATCTATATTGTTCATTAATTTGCCAAAACTGAACGGACTATTGCAGCTGTACTACAAAGGGACATCACAAAACAGGAGAGATGATCCAACAGCTTTGACAGAATGTTGGATGAACAGTGTTGATACAAACATTTTGGGTGGGAAGGAATTCAAAGCGACGGTGACTACGTTTTTAATGCGGAACCATTATCACAACATGGTGTAAAAAAACAACATTAACAATGACTTCTCTCATAGTCCGCCACCTGCTTGTCTGCTGTTGCTTTGTCTGGAATGTTCAGCAGCATGGCATCCAGTTTAGCTCTCTCATGAAGACAAGCAGGTGACGCCACAAGGGAAAGCTACATTGTTTTATGGTCACAATCTGTATCTGCATTGCGCTGCCAGACCCTTCTCACATAACTGCTCTAGGTGTTACCAACGTTACTTCTGTCTGGCAGCTTTGGCCCCGTAGAAGATCACAACAACTCGCCAAATATCTGCCACGGGTGAGTTTTACCTGACAAACGGGGCGACAAGAGGTTTCATTTCTGCTTGGAAATTAAATAAAATACATTAAAACGTTGTAAGAAAGTAAAACAAGAAAAGTATGTTAAATGCCATACTGTGGAACATTCCAGACAATGCAATAATATCTCCATGGATGCAAGCAGGTGCCAGATGCCTCGCAGGAAAACTTGCATAATGCACCTTTGAGCGAAAACTGAAGAAAAGAAAAATGTGACAGTCTTTTACTTATTCATCGTCTCTCTGTATCTCCCTCCAGACCTGCTCACTGTTGCACATGCATTTACAGTACGGCCACATCTGCTGTTATTTTTGTGGGGCCTCCACCTGAGAGATGCCCCCCGGCAGCCCCCACAACAAAGGCAGCGCTGACAGTCGGACGGGCGGACACGAGGCGTCGGGGAGGTGGCTTATGACAGCAGCACAAAAGCGCCAGTGTTTAGTGAGACGGCTCGTATCGTACATTAGCCCTCGCGCGCGCTGCGTCGGCCCTCCTGCCACCGAGAGGGGTAACCATGGCAACAGGCTGCAGGATGAAGGCAGCGGGCCCCTCCAGCTTTTCAACACCACAAAGATTAGCTCAGAGCAAGAGCCTAAAAACCTCTGAGTACATGCGGCGCCATGACGGGTATTGATGTCAGAGAGCGAGGGGAGGGCGAGCGGGCTTGGGAGCACAACAAAGTTTTAAGAGTTGACTTCAAAGCTCGGCACAGCTCTCGTGCAACAGTCACGCCGTTATATGTGTGTTTATGTGGCTGCATATCGTTCAATACAGGTCAGAACTCTTTGTATTTTGAATGATGATTTGGCCAGGCTTACGAGGTCTTTCATGTCAACACAGTTCAAATGACATAAAACATGAATGAATGAACATGAATATTGCAAATGTTGTTTTGAAGACTTTGCTAAAATCAGGTATATTATTAAAGATGACACGCAGTATTTTTTTAAATTTTTTTTCAGATGCTTGGTATCAAAATATATCATAAAAGTACAGCATTATTTTACTTTTTTTGAATTCTGAACTGCAATCTAAAACGGCTTGAAAATAGAAACAGGACCTTTGAGCGTCTGTTGAACAATTCTTTATTTAATTGTAAAAAGCAACAGATTTTTATTTATGTGCTTCTTAATTTGGGGAATGTATTTTTGAGTTTGACTCCGGCTCCCACAGTTCGCTGCATGTCCTTCAGTCTCAGACCCATGTCACATTGCACTGTCCGGTCCAATAAAGCCGATGGGCAAAACAGATCTAAAATAAATAAAAAGTATTTTAGGTTTATAGGTTTCCTATAGGTACTCCGGTTTCCCCTCCTACCTTCAGTGGGACTTAATAACATCAGCCTGCCCAGAGACTACAGGAGGAAATTAGCACTTGAGCTACAACCTGGTACAAAGCATCTCACCTGTTAAGGCTCATGCATATTCTGCACTGTCCCTCACTGTCTCAATAAATAAATAAAGTAAATCACAATGCCATCACTGTAAAATACATCCTTCAGATTAACTGTCGTGGAAGAGGAGACTTGAGACTCATTGGCGTGATGTCTGTTCAAAATCTCCATGGCAATAAGAAACAATGAGAAAGCGTTGGTGATAACAAAAAGAATAAAATTGCCGCTTACACAACAATCCAAGGACAAGATGTGAAAATTCTCGTGTTGGAAGAGTGAGATGGCTGCAGGAGAAATCAATCGATAAAAATAAATCTAGACAGTCGGTAGGGAAAGGCAAGTGGATAAAGACATATAGCGGGAATGTAGAGCAAAAGAGCAATAGATATACAATTCTACCGAGGGCTTTTAGCACGACCAGCTCAGAGTAGTGATAAAATATTATGAGTCCATCACACTGGAACAACAGAAGGCTGCGTGGATAGGATATTGTACTGGTAAATACAGCGAGCGATTATTTACTGAAGAAGGAGCCAGGCAGTCATGAAAAATACATGAGGATTCATCAGAGGGCTTCTCTCTAATCCACCTACTCATCCAGGACATGCCACTCTACAGCGCTCACTCTCACATTATGCAATTTCTGTAGCAGCAAACTAGTGCCACGTCCACGCTAATGCAGCTAATATGTTTATGTATGCAGTGTTTACTGACACCATACGCATGTGGTTAAAGGATTCCCGGTCTATATGGTGTTTACTTAATGTTTAAATGAGCTGCACAAATTACACACAGTACTAAAATGTCAGTACTCTGTTTAATGTAACGTGCACTTTGTAACCATTTGCTTGTCCCCATGGAGACTTTATTGCTTTTATGTCTTTAAATATATCTATATCATTTATTTCACTAGTGTTCATTGCTCAGAATTACATTAAATGTAATTCTTACTGTGAATAAGCTTGCCTCTACAATAATTTGACCTGGTGGCATCACATGTTGGTCGCCATAGTGATAGAAACACTTAAAGGGGACATGTTATGTAAAAGTAACTTTTCAACCTTGTTACAACAGTAACTGCCTTTCCACCTTGAAAAGTGAACAACAATTAAATAATACTATTTTTCAAATCAAACAAAAGGCTGCTGACTCTTTTTTTGCCAAAATGTTTAAAGAATGTTGAAAAGAACAAACACTGAAGTCTCGCAACACTTTAACACTTCAAGTTATAGTTGGCCAACATGTTTTGTTTTTAGCCTGAGCTTCTGCAAGACTTGTGTGGTGCAGCAATGTTTGTTTAGCTCTGCTTTTCTAGAGGATTTTGGGCAAACACAACCGTCCTGATGGGATCATGTGGATTATTTAGGTTCATCACCTGTGTCTGCTCCGGTCTCACCTGGTGCAGGTCTGCAGTCCCATGGTCATGTGAATTTATACGACTTAAAGTGTTTCCACCTTTCATAATTCACTTTAACTTGTATGCGTATCAAACAAAACCCACCTTAAGCGAGCATATCAACTTTTATGCAAATGAAGTGTTCAAAATGCAAAATTTGGCATTTCCACCAACCGTTACTTATGCAATATTCCAAAATGCACATTAAAAATAGACTTATGGAAATGCAGTGATTGTTGTATTTGGATTGATACTTGCATGTTTGAGGAATCCTGTATTGTCCTGAGGCTTGTGTGGTCAGAAAACAGCTTTTGTCACCTTTTCAGTGTGAAAACAATCTCAGTGAATTGTTACTTTTCTTGACGTTAGCTCCATGTTGACAGAACAATGCGCAGGGAAAGTTCTATGAGATTGGTCTTGAACATGTGCTTTAACCAACTTTGATCCAATATTTAACAGTAAATAAGTGTGTATTAGCAGTGTAAATTTGATCCAACAAGATAAGTGGAGTAAAGTTCCAAATCACGGCTTTACTCGTCTCATTTTCTCCTCACCACAAAACAAAAAATAGCAATTCGTAAATGTTTCTAAAATCGCAACTAAATAATAAAGACACTAGTGGAGTATAATCAACAGTTATCATCATTAGATTCATATAAAAGTGTTTTAATATTCTTGCTTAAAGAACTGTTTTGGAGTCAGATATAGTTCTGGGCATGTGTCACTTCCCCTCAGATAGTGCAGCCACAGACAGTTAGCAATATTAGCATCACAGAGCGGTTAAAACTGCATCTCAGTCTGAGTCTCAACGGCAGAGCAGGAACAGATTCACAAACGGTGGAGAAACTAAAGGTAAACTAACTCGAGCACTAAAGATATTTTGTGTCAAACTTTATCAAACACAGGGACCAGCGATCTTGGGTTGTCTAACTCTGAAAAACTTGGAGTTCTAAAATGTTGCGAGGAGGAAGAGATGTGAGAGTGTTCCAGTGTGAATTTACAAGTCGGAGGTCAGGTTTGGACGACTGGAACAAGATCCCATGGAAACAGGATATTTTGTAATTTGCAAAGAAAATTTAAATGTTTGTTTTTGTAATTTGCATCAAAGTGACATTAGATTTGAACACAATTTTAGAACTCTTGTGTCTTATGTGATATTTTAGTGATATACTGTTTATATTATTCAGCTTTAGCCTTTGAAAACCTCCCCTATCCTTCCTACAGAGCGTCTGGACTCACACAAACAAACAAAGATACCTTTGATTTGATAATACTGTGGCAGCCGCACACAGAGCACCTTTGGGAGAGGATCCAGTGGAGATGCTGGGGGCTTTACCCACGGGCACCAATCAGGCACAAGGCAAGAGCGTTGCCCCGAGCGTTTCAACATAACACCGACTCATCATCTGATATCCAGCCAGCTCAGAGGGATGAGAGCCCAGGTTCAAAGCAAAGCAACACTCGCGGTCTCTCAATGGGCTGAGCAGCAAGACAAAGTGTGAGCAAAACATTTCAATACAGATTGATTTTTTTGTAAATGTTAGGTTTTTAATTTCTTACAGGGTCACAAAGACAAAGAAGAGTGTTATTTAGGGGGGAAAGCCAATTAAAATCTAAAGGAACAAGGTAAACATACAATCCTACTATGACCATCTGCCCATTTGGAGACATTGTTGTATTTGTGTGTTTCAGCTTTCTGTTTGAAGGTGATATTTGAGGACTATTGCCCATTCAAAAGCTAGAACGTGTTGTTTTGAATGGTTAATTGTGATGGCAACGGTGATTTTGATCTTTCAATGGAATGCTATTTGCCAGATGCCAAAGATAAAGATACCTAGAGGTCAATTAATATGGGTTTTTCATGGATTATGGGTTTTACATTGGCCAATAAGCTCTACCTATATTTTGGGACCGATATCTGGGGCTGATATTGATATCAGTTTATGCTGGAGATGATGATATTGGAGGATATTCTCAAAAGTGAAAATATTGGTCTTTCTAGAAAAACATTTATACAAAAAAGTGAACCATGGAGCTGTGGGACCACCCAATAAGCTGCTGGGTCACTGCTGGTAAATACATTTGTCACAGTATAAAGTCAGAATAATTAAAGGTAACTACGGTAACAAAGTGCAGTATTTCATCGGCATCTCCATTAGTGTAGACTCAGTGAAAATTCAAAGTACATTCAAAACAAAGTATCTAGGAAATGGTTAAAAGCTCTTAAAATTACATTCAAGTAAACTCTGAGAGGAAGTATACAGCTGAACTTCTCCCTTAAGTCATATAAAGCAATAGCTAAAGCATAAGTATTATAACAAAAATCTAAATTGTGATAAATTGTGCCTTTTTCCTTAACAAGCAGGCCTAATTTACGATACAATTTTACCTTAACTTCGCTCCCCCGCCTTAGCATGTTTAGAGAAGCACTTTTAAATTCAGGGTTTGCGCTCTTATAGAACCAACCCCCAAAGGAGTCGATCCCTCTTGTTTCTGAAATATCCATCAGTCGAGTGAGATTGTGCCATTACAGTAATTTTAATAGGCCTAATCACTGAGGCGGGAGATGACTGGAGAACCAATTAAACAGATCTGTGTAAGAGAAGAAAGTGATATGACTCCACTGCTCCAGATGTGATGCCTTATAAAGATGATTGACAGGCTCTTGTTTAACATACATACTCAATCTGTGAGCTAACGCAGGGTTTAATAAGGGTTAATTCGCACGGAGATGATAGCGTCCTGTCTGTCTTGGTCAAACACACATTGGAAGCCAGTAAAATGTAGAATATATAAGGCATTTTAAATACATATTTTTTAGTAGTATTTAGTAAATCCAATCAATCACCCCGTAATATACTGAAGTGACAGCTGAATTGATAAAGTGTACCGTCGCATCTTTTTTCATAGTTTTGGCCGGGGTGCGACTTATACTTATACTCTGGAGCGACTTATTTGTGATATTATTTGTTATTTTCACACTTGCAACTGCATTTTCATACTCCAGTGCAACTTATATGTTGTTTTCTTCTCTATTATGCATTTTTTGGCTGGTGCGACTTACGGAATATACGGTACTAAAACATATGATTATTTTTTTTTTTTATTCTTTTTTTTTTTTTAAATGTTTTACTGCACAACAATGTATTAAAAATGTGTCCTGTCTGTAAGCGGGCTTGCATGTTTGATGCAAAGATCATGCATCAAACATGATCTTACTTGGCTTGAAGGAGGAATACGTTTTTTCATGTCATAAAACTTATATATCTGCATGAAGAATGTTCTGGAGAATTATTTTAACTTTCATTTTGCATGGAATTATGCAGGTGACTTTAAACCTCCAGAAAGATACATGCTGTGCCTTGAAGTTAATAGAAATTGTGTGTCAAGCTCAACCTATTCACCGATAAATCCTCTGTGATGTTTAAATTATATATTATACTAATAAAGTGGACATAAAAATCAGAATATATAATGATGTAATAAAACCTGCAGCTATAGCTTGTTGTAGCTCGTTCCTTTGCACCACTGACCTGTCATGTATTATTTATAGCCCCCTTTGGCACTGTATACATTAAGTAATACACTCCAGTGACACATTGATTGGTTGAATCAATTACACATGAAATAATTATTTCACGTTCATACAATACTTTAGTACATTTCTTTTTAATCATTTACAGTATTGATAGGTATATTTCTCATTGCAGGGCTTTTGCAACGGATCGGCTCAAATTGCCAAAGCATCACTAATATTTCCAGACCGGGTTGCTGTGGTAACCATGTCAGTAACTACGACGACGACGACAACGTTCATTTCGATCAGAAGCTTTCAGTGCCTTTACAGAAGCCCCCTCACTGTGCCAGCAGCAGACATTTTATCTGTTTACCGAGCGCCCTTAAAAGCTTCCTGTCACTAACATGGATCCGGTCCAGCTCCTCCTCCACGGCCGACTTGTGAGGTCGACCTGGAAACGGCCCCCGAGTGTTGCTCCAATGTGTCTCCGGGCATTTCACAAACGGAAAGATGTGTACACTCAAATCGGATCTAAATAATTCATCCTTACGACGATGTGATGCAACGATACTGGTTTGAGGTCGCTCCAGTGCAGACGCGGTGTTGCATCAGGACATTGTTAGGTCCAATGTGGTATCACAAAATCTTCAGGAATAATTGCCATGGTAACAGTATAGTAACAGACATCCAGTCCCTGCAGGCGTTTTCTGAAAAGTTAAACTGCTCACAGAGATGGGGATTTGATTGTGACTTTCTATATGTTGACAGTGTTGTTTCTGTGCTATGCTAATGTTTTATGTTTCAGTGTTGCTAATAATAATTGTCATTATTAGTCTATAAATAGAATTATTATCGGTGGTTGGGCCCACATTTAATTTATATACAAACAGCTATTTTACATTGATTTCAAAACCACAACTATTATATATCAATGTAAGAACCTTTAATAGATGCAATGTCTGGCCTTGTTTTTACATTATTTCTATTTTCTTCTTACATCTACAACTGTATCCATGATCTTTCTAGTTTTCATTTAACCTCATTGGTCAGGTCCACTGAAATTTATTATGTTTATTCATGTTTTCCACACAAATGGAGTCTTGAAACTGGGCTTTTTCCCCAAAATTCAGATGGATGTGACCAATTAGTCAATCAAACGCTTGGTCGGTGTGTATAAAACAAACATGGCGGCTTACGAGTAAAAAAGAAAGGAAGGAATCATTGGGAACTTCTATGGCACAAAGTACTGTTAATCTGAGGTTAGAAATTAGATTTTGTCATAAACAATAAATAACCAATGAGCTTGTCTGTTTCCTGGCATTGAAATAAACCAAACTGATTGCAGAGTGTGGTGGAATTGACAGAAAAATAAGGCAAAATCGAAAAAAAAGTTGCCTTACTCAAAATGGATGTTTATTTCTAGTGTGCACTGCAGAAATCACTGTCCCTGGCACAGCAGTCTCTCCCTCCCTTGTCCAACCCCAGAACAAGGAAGAGTGCAGCTTTATAAAGACAAGTGAGAGCATAGGAGAAATACAGAATGTGGGCATCATTTGAGTCCAGATTGTTAGGCTAAACTCACAAGAATGTCTCCATACAAAGACATAAAAAGGCACTTGGTCTGCACTTGTATCTTAAATAAAGATGGCATGAAATGAATTAAATAATAGATTACTTAGCCTATATTTGACAGAAAAGTGATATTTTATTTGATATTTTATTTATTTATTTATTTTTTCACACCAGGCCCTCCCCAGCTTGCCTGGATTCAAATATGGCCCTCGGAGGAAAATAATTGCCCACCCCTGCGTTAGACCATGACAATACATTTTTCCACAACAACAGCTATGTCTGAGTTTGGCTTGAGATGCAGAGGAGCGGGGACCATTTTCTGCATCCTATACAAAGGATATCAGTCTGGATTTAGCAAGCAACTAGTTCATAATATGATGTTTACTTTCTTTTGAAGAGTGACCCCGGACTTTTGGAAAGTATTAATCCTATACTAAAGTATTAGAATTTGAGATTGATCAGGGACAATCTCAAAAACTTAAACAAAGTGAATACATTTTTCTTTAGGGATCGTTTTGTTTAGCTTGACCTGCAAACAAATGGTGTATTTAACAGTATTCCCCCCCGCCACTGGAATCTATATTTTCCCACAATGCTGCCTATCTGGGGGGTTTCTAGTGGCAAGGCAAGGCAAGGCAAATTTATTTGTAGAGCACATTTCATACACAAGGCAATTCAAAGTGCTTCACACAGCAGGAAAAATGCATTCAAATCACAAAGAAATTACAGAAACAGAAATACAATAAAATTAACTAAATTAAAAATTATCAATCCAACTGATTTTCTAAACTAATAAAATCACAAACAAAAGAGAAGAGTGCAAAGAAAAAATCCTTTCAGTCATATGCGCAGCTAAACAAAACTGTTTTTAGCTTAGATTTGAACATTGTCAGAGTAGAAGCCTGTCTCACATCTTCAGGAAGACTGTTCCAGATTTTAGCTGCATAAAACTGAAACGCAGATTCCCCATGTTTTGTCCTGACTCTGGGCACCAGCAAGAGGCCGGTCCCTGAGGTCCTCAGAGTCCGAGATGGTTCATATGGCACTAACATATCCAAGATGTACTTTGGTGCTAGGCCATGGAGAGACTTGTACACAAGCAGAGCTGCTTTAAAGTCTATTCTCTGAGCCACAGGGAGCCAGTGCAGAGACCTGAGAACAGGACTAATGTGATCATACTTCCTGGTTCTAGTTAGGACCCGAGCAGCAGCGTTCTGGATGTACTGCAACTGTTTTACAACTCGTTTGGAGAGGCCAGTGAGCAGGCCGTTACCGTAGTCTAATCTACTGGAGACAAACGCATGGATAAGTCTCTCTAAATCTGGTTTTGACACTATATTTTTGATTTTGGCAATGTTTTTTAGATGGTAAAAAGCTGCTGATGTTATTGATTTGACGTGGCTATTAAAGTTCAAGTCTGAGTCCATTATTACCCCCAGATTTCTAACTTGGTTTGTAGGTTTTAGAGCGAGACTCTAGAGGTGACCGCTAACACTTTCTCTTTGTTTCTGTGGGCCAAAAACGATTATTTCAGTCTTGTCTGAGTTCAGCTGGAGAAAGTTGTTTTGCATCCACAAACTGATCTGTTGGATGCAGTGACAGAGTGAATCTACTGGTCCATAGTCACCTGCCGATAGTGAAACATAGATCTGAGTGTCGTCTGCATAATTGTGATAGGACACATTTTCACTGCGTATCAACTGACCTAACGGCAGCATGTAGAGGTTGAACAGAAGGGGACCCAGGACTGACCCTTGGGGCACTCCACAGGTCAGGGTCATGTGGTCTGAGACACAGCTACCAATTTCAACAAAGTACTTCCTGTCTTACAGATAGGACCTTAACCAGTTTAGGGCAGTGCCAGTGATGCCCACCCAGTCCTCTAGTCTCTGTAAGAGGATCCCATGATCGACAGTGTCAAAAGCAGCACTCAGATCTAACAGAATTAAGACTGAGGCTTTGCCCGTGTCAGTGTTCAGGCGGATGTCATTTGTCACCTTGACAAGAGCAGAAAAACATCAAATGAGTTGTTTATTAAGAGGAAATCTGTGAGCTGTTGGTAAACAACCTTTTCAAGGACTACTGCAGCTTCCAATTATTTCAGAAAAATATCTTTCCCTAGTTCTACATAAGATTAGGTTGTACATGTTCAGCTTTTCTTTGTAAATCTCTTTTTGAACCTGGAGCTTTGACTTGCGCCATTTCCGTTCGGCCCTGCGGCACTCCCTTTTCTGTGCCCTGACCGAATCATCATTTCTCCACGGCGCATTCTGCTTATTTTTAACCATTTTAGCCTTTATAGGGGCGATGGTGTCCAGAACATTCAAAACACTAGATGTAACAGAGTTCAACAAATCATTTACATTAGAACATGAGACATTTTCAAAGTTTATCAGTTCCATAAACAGTGCACCTGTGCCATCACTTATGTGTCTCCTCTGAACAACTGCAGGACCAACCGGAGGTTTGGGAGAAACAGACAGGTCAAAGAAGACACAGAAATGATCAGACAGAGCAACATCGATCACATTAACATTTGAAATATTTACCCCCTTTGTAATTATGAGATCTAGAGTGTGTCCTTTGCTGTGGGTGGAGCCTCTCACATGCTGAGTAAGACTGAAGGTTTCAAGGACAGCATCAAGCTCTTTAACGTTTCTGTCACAAATATTATCAACATGCACGTTTAAATCACCTGTAATGACCAAACCATCAAAGTCTGTGCATATGACTGAAAGCATCTCAGTAAAATCATCAATAAAACATTGGCAGTACTGGGGAGGCTTGTATAAAACAATGAAGAGAATGGATGGAGACCGTTTTAGCTCCATTTTAAAGGATACATACTCAAATCATGAAAACACCCCGAAAGACAACCTGCGAGTAATTATTTCATCTCTAAAGACAGCACAGACTCCACCCCCTTTTTTGTTTTCTCGTGTTTCAGATTCAAACCTAAAGTTGGGTGGAGCAGATTCTATCAGAACTACATTTCCTGTGTTTTTGTCAAGCCATGTTTCAGTTAAAAACATAAAATCAAGATTGTAAGAAGAAATAAAATCATTAATTAAGAGAGATTTGTTACATAAGGATCTGACATTTAGCACAGCAAGTTTCAGACTAGTTTCAGTGGGACTGGGCTTTATCTTTTCACAGGGAATATGAATCACATTTCTCAGATTGGGCCTGACTCGCATTTTGTTTTTCCATCTGTGTGATGATGTGACTACAGAAATAGCACTAGGGGGGGCTCTTTTTACATAGGGCCCCGGGTTGGTTTGATTTTTAATGTGACAATAAGTCCCGGCAACGCTAAGACCCAGTGCATCCTAGCTATGGGAGATACCAGGTAAAAGGCGAGGTTGGATGGGTGGTGGGGCTTTTGTAGCCAAGGAGAGTTTGGGACCAGGTGAGAGGCGAGGGGGGATGGGTGGTGGGGCTTTTGTTGGTGTAGTCGGCATAGCCCTTGCTATATTGGGCGTGAGTGGAGCCATCTTAATGCCTGATTTGATCAGACTTTCAAAATGGCTGGGAAGGCCCATGGGTGAGAGTAGAGATGAGAAGGAGAATGATGAATCTTTAGTGGGAGTAGATGTTGCAGGGGGAACCCAGGGCTGGTGTGAAGACAGGGGCGATGACAGGGATGTTGTTGGGCTTGTCTCAGATGGGTCCAAGGCCTTTGAAGATTGTTCCTTTGCTGGAGGCGGTGGAGGTGAATGTGGAGCAGCTGGAGCTGAATCCTTTGCTGGTGGTGGTGGAGCTGTTGCTGATGAATCCTTTGGTGGAGGCTGAGGTTGTGGTGCTTTTGATGTTGAAATATTGGCTCAGTCTCTGGCTGAGGGAGCAGGAATTCTTCTCTCATTCCTCTCTTCTCTAACTATCTGCTCAGGACCCTGTCCAGGCCCAGTCCAATGCCTCAGAGCGTGGAGCAGGTTCTCTGTCAGCACCCTCACTCCACCTCTGCATAGGTGGGGGCCATTTCTCTTAAACAGGTCCTCTCGTTTCCAGAATAGATAGAAGTTCTCAATGTAGTGTAGTCCTCTCGGGGGACACTCTTTGGACAGCCATGTGTTCAGCTGAAGAAGCCGGCTAAACTTGTTTATCCTCCTGTCGATGTTTGGAAGAGGTCCACTTATGAAAGTTTTGATTTCCATTTTATCAAGCATGTCGAATAACTTCAAGAAGTCTTTTTTCAAAACTTCAGTCTGTTCCCGCCGCATGTCCACTGCACCCACGTGCACAATCAGCTGTTTAGCTCCTCCATGCTTAGCCATGATATTTGGAAGGAGTGATGTTATCTCAGAAACAGTGGCGCTTGGAAAAGAATGTGTGTTTATCTTTTCATGCATCACGTGACTTATCGCGCCGTCCCCAACTAAAACAATCTTGACCTTGGCTCCTGGCACAGATCCTCCTCGCTGTATTTTGGCCACGTCATCTTTCCTTTTTTCATTTAATTCCATCTCTGAAAGTGGTAAAAATCTGTTGGTGAGCTGTATTTTAGGTGACTTCACGTTATCTTTGTATCGTTTAGGCTTTGCTCCAAGTTTGTTCCAAGAAACAGCCTGGTCTTTCTGGTTTTTAGACAGTTTTGGAAACGACACAGAGTCACTGCGGTTTAGGTTGAAAGTAGCAGTTTTTCTTGTAAAAAGTGTGCTCTTCTTACCGTCGGTTGACACAGGAATGGTATCGTGAAGAACTTTTTCAGATTCCAAAACAAATATCCGTGTTTTCAGCTCATTTAGTGACCATAACAATACCTTTTTATCAACCAACAGTCCTGCTTTGGCCAGGAGTGAAGGAGGCCAGGACAAATGAGCAGGTGAAGACATCTTATGCATATTTCATTCAGGTATTGTGTGCTCTAAACTGCTGAAGGCTGATGGAAGAGAACGGCTGTGGAGGTGGACATGGCAACAAATTCAGACTTCTTCCCGACGTACACTGTGAATATTTATGACAGCAAGCAAATCAACCGCGCGCTCTGTGCATGATAAAACTATGAGAGAGAAAAGATCCTCCAAGTTAGGAATGGTAACAAAGAGCATGTATTTTCTGAGTCCTATTTGGCAACAATTGTATGTGTGAAAGTAAAACTGAACAGCACTTTGGATATTTCACGAGGAAACTACAATATGTAATAACAATAATAACTCAACTATAAAAAAGCCTGATCGCAGTGTTCACATCTGAAACTTGTTGGTATTCTGCCCTCAACCATTTTGCCAAATGTCTCTACCCTCTCTCTTCCACGCTACATCTGCCCTGTCAAATAACGCCTCAGGCCGAAGCACCGATACACATCACCCACACACACATCACATTTGCACACTAAAAAGGTGATTAAAGTGTCGAGCGCACCAACTTTATGTCACACCTGTCAATCAAATAACTGTATGTATCCTCTGGGGGCAATTTTAAGCACATTAAGTATTGTTCCTGCAAATGTTTACTGGATCCTGTTGACTGGTTTGAAAGAGGAAGGAAGAGTCAGGCGCTCCCGTGTCAGGCGCTCCCGTGTCAGGCGCTCCCGTGTCAGGGCAGTTTGATTGAGGAGGGTAACAGCCTTTAGGACAAAAGGGGCTCTTTCTCCTCTGAACTTTGAGCCTGGATACTGCATATATACTGTAAACTGTATACTGTATATACCAGAGTGACAGGAGGCAATTCTGTCATAAAAAAGGGAAAAGAAACAAGAAAGAAACACGATCACTATGGCACTGTAGCATCATCGGTTTTCTTTGTATGGGCAAGATGTTTCTAGAAAACTCAATAACACAAAGAAGAAAGTAAACACACATCTATTGAAAGAGCCATTGTCGTTTGCAAGCACGGAATCGAAATCAAAAGCAACCCGTGCCACCAACGAAGACTTCGCACAGTATCGTATATTCTATGAAAAAAAAAGTTTGATTCAAGCAACATCCAACTCATACGTTTCTGCTGCTCTCATGGCTCGCCTTGGCAGCAGCGTGAGAAACGGGCCGGTCTGCAGACTTATCGAAAGATCAAAGCGTGTTATGTTTACTTATAAAACAATAATGGCATTTAAAAAGAGCGTTTGAGCTGCGATGGGCGGGACGTACTCGACTGGCCCTGTCTACGCTGGGTGAACACAATTTAATTGTTCCCTTCTATTTACCGCTAAAATGCCCTTTATATTTCAATGGGCAGCGGGTTTGAACCGTTGGCATTTTTAGGCGTCATTGCACAGAGTTTGTTCCGGTTCACGTGGCCCGTCCTTCCTTTGGGATTAAGATCGCTGTGAGAAGTCAACAGGAGTTAATGAGCACCTGCCCCTCGCACAGAGTTGGTGGTAATCCTGCCAGCAAAGTGCCCCCGCCACAACACGAGAAGGAGGCCCGCGGACTGCACCACACAGGGATTTTTCATGCTTTGGTGACTAAGCCGCATCGCCTTTTCATTCTTGATTTTGTAACATTTGGATGAAATTCTGGTGCTGTTTATAATTGGGGATTTGTGGCTCGGTGTTTAATCTACCGCCCAGACGACTATCAGTGATTTATCAACGGCACCATTTTCTGCTCATTCAATTGTACTTTTTTGTGCCAAAACAGCTAAAAGCTACAGTGGGTAACATACGCATACATCATTCTGATCATGTTGTTGTATATAAAGTATGTTATATTTAAATCACTTTTATTCTATACAATTTATTTTGCATTCTCTTATTTTATGTTGTATTATTTGAGCATAATCTACACCTTTTCTCAATTATTCTCATTATACACTGTTTTATGTTGCACCTTAAGGCCAAAGCATATTCCTAGTTTGTGAATTGTTCGCCGACAATGGCAATAAAACTGATTCTGATATGAATGTGTCATAGAGAGATTATATTTCAAAATTATGAATCTAGCCTGGATAAAACAGTTGACAGATCAGGAGTATGTGCAAAAAGAAAATATTGCGCTTCATTTACACATAGCCATGTATACAAAACCACAGAAAAGCAAGTTTCTCAAAAAGCAATGGGGATTATTTAAGTTTGTCTTGCATTGTTGTTTTTTTTATCTAACCTAAATGATGTTTTACTAACTATTTGATTTGGATTTCACTATTCATGCCAACATCAGATAATATCAATAACAGGAATTCAGTTGTGGCTGTTTAGAGACAAACTGTTTCTACGAGAAGCGGCTTGTACTAAGCTTATTTCATACTTGCAGGCCATGTTTTGTTGTTGGAGTCGATTATTGAATACTAATCACCAATGCTACCCACTGACTTTGATTTAAATTGTTGTTGTACAAATGTTTGACACTAAAGATTGTGACTGTTCCTTTGAGGTTTACATTTGTAACTAGAACCACGATGCTGGTGGCGTATACTGTAGGCTTTGTTTGTAAGATGTGCTGGGTCTATGGAAATGGATAATGAAATTGACATCGGCAATCACCTTCCTGGAACTATAGCCCTCAAATTGACTTCTTTTTCCTTTTGTCAGTTTGCTTGGCATGTGGGACTTACACTTAACGTGATCTACAGCCTTTGACTCTGGGATCAAGCCACCCACAGAGAGAGTGTGGCCTGAAAGAGCAGCAAAATAGAGATAAACTGGCAGTAACACCCACCCACTGGCAGGAACGCAGGGCAAATGATGCTGACTTTCTGCTTAGTTTAAGACAAAACTTTATTAAAGCCAAGTACCGTATTTTTTGGACTTCGGAGTATAAGTCGTACCAACCAAAAAAGGCATAATCGAGAATAAATAAACATATATAAGTCGCACTGGAGTATAAGTCGCACTTTTGGGGAAATGTATAAATAGATAAAAGCCGAGACCAAGAACAGACATTTCATCTTGAAATGTAATTTAAAATAATAACAGATGAGAGAACATGGTGAATAGTATACGTATGCTAACGCTAACACCTTCAGCTACATGACGCACATACAGAACTGTGGTAAGTGTCTGGTATGTTAACGTAACATATTAACAGATAACTATAGCATAAAGAACATGCCAACAAGTTTATTGGTATTACTCCAAATCAAAATTTTCCACTGAATTCTTCTTCCTCTGTGTCACTTCTAAACAACTCCACAAACTCCGGAGGTAGAGGAAGTGCTGATTCTTCTTCTGTGTCGAAAATACAGCGTGAAAATAACTATAAGTCGCTCTGGAGTATAAGTCGCATCCCGGCCAAACTATGAAAAGGTGCAACCTATAGTCCAGAAAACATGGTACAAATCTTTAGACCTTTAGGTTAGTATTGCAGTAGTAGTTTTTGCTTTAAGCATGTAGTCAAACATGATAATAAATACAGTATATTTGTATAGACAATTCAGGCAGAATAAGGAGTTACAAACCAGTCCTGAAAACAGAACAATTGGTTGTGAATCCCACACTTTGCAAAATCATGAGTTGAGGATAATGTGGAGAGACAAAGTGAGAAATTGTGATGCAGCTGCATGTTTTCACTGTCTAGCGTCTTGGACTTAACTCAATAAAAGAAAACAAAGAGAAATTGTAGACAGAGTTGGCGTCAAACGTACTTTTCAGTCTGCCTTCCTAATACTAAACACAATGAAAAGCGGCATTGTATTACATTTTCATTTGACTCTCTTCTATGGCATGAATAAACAGAAGATCTCCAGTGTAGAAGAATATAGTGTTCACCTGTTTGCTAATTACAGGTGTGTTTCAATCCTCCCACAGCTTGACAATGTAACACAAAATGACTATGTAGTAGGCACAGAAGAATTATCATTATCACGTATTTCCAGGACATTTATACATGAAATGTGAAGCGAAACAATTGTGCTGTGGAGCAAGAGTAATTTAAATGTCAATGTTAAACCTTTTCGGGCATCATTTTTTAAAGTTGCATCTCATTTTGTACATCTAAAAATGATAATAATGACTGGATTGTGACTATCAAATAGAGCTGTGGCAGGCAGGGAAGGGCATCCGAACATTGGGCTCTTTCAACTCCCAAAGTGAATGGTTTAAATCAATGGTTCTCAAACTTTTCACACCAGGCACCAAAGAAATCATGTGGCTTTCCAAGTATCACAAGGTCTGAACCAGGTCTATAACCGGTCCAGGGCTAAACCAGTTCTACAACAGCACTACAACGTTACCACAGAATTTCCATTATATACACTGGCCATTATATCACACAGATGAAGGCAAACAGTTGTATATAATGGAGTTTACATAGAAGAGTCCAGCGGTGCACGTACCACTCGCCCCACGAGATCTTAACGTGCTTATGGTTAATGAATTCGTTTTTCACAGGGAGCCCGGTACCACTGTTATAAGCTCGCCGTGTCAGCCGCTGCTCTCCGAGGTCATTATAATGTGGTTTGACCCTGTTACAGTTCACTTCTTCACATGTACCAGATCACGGTTAAACACATTAACATAACCTGCAGTAAATCACCCTCCCTCTCACATTGATCTGAAGGTGCATTTTGTCCTTTGAGTGCCATTTGGTCAATAAAATGCAGTTGTTGCACACCACAGTCCATGATTTTATATTGATCATATAATTGACATTCATGAAGGTTGTAAACTATTATGTCTAGTCACCTTTGAGACGCACGCTGGACCGTTAAAGGAGAAATAGTACGGAATGCAAAATTAACTTTCGTGATTCTTTAAGTGTGCTGTACTTGATTTTGTCCATGTAGTTGCCCCAGCTCTGAGGGTCAAAATGAGACCACTGTGTGCTGTCAGTGCCTAATAATAAAAAGAGCCACTGTTAAATGAAAAAAATACTATACAAAAAGAACAACAAAGAAATAAATAAGTGTCCTGTTAGCGAGCTAGTTGCTGTTAGCTTTACAAATAGGTGACTATGGACCAGTAGATTCACTCTGTCACTGCATCCAACAGATCAGTTTGTGGATGCAAAACAACTTTCTCCAGCTGAACTCAGACAAGACTGAAAAAAGAGAAAGTGTTAGCGGTCACCTCCAGAGTCTCGCTCTAAAACCTACAAACCAAGTTAGAAATCTGGGGGTAATAATGGACTCAGACTTGAACTTTAATAGCCACGTCAAATCAATAACATCAGCAGCTTTTTTCCATCTAAAAAACATTGCCAAAATCAAAAATATAGTGTCAAAACCAGATTTAGAGAGACTTATCCATGCGTTTGTCTCCAGTAGATTAGACTACTGTAACGGCCTGCTCACTGGCCTCTCCAAACGAGTTGTAAAACAGCTGCAGTACATCCAGAACGCTGCTGCTCGGGTCCTGACTAGAACCAGGAAGTATGATCACATTAGTCCTGTTCTCAGGTCTCTGCACTGGCTCCTGTGGCTCAGAGAATAGACTTTAAAGCAGCTCTGCTTGTGTACAAGTCTCTCCATGGCCTAGCACCAAAGTACATCTTGGATATGTTAGTGCCATATGAACCATCTCGGACTCTGAGGACCTCAGGGACCGGCCTCCTGCTGGTGCCCAGAGTCAGGACAAAACATGGGGAATCTGCGTTTCAGTTTTATGCAGCTAAAATCTGGAACAGTCTTCCTGAAGATGTGAGACAGGCTTCTACTCTGACAATGTTCAAATCTAAGCTAAAAACTGTTTTGTTTAGCTGCGCATATGACTGAAAGGATTATTTCTTTGCACTCTTCTCTTTTGTTTGTGATTTTATTACTTAAGACAATCAGTTGGATTGATAATTTTTTTATTTAGTTAATTTTATTGTATTTCTGTTTCTGTAATTTCTTTGTGATTTTAATGCATTTTTCCCGCTGTGTGAAGCACTTTGAATTGCCTTGTGTATGAAATGTGCTCTACAAATAAACTTGCCTTGCCTTGCCTTTACCGCGATCATAAAACTCTGGGAAAGTAGAGAATAATGCTGAATTCCAGTTGTCCTTAGAGGTCGGACAGTTCAAATACTGATATATTATATAGTATTTTCTCTTTAGTTGCTCCCTACTGCCCCCTGCTGTCTATGAACCTGCTCCCGCGCTGCTGTTGAGCCTCTGCAGTTAGAAATTCATTGTTGCGCTAATGACAACAAAAGCAAAGTGTCACATTCAAACGCTGATTCATCATTTACAGACGTAATAACACTGTTCGGGTTGATGAATGAACTGAATTGGATCCATATGCTGGTTCATTTAAGCACCGTCTTGGGTTTTATTGTTTGATTTGAGTAGTTACAGCACATACACTGTTATGTATTGTTTTCCCCACTTGACTGCTGGAACACTGAAACTTGAAGAAAACATATTTTTGAAAAGATAATCACCGCATTCCGACTTCCAAGGACAACTGAAACGCAGCAGAACTTTGGGCAAACTGTTTAAAATGTATTCATTTTTTAACATATTTCTTGACACAGTACCAATCAGGTACATCACCTTCAATGGTTCTCACTTTCTCAGAGGTTTGTTGAATTCATGAATATCTGAATGAGCCTGTATTGTTCTGCATTTAATGTTTGGATTCACAGAAAATGTCCGCCTTTACCTCCTGTTTACTTACTTACTCCCTGCAAACTTTAGACTCAGGGTCCAACACATATGTTGCGTGGAGCAAAACAAAAACACTGTCAAGTATTTATTACTAAATGTGGCAAAATAAACACAATATTTACTTTTGTACTATTAAAAAAACTATATAGCCAGGATTTGAGTATTTTAGTTTGAAATCACAGCCACATTACATCACACTGTATGTTTGACTTGGAAAACAGAATAAAATCATGAATTTAATTAGATCTAATGCCAGATAAATGTAACAAGGTTAATTATGCACAAAGCAAACGACAGCATTAAACTGTTAAAAGAACAGGAGGAAGGTATTTGCAGATTAGTGACAGATCTGTTTTCTCCAAGTGTAATGAAAAATGTGGCTAATTCCCCAGATATCTAATTAAAAGACGGCTCCGCTCCCAAGTGTGCGTCGTCAAGCGCAATTTCAAATCTATTGTTTTGACTGAAGGATGCACGGACATGAATTCAGCACATAATCGTTTAAGCTTAATTAGTGTGATCAATATTGATGAAAAGCGCTCCCTTGTGATGCCCGTGGATGTTTGAATAATCATAAGCGTTGTGTTGCAGTATTTTCAGCAGATTTTTCGGGGGTAAAGTGAAGTGGACAATGCTCAAGTTTAAATGTTGTCAACTAAAGTGCGTGTAAGTTTGTAATGCGTGGGAGTTTAAGCGGTGGAAAAAGAGCATGGTGATGGTGGTTGAGTTCCATGACTTTTTTGAGGGATCATGTACAGTTTTAGTCAGATATATCCTAACTTCAGTGACTTTTGCAACATCAAAATTGAGACAAATTATAAAAAAAAACAAAAAAAATCACACTGCAGGGTATGATGCCCAAATCGGATTTTTTGTTTAAATCCGATTTTTTACGTGGTCGTTCACATTACAAAAAAAAATGCGATTACTGTTTGTGTCTTGCCTGACCAGCCATTCCCAACACGTTTTGACAGACTACTTTACAAAACCTGAGGGTCCGGAGCTTGACCGCCGCATTTAGAGACCTGCAGAGTTTAGAGACCAATCACATAAATCCAGAAGTGACGCAAAAAACGCGACACGCTTAACCGGATATTACGTAGCCCATGTCAATAAGGCGTGTTCCGCGTTATCCGTCACCGAACGCAGAAAATGTCTCCTGAATCGCGATGACGCCCTTCGTATAACCGCATCTAACGCACGTTCATCATGACGAGTAGTGCGGATTTTCCTGATTGTTCAAACCGAAGCGAGAGCAGAAGTAAACACTCGGTCACGAGCCGGGTCACAAGCCGGGTCTCGAGCCGGGTCACGAGCCGGGTCACGAGCCGGGTCACGGGCCGGGTCACGAGCCGGGTCCGCCATCTTGAATGTTTTGGAACAGGGGTGAAAAGCTACTTCCGTATCTCAGTGTGACGCGTTAAAACCTCCGCCTGGGATTGGATCGGTAAATTGAGGATCGACGACTTCAGTGGCTCTGACTCGGATTCCAGACCCTTACGCATTCGAACAGAATGTGGGCGGGGCTGGCGGGTCAGGCAAGTCTGTGTCTAGTGTGAGCGGAATGCAGCTTGATGTGTCCCTCATGCGCACAACAGAACACAACGCCACACGGCACGTTCCCGGCCGGGTCATGGGTGTATTATATTGCTTGATGTCCTTATTTTCTTTAAATTTTGCATGAAGTCTTTTTATTCCCGCTGTCATTGCAGCCAGGAGCGCTTAATCCCTCGCTCGGACGACTCCTTCGCAATCTCCTCAAATACCCCCCGATTACAGTATGAACTCTCTATTTTTGCCTGAATAGATTTGTCACCCCGTATATTGATTAGTTCACAAACTTCTTCCACTGACAGTTTTTGGCTCCTTCGTCTGCCATTTCTCTCCACTTTGACACAGAATTTTGATGTTTATCACAGAAATGTTGCCAATTGATGGCGGTCGGATGAACCTGACCTTCGTGTTCAGATTGCAGTCACATTCTAAAAGTACGGATAAATATCGGAGCCTGGGTCGGATTTGAGAAAAATCAGATGTGTGCTGTTCATACTGTCCTGAAAAAACAGAACACAGGTAACAAGCAAAAATATTGGATTTGACCTGCAGCGTGAACGTAGCCTAAAAGTACCAAAAACTCAGCAGATTCCTAATAATTTAAAATGAAGGGCGACACTGGCTTTAGGTGGAGCAATCATCTGACAGATCGATCCCAGTTTCAGGCTGTCGACCCACAATGCACTGTTATTTCAAAGACACTAACAGAATTGTACTTTTACACTAACAGAATTGTACTTTTTCCGTTACAAGCCTTTGATGCATTAATACGTCCTCAAAGACTCAACCCATGAAAGTGGTAAAAAAAACAAAAACAAACACAATGTCTTCATGTTGTTAGCACTGAAATGGAGCTATAAACCTTTCATTTAAGTAAAAGAGCTTGTAATTGGATCTATTTTGACAGTGCACAACATTATTATGAGACTACTGCGAACTGGACAGCACTTTAAACTCCGTCTTACATGTTGCAGTGACAATAAAGCTTATTCTATAATCATCCTTAACCTAGCTTACCTCTGCGTTTGTTGTTAAATGACTGAATATTGCAACGTAAAGCGCTTTGAGTGTCCTAAAAGGCACTGTATACATCCAAAGTATTATTATGTGTTACTCAATAGCAAGATGTTTTCCACATTTTTTGAGTTTTTACAAGTTTGTGTGCTCTTGTATATCAAGACATCACTGTCGCTGCTCGCCATTCTAAAATACTTGGCCAGGACTTGTGCACAGGGTGTAGTTTGAAGGCTTTCTCATTATGGGTGCTCCCTGTCGTTGCTGGAGTCGCAGCGGGTGTGATCGCAGGCGAACATTGTCTGATCTGGCGCGGGCTGGTTTCAGTTTGTCAGTAATAGCACGAGATCAGAGGAGAACTGCTCCTTTTGACTGTCACACTGCAAGTTAATCCACTGGCAATTTAAGTCCGGGCACAAACTGTTTGCTCACTTAATGCTGTCTGTAACCACACTTTCACAGAGCTTCTTCAGCCTGTTTTGCATTTGCCGTTTGCGCATGCTGATGGGGTTTAACAGAATTGAAGATGCAGGAAAAGACTATGTATTATCACTCACAATTACGACCAGGAGAATGTGGTTTTGCATGTGGTATTAATTCTTATTTCCCTTTAGTGTTCTGTACTAAATTGTCAAATGTTATGCATTATTCAGGCATTGCATTTAACAATTTAGCAATCGTCATTGAATCTTGTCTCTACAAAACACAAGTAGTAAACACCAGGGAAATAAGATATCAGAGCTCTGAAAGATACGGCAAAAACTGGTTAATTTTTTTTAAAAAGTGACATGTAATGAGTTTGTTGTAAATGCTTAACGTATATATATATGATTACTTTGTTTCTTGTGTGACCCACTAAGTGTGACATTATACAAATAAAGAGATTTTGTTCCTTTGATGCCTAAATATTTAAATTCATGGTTTAAATGTTAAAAATCTAAATGCAAATCAATGGTCCTTCATTCAAGAACTTTCTCTATCTCCTGACGCAATATGACACAAAAAGAGGCACCACCACTTTAGATTTTGTCCTTAAACATTAGCAATACAGTCACACAATGAATCAGGGGAAATAAAATTGCGGGCTTGCATCAGTCAAATATAAATTATAAGTTTGTGGTAAGACTTTGACTTGAGGAAAAACTGCAGCCTGCACACAAAAAAAAGTACAAAAAAATAGCAAATGTTCTTTTCAAAACTAGAAAATAACAGGTTCACCGTGTGCTCTCTAAGCGCTTGAACACCTCACCAAGATCGCACCCCGACTGACACATGCAGATGTACCTGTCTTGTGTCTTATGTAACGAGGAGGAGTGCTGCCTTCCCGATTCGTTTGACATCAACCATACGATAAGCCAAAGCAATATAGAAAGTCGATTTTATACCTCCACCAGCTCTATATCTGACAGCGCGGGTCCAGTCGGCACGCAGGCGACAGAAAACCAGTGATTGGAGCTGGTCTTTATCTGGCGGGCTCCACAGTCATAAAGAGCTACCGCCGTGGGCACGGAGCAGACCAGCGCTGACAGGTGAGGGGCGCAGGAGTTAGATGTTGTTACATTTGCTCACTCGGCCTCAGGAGGAAAGATGGGGAAGATTGTCAAAAAGACGTTTATTTCAGGAACCCGGAAGAGATCTGTAAAAGCGCTGGCGTTTCATTCAAGACTAAAAGAGCAGTCTGTGAGGTTTAAGGAGGATTCTGTTCTAAGCAGCGTTTTCTATTTAACGTTAAGCTTCTGTTTGGGCATGAGAGGTTTGGAATCACATCCGATTTTTGTTTCAACCGAATCTGGGACTGGTACAAAGATTGTAATTGGTAATGACTGATGTATTCCCATGGGTCAATATAAAATAGTTGGAGCAATATTTTTTGGGATATTTATCTGGTGTTCCTTTTCTATACATTAGTAGGGAACTTTGTCTCATTTATTTGTATTCCATGAACATTTGTGATCATGCCGTTCAAAGGATTGACTGTTTAACATATCTATGACTCATTAATGATATAATTTACAACTTATAGGTGCCATAACATGCTTTTTTCACGTTTCGTAGTCTATCCTAAGTGTATAATTGATAATAATAAGGGTTGTGCAACACCCTTAACATAATAGTTAAGAAATATCACCCAGACCTTGGACCCCCTCACCAACCCGGAAATGCAAACGGCTTGGTTTGATATTCGCCCCCACCCTTGCGAAGAGCGATCTGGCTCCCCCGCCCAACCCGTGACGTAGTCTCAGAGCGCGTGTGTGCCCCGCCCACCCGTGACGTAGCCCCACAGCTGTTAGCTCCGTGGTGCGCCGCTCTTGCCGCGCGAGTGAGTGAGAAACGATAGAACTTCAGATCAACATTACTTTGAGCCTAAATAAATCTGGTGTTTATTCTACAGCGTGTGCAGAACAGATATATCTATAGATCTATATATATATATATATATATATATATATATATAATATATATATATATATACTTTTATATATATATATATAAAAGGCTTATGTCCATCGCGCTCTTATTTCCTGGTTTTTCGGTATCGGATAGAACTTCTCTCCGTTTATTTTCCCGGTTGCTGCATCAATTGCCACATAAACCTTCACCATTGTGATAATAGTAAAGAGTGCGACATCATTAATGACGTTTTGGGCCTCTTTGAGCCGTGTTTCGTCGTAAATCGAAGCAGAAAAACTCCGGGGCTTGTATTGGGAGACGAGCCTGCAGCAGCGCGGAGCCGGAGGGAAGGGGGCGGGAGGCTACCCCCCGTCAGTTTGGAGATTGGAGGAAAGGAGATAGTCTGTAATATAGCTAAACACTGCGGGAATCAATCAAAAAAACACTCTGGGTACATATATGAAGCACAAATAGCAATGTAAGAAGGTTAAAAGCTCTGAAAAGTCGATTTTGCATGTTATGGGACCTTTAAAGTGTTTCATTCTGTTATTTATTTATATCGCAGCTTATGTTTTTGATCATATGTTAATTTAGAATAAGGTTTACCGGGATTCTCCTGCTTTAGGGTTATTGTGTGTTGCCTAAAGTTGTTTCAACGGTATTGTTTAACACAATATTTTCATTTGCAATCTATCTCCCTGCAAAATTTGCTAATAGGACAGAGGCCTGGACTATGACTGCATTTGTAATTCAAATTATGTACAACTCATACATACAATACAATGCAACGCAACTCTTTTAGTGCAGATTCAGAAGCGTTGAGCACAGCTTAATAAATACTGTATTTTCCGGTCTATTATGCAAAAAATGCAAAACAGTGAATAAAAAAACATATATAAGTTACACTGGAGTATTAAATGCGGTTGCAAGTGAAAATAACAAATAATATCACATATAAATCGCTTCGAAGTATAAGCCGGCCAAAACTATGAAAAAAGGTGCAACTTATAGTTCGGAAAATACGATACTCTTTCTATTTGCAGACAATTTTCAAATAGAAAGTGTTTTTAATATGAAAATACGCATCATTTAAACAAGTCTATCAATACTTGCTTGGTTTTTTGGATGGTGGGAAAAAGCCGTGGACAGTAGCCCAAAGACAAAGACAAAAAAAAAGCACTCTCATTATTTTCTGAATGGCAGGAAGCAGCATTAATCGCCCCGTTCTCAATAGTCTCCATTCCAACGCAGACTTTACTTCTATAATGTACTGCAAAGTGAACAGATTCAACCCCAAAAGGTACGTCACCTATCACTGTCACCAGGGCCGGCCCAGCCTATAAGCGAACTAAGCAGCCGCGTAGGGCTCCGAGGCGTTAAGAGGGCCCCCTAATCTGGCAACCCGTCTTATGCGAAGTGCAAGCGCAGCGTGCGCCACTAGTGTAGTAGCGCTGCTGGCGCGGCAGCGCACACAGTGGTAACATATAACGCACAAACCGCATTTATTTGTAATGACAATCTGGCAACCAAGGCACCAAACCTGCGCTGATTGGTCAACTTCATTGTGCGCGAGGGGAACGAGAGCAAAACATAAACACAACACAACGTGGTCCCTGCGTGGTCCTCATGTCCAGAGGAATATATCCCCCCGATGCCGAAAAACGAAAGAAGAAACTTCTTGACGATGTAAAGAAACTGCAAACTCAACAACACTCTCCAGGTATTGAACTTCTCTTACAAAGAGACGGTTAATGCTGCTGTTTGAAACAACACGATTCTGTCACGTTAGTTCGCTCAGGCTGGAGGCGACGAGAGCTCTGCCCCGCGCACAATATGTGTCTGAATGAAAGATAATAAGCTTCACATTTACACCAGCCCGGTAGTGTTAGCTGCAGGTGAGGCCGGTGAGGGGCCTCTATGGCCCGGGTCACTAAGAGGCGGAGATCCGGTCCGGACGAGCGCCGTCTCGTCCAGAACCTCTGATGTGAGACTTTGGAGTGAACAGTGTGCGGCCCCTGTCCCGGGCCCCTGTCCCGGGCCCCTGTGCAGCCTCAGTTAGAGATGAGCGGGTTTGAGTTTGTGTCCCTCTCTCACATCACCATGTGTGAGAGCAATCGTGACTCGTGATGTCTGTTTTACTTTGACTTCTTAACGTGCAATAAGAGGAACGTAAAGGTTTATGCACCTAAGGTCCATCAGCCAATCACATCGCAGCATTGTTTCATGCAGGAGTCCAGTGTGTGATGTTCTGATCAGAACAAACATTTATATTGTAATTAACTTTTGATAGAGCAATAAAACTTTTCAATTTATTTAAAAAGCATCATTAGACTATTTGTTATAAATTATAATAAATTGATAGTGAAAAATAACCAGACATATTATGATTACGTCTGTTATAGAATAATACTATATATTTTTATACAAAAGTGGCAAAGTTGCAGAAACGCAGTCTCTTCACTATAGCTAGGTTTGGACCTTCACTTCTAGTTCTGTTCATTCTCTGGGAATAACATGTTTGCACTGTTTTATCAGTGTTAATTGTTAATCAAGCAATGCTTATGCCATTTGTTTAATTTAATATAACTTGTTTTGTCACTTTGGCAAGAAGGAACAGTTGGGAGCAGTAAAAGATAAATTAGTAAGGATAACTAATACTTTTACATTTTCAGTTAAAATGAATCAATTTGATCATAATTATTTTTCATAGCCAATATTGTATTGAGTAATTAAGTACACTAATGTATTAATAACTGGCTTTAGTCATTTTCTCCTGGCACAGTTTCATCACATCATCATTTTATAGCATCACAACCTCAACATTTTACTCTTACTTTATCCGGCTGGACCACATTAAAATGCAGCAGAAGACCCAAAAAAGGTCTGAAAACTTCTGGGGGAGGGCCCCCAGACCCCCCCTGTTCATTCATTTAAACTAATGTGCTAATGTGGCTGTAGACCCTTAACGCCCACAATACACCCAAAAACATATCTGGGACGTGTGTTATTTGTACAGGGAGTAGAGGTGATGTCAGCGGAATACCAAGTTGCATTGTGGGATTTAAGTTATCAATATTTGAGCTTGTGAGGTGTTGAGAATAAACTAACTGGATGCCCTGGAGTTTTGGTGCGCTTTGTGTTGAAAAAAGTTCCCATATGTGAATTGTTTACTGACAATGGCAATAAAACTGATTCTGATGACGTGGTGAGGGGCCCCCAAATTTTTTTTCGCTTAGGGCCCCTTGAAGGCTTGGGCCGGCGCTGACTGTAACTTGATTAGCTGTGGATGTGTCTTCAGCGCGAGAAGCACCAGCCTCAGCGGTGAAAAGCAGCCTGGCACAGATGGAAGCAGTGAAGGATGACGCTGACGGAGCAGGCTTCATAATTCTTCCCTGTCTCCTTTATCCCCAAATGTTCACCTGATTATGTGTTAGCTGTGCGCTCAAATCCTCCTCGGCTGTTCGTTTTCGGGGGCTAAACTCGGCCAACGGGGGCTCGGAAATCAAGATAAAGCTTACTTATAAAGTCTGAAACAGTGGAGACAATACAAAACAAACAGTTTATTGTCGACTGGAGGCTACAGTGCCGAGTCCAAGCGCAGTCCGATGAATCTAGTCTTTCTCTCTATCGGCCCCATCGGGTGGAAGTGGTCCAAAGAAAATAATGGCGTTTGCGGTAAACAGCCTTGTGCCTGTCGACGGCGTGATGCTATCCACTTTCTATTCAACGAGACCAGCATTCTTCAGGCTGTGGTGGCTTATCTTCGCCTTCGCCTTAGCTCTCGGGACCTTCGCATCCATCACCGGGATGGATGGAGTCATTTCGCGGCTACTGTTTGGTTGACTGAAGGGAATTGGGATGTGTGATGTGATATGTGATGAGAGGCCTGAGATTTGACTGTGATATACTGAAAAGTATTGTTGTTTTGTTAGATAATTAAATGTATATGAAACCGTACAGAAGTTACGTCTAATGGAACACAAATGCTTTAAAATAAGGTTCCTTAGTAAGCTACTGTATTAGTTATTTGTCTGTACACACACATTTATCATTTGGTTATTGAAAATGCTCTTATAAACATTTCGTAGATGGTTGAATAACTATAATTGTTTTTTTTTTTACATTTATGGACCATCTGCAAATGCTGGTAAATGCCCTGGAAGTGCAACTAGTGCTTATTATGGCCCTGTCAATAATTTACTTAGGAACCGTGACTGGAACATTTAGAATTTCAACTCTGCTCGAAATGTTCTATTCTGCTGCTCTTCTCTGAGGCTTAAAGCTGGAATAACCAATATTATTGTTCTTGTATTGTAAAAGTGGCATTTTGTTCAAATTCGACCAGTGTGCTGTGCTATGGCGGTTCACTTTGCTTCACTAATAAAGCTGTTCTAAGGTTGTACATGTGAATAATATGTGTCTTTAGGGTTATGAGAGCTATTGGAAAGAGTTTCATGGATTAAAATACTTACCGGTACTTCCTCCTGTCACTGTTTGACAATCAGTAACCTCTGGTGAAGAGTTCTGTAATTGTTCTATTTATACAATATTTGAAACCATGTCACAGATACTTTTTAACAGCTTCAACGCTATTCAACTCTAACTAAACAACTGCTGCTCTCCAAGCTTCGTGCCTGTCCGAAAAAAGTTTTGGAATGTCTATTTTATAACAATTTACAGCTGAGGTACTTTACTTTTTACTACTTTTTTTGTAAACGAGTTAATTTTGTGTTTTCCACAAAGAGTATCTTGTAAAAGTGGCACTTTGTGACCCAATTAGACCATCGCGCGTAGCTTCTGGCTAATAAAGTATTTCATGTCTCATCAATCTGGAAGCTGCGCTCTGATTGGCTGTGCTTGGGCGCATCACTTCACTTTGCCGTCTGGACTAAAAAAAAGCAGTTCTAAAGCGGTGTATGCAACTTAACTTTGTTCCAAAACGTTTCTGAGAGTCATGAACTAGTTGGACAGAGGATTTTTCATACCTAATCCTGGTTTCAAGGTGTGAAAAACAGGTAATTGTTTCATTCTAGCATTTTATCACTTCTGACCACAATTAAACAAAATATAGCTCTGCGTGCACAATATATATATATTTTTTTTATGTGTACCTTGAATGACACTATAGTATTTTTCAGACTATAATTTGCTTGAAAGCATCTGCAATGTTTACCAACTTCTCTTTAGCAATCTCCAAGGCAACAAAGTCTCTCAATCGATGAAAATACACAGTTTGTAACTTCTACGGTCGCGCCTTCAAGACTATTTTCTCCAAGCACGTTCTCCTCCTTCCTCCCCGTTGCCGCCTGTGCCTCTCTGCTCCACCTCTGCGGCGCTCCGGCTTCCCTTCTCTTCCTGTCACTCCACCTGGCTCCCCCCTGCCACCCCCTGCCACCCCCTGCCACCTCCCGCTATCTGTGCGCAGCTTTGCCAGCGTTTGATCAAAGCCCGCGCACCCGAGACGCCAGAGTACGTTCCACCCTCTGTCAGAAGCGAGAGAAACGAAGGAAAAACAAAGGCCCCATAGCATATTCTGCCACAAATAACCTCTTCACAAAATCACATGGTAGTAGAGAGCCAGAGGCAGTATAGTGCGGTGGAAATGAGTTGAAAGTGTGCGCGCTGCCACTTGTTGGGTCTCTGCAGCACTCTGTGACATGAAAGGATGCGGCTTCTAATTATCTCTATTCAGAACCAAAAAAAACCTGACGCAAGTCGAACAGAGAGACTTGACTGATTGGAAAGGCCTGTGCGCGTGCGGTGGCTGAGAGCGAGAAAGTAAAAAAGTCACCGCCTGAACAAGAAGAAATATCGGGAAAACATGGCAACTCGATGCGGAGGAACAACCAATTATTACTGGAGGTTACGCGTTACATTTAACACAGTTGTACTCTAACTTTTCTGTTTTGTACTTACAATTTTTTACTTTTCCTCAAATGTTCCACAGTATGGCATGAAATGTATCTATCGCCATGGAGACAAGTAGGTGACGCAACAAGGCAAAGTTACAAGTCAGCTCAGTGGAGAGACGAAATATATTTTAACATGAGATGATGTGAACTACAAGTTTACTTCTTTTGGCATTTCACATGTTTAACTTACACTCTATAACAGATACAATTATTGAAGAAGTTTAGATGTTGTAAGATTTGGACGCAACAAACTCTTTTGCCATCTATAATATGAATTGATCCCACAAATCAGCAGGATCAAAACCGCACAATATCTCAGTCGTTTAAAACCTTTTTACAGTTATCGAATAGTGAGACTTTTATCGTGAACTATGATGTAATTTCCCCCCTAATATATTGTATAAGTAGAATTTTGTGAAGACCCCAGGCAATGCTGTTAACATCAAATAATAAAGCATTTTTATGTATCTTTTGCCAAGCTGAAAAAGCTGTTGTAAAGCCGTGTATGTGCCCAGAAATCTATGCATACAAATATGTGCTAAAGTGTTTGTGAGAGCTAGGAATCAGTCGGATAGATATAAATACCTGCTTCCTCCTTTCACTGTTTGAAAATCAGGTACCCAGCTTTAATTTCCTATTTCTCTGTTGTTTCTTACCACATAATTTCCTCTTGAGTTTCTCATTAAGACTGCCATGAACGCGGCTGAATCATAGCATCACTAGCTTAAGTGCAGCGTGACACAGGACTGGCAGCAGCATCAGCCTCGAGTCACACTGTGGCATGTAATTATTGAAAACAACTTAACGCTGAGGTTTGAAGCTAATTTAGTGGCATTCAATATCTGATGAAATCTCCTAAATTATATTCAATCAATCTGTCAGAGGGAAAAAAAGTTAACTGATTGCGGCTTTTAAGTTGGCCTTTCAAATACAGATACAAAATTAGATGGAATTTTCTTAAACGGTAAAGACAGAAAATATTAACAGCCTGATCTGATTGGTTTTATAAAAAGCTCAGAATTGTCAGATTTCTTTTTTAGCTTGATTGGATTAAACATTTCAGTCATATCTGCAGGAGTGATCGGAAGTTACAACATTAAGACTCAAATGACCCAAATCCTGCGCCCCTTGTTTTGGTATCTTTCGGGGGACATGGCGCCGCCCTGGTATCCGCGGTTACAGCCCGGTGCCGAGTGTCTGGTGTAAGGCAGCGGGGACTCGGTGAGGCTCATTATGTTCCATTAGGGTTTGGGCTGAATCAGGAGGAGGCAGCTCTGGGCTCTTCTTGTCTAATGAGGGAGGAATCACAGAGAAGGAGGACAGGAGCAGGCAAAGCAGGTGCAACTAGATGTACCACCGCGGCATGCGAGAAATCTGAAAGAACGTGTGTATAGTCTGGATAGCAAATGTCTCCATACTGTTGATATTGTAAGACACTGTTGGAGAGGTGAAACTAAATGGCTTGGTTAAGTGCGAGTTACGCAGTTTGGGTGGTATAGAGTTGGCCTGAATAGTCAAACCGCTTTATATTCAGAACCTCTTCCACAGCCCGCACCACTTTGCCTTCGTTAAGTCACATTAGCTTGAAAAAATGTGAACCGTCACCAAGGAAATTAACAATTCAAAACTCACACACAATCGTTTCAATGGTCAAAAGTCCTCAAAATGTTGCCTATGTCCATGGGTTTCATAGTGGTGACAAAGTTTAGAATATTCTATCTGTTAAATGGATAAAGGTGCTCAAAGTGTTGCCTACATAAACAGGAAGTGGCCTAATATTATGTGTGCATATTAGTCAGATTGTTTAAAAATTCAGTTTTCCTTGGTAAATGGTCACATTTATATAGCACTTTTTTACCGTTAAGGCGCTTTACATCAAGGAACCAGTCACCCATTCACACCCCAGATGTACGCAGACACTAGGGGGCGAGTTGGGTTAAGTGTCTTGCCCAAGGACACAACAGTAGTATTCACATGAAGCAGCTCCAGGTCAGTGGATCTGACTCTGACCGAGCGGGGAGTCGAACTGCCAACTTTCGGATCAGAAGACGAGCACTCTACCACTGAGCTACTATGCCTAGTTTTACTTCCTTTTATGAATGAAACAATAAAACTGATAATTACTATCATTTGTGTTACTACCGTATTTTCCGGACTATAGGTCGCAACTTTTTTCATAGTTTTGGCCAGGGTGCGACTTATACTTATATTTATAATTACATACTTATACTCCGGAGCGACTTATATGTGATATTATTTGTTATTTTCACATTTGCAACTGCATTTCACACTCCAATGCGACTTACATATGTTTTTTTCTTCTCTATTATGCATTTTTTGGCTGGTGCGACTTATACCCCGCTGCGACTTATAGTCCAGAAAATACGGTAAAAGCAAAATGCGCCCTAAACCAAACCAGTGTCACAAAACGACCTTCTCAAACTCAATTTTGAGGACAAGTTTACATCCCGATCCAACAGTTATTATTGTAAAACTTCCCACATTCTACAAAGCAGTTGTTTTCTAATACAACATGACGTAATTTCCAACACAAGTTAATAGAACAAGAGCATTTGCAATCCAACATCTTGGTGGAAGGGGTTGTGTGGCGTGTTTGTGAAGAGAAGACAACAGCATCTCCGTGTGACAGTGATGAAGTGAACCAGTGGCTGTAAAGTCTGTAATGAGCCTGATGCTACCTGACGTTCCCCGACAGCTCCGTCTTCCTCTGCGCGCCACTTTCATCCGAACAAGAGGAGGGGGAAAGAGAACAGAAAACAAAACACATTGCCGTGCGGATATAATTTGCCCGCACTAAACATTTGTGTCAGATGAAAAAGCGCACTACAAAGCTTTCATCGCCGCACAAAGAACACTAGATCATCTATCTGGATTTCCAGCTCTGTGTGCTCTTATGTGGCAGCCTTAGAAGTTGCTCCGGTCCAATTACGTGACACCGGCGCATTTGTCACAATACTCCGGGCTTATTCCGCCGCACGGGGAAAGCAGTTTGAACAGATGGGCTCCTACTCTGGCTGCGGATGCGCGGTTCTACATTTTGTCCAAACAGCGGCGTCAACAAGTTCCTATCTGCCGCCGTCACACCGTCGGCGATCAGGATTATTGCCTAATTTTATGTGTTCAGCGCAGTGTTTTCGAGCGGTGGGCTAATCCCTCTGTTTTGTCCGTAATTGGTGTCACTGCGCTCATATCTGTTTGAACAGCCATTAGGGGAGGCCAGGGATTTGGTTGATACAGTTCTTGTAAACACTGGTTTTACGCTCACTCATAAACATAATTGAATTTACTGTATTTGTTATGAGTTGGGTGCCTGACTGAGTGTTCAAAAAGGTTCACATTGACATATATAAAAAAGAGCCAGGGTTTCTCAGTAGAGTTGTCTTCAGGTCAATGTCGAAAGCTGGTTTTCCGTCCAGAGACAGCAGGGGGCGACAACCTATTGTTCAAAAAGACTTGGGACGTCGGGTAAAGCAATTATAAACGTGTATTTTAGAAGTGCTATGACAGGTTAGATTACACATTTCACTCAATTGTAGTGAACATGGTTGTATTTAAGATTTCACAACTTGTTTGGCCTATTTTTACTCAGCTTGAACATTTTGATGGTGTCTGTACTTGTACTTCCTGGTTGCACAAGCCGCAGATGTGACATAGGTAGAGGTAATTCCACAACTGTTACCTAGCAACAATGATGTCAAAGCAGAACTAAGGCACGTTTTCACCTTATTGAACTTCTTTGTAAGTCCATGTGATGGTTAAATAGGTTGTCGCCCCCTGCTGTCTCTGGACGGAAAACCAGCTTTCGACATTGACCTGAAGACAACTCTCCTGAGAAACCCTGGCTCTTTTTTATATATGTCAATGTGAACCTTTTAAATAAGTGATTATACTCTTATTATGTAAAAGAATGAAACATTTTTTTTTTTATCTTTTTTTTTCATTGTCACAATAATTATGATTTAATAAATGATAAATGCCTAATAACTGATGAATTATTTTCTAAACTGCCAGAAAACTGTCAGTTGTGTATGAATTGCTTCTGCATTATAGATGGAAAGTTATTGATGACAGACAGAGGGATTCGGTTTTAGTGTTTTCTTCACAAAGTACCACATGACTGATATAAAACTATAACAAGTATTTATCCCAACTAATATTATGCCCCTGAACATACTAATTATAAAAAAATGAGAACCTGTCATATGCACTTTAAAACATAAAGACATAGGCAGAAGGACCTTATTATCATAACCATCTGTTGCCCCATTTTGAAACGTGCAACTGCCGTCAAATACAATTTTCTAATAACTTAACGTATAGAGCAAACTTATGTGAGATGAAAAAGGTCTAAATATATCATTGCATTGATGTTGCAACCGGAGGGTACTCAGAAGCTAAATATAAAAAACTAGCATATGATTTCCAAACATTTTTAGCACTTAAAATATGTAAATTAATAAATGCAATGGAAAATAAAATTGAAAAATGAACTTTACAAGACGTAGTGGTGAGTTTTCAATTTGTCATCAATTTGTGAAGCAATGAACAATTTACACACAATTTAAACAAACATTTTACAAAATAAAGGTGTTATCATGTGTTATATTTATCAAATAAAAATGTTTGTGTCATTTATATGGATTTTGGCCCTTGTTTACAATAAGGTTGCATTTCAGTCGTCCTCGTAGGTCAGAACTCGGACCTCGGAGGGACGTTTTCTCCAGTTTTTACCAGTATATCACAGAAAGTGCTCAAATCAGGTCCTTTTAAGTTCATTTATTGACCTGGACATTGTTACTACAATGCAAAGCTCTGAGGCAGTGCAGGAGCAGGTTCACATGCAGAGCAGGTCGACAAGAGAGGGCAAATATAGACGAAACAACACAAGTTCTATCAGTAATGACGCTGTCGGGTGTTTATCTTTCACCAAACGCAGGGTGCAAATGTTTGATTTTCTAACTCGGGCTCTAAAGCTCTCTCAAAGTTTCCCAGCATGAATTCCGAGTTCAGAGAGTGTTCCGGTGATTATTCGGAAGGATCCAAAAATGGCAAAATGGGGAAAAAACAGCAGATTTTTTCTTAAAACATAATTATGTTCACTACGCTTTAGTGAAGTCATAAGCACTGTAAATAGAAAAACAGCCATTCATTTTTTAAAAGAGTGTTTTTTCAGTTGTTTTTTCACACAAAGCCCCATGTTGGCCTTAATATCTCAGCGCATTGAAGTCCACTTCCTCCATCTTTCATATGGACCACCAACCGTCACTTTGTGCCGCTCCAAAGCTCATTTCCCCCCTTCACTCAACAACATCCGCACGTCCTCTGCGCGCTGGCTCCCGTCTCCCGGATCAGTCTAAGGCGCAGAGCGTTGAGGGCTTAGGCCCCGATCTGCTCCCATCCAAGCTCAGCCATCTAAGCACTACAAATGACCCGCAATATGCTCGAGTGCCCACCGGGGAAATAACACTCCCAGACACGAGACTCCATCATACTGTACGCTGAGGGGGGGGGAGCGAGGGAGCGAGGGAGCCGGCGTTTAGGCACACTCGGTTCACTGGCCTCCCGCGTCTTGTTAAGAGCCGATGGCCACTTATGACAGGAGGGATCGGCGATATGATGGAACGTAATGGGCCAAGAAGAAAGGGGCGTTTTGGCTGAAGAAGGCTGGAGACGTGAAGGAGGATATGTCAGCAGATGAGGGGATTTTAATGGAGTTACGAAGAATAGGGAGTGTCATTCCAAAATTTGAGTCGATTATAAAAGGTCTGTATTGTACATGGTCAGGAAATTAATGTTGATGGACGTTTTGAATAGTTTTTAATAAGACAATATGCAATTGAGTAGATAATTTTGATCAATCAACATGAGGAAAATGAAAAATACTGATACATTTTAGGGTCTTATTGAACTGCCCTACTGAGGATAGATACCGTATTTTTTGGACTATAAGTTGCACCTTTTTTCATAGTTTTGGGCGGAGTGCAACATATACGTATATTTATACTTATACACTTATACTCCGGAGCGACTTATATGTGATATTATGTGTTATTTTTACACTTGCAACCGCATTTCATACTCCAGTGCGACTTGTATATACATGTTTTTTATTATTATTATTTTGCATTTTTTGGCTGGTGCGACTTATAGTCCGGAGAATACGGTACATTTATTGGCATACTTACTGCACCTTTAAGTCTGTGATAGAAGACTTTTGTGATTCATTGGAGAGACTTTAATAATAATCTTTTTTTTTTTTCTTTACTGATGAAGACTAGAGTTTTATTTTGTTAATTCATAGGGTTGTGATTATTCTCATGACAGATCTTCCTGTCTCTGTGATCATGTGATGAAGTTACACCGTTTGTTTTGCCGCGACAGTTACATTTGCTGTTTCGTTCGCAGCAGATGTTAGAACACTTTTTAAATATTCCTTCCACAACAACGGTTTGTTCCTTGGCTTCTGTTATATTCCTGTTGTTTCTGTGAAACCCCCCCCAAAAAACAACAACACTCGAAATCAATTCTCTAGCGGGGAAAACGCTGCCAGCAACTCTGTCGAAACTGTGGAATTCAAGATTTACCCAAAAAACATGTAAATTCTCCCAATACAAAAATATAGACAAATACACCTGTACAACAACAACAACAACTACTGCTACAACAACAACTACAACTACTACTACAACAACAACAACTACTACTATTACAACAACAACAACAATTACTACTACAACAACAACAACAACAACTACTACTACTACTACTACTACTAATACTACTACTTTTTTTCTTTCAGGAGATTTTGGGGTGCAAACGCAAACATTGCAGTCGATCTTTTTACTATTGTACTATGTGGAAATTAAAGTGGGATTGAAATTTGCAGGGTAATAATATGAATATCATACGTAACTGTTGGCCCATTATAATTTCACTGTGTTTTTTAACCAAGCAAATTCCATTACAACAAGGAATCTATTACAATCAACTAAGTGTAGATTATGTGGCAAATAACTAATTACAAATACTCATGTTACTGTAATTGAGTCCCATGTTCTAATTTATTTTTTTGTTGATTTTTAAACCTCTATTTGTACTTTTATTTAATTTCACAGTTTAATTGTACTTTATTACATTTTAAATCATAGTTACTGTACAAGTTCCTGTTGCCCATTTCTGTTTTCTTGTCTCTGCTTTTTTCTACACGTATAAACAGTAAACACTCATAATATTAGTTTGAAATGACTAAATTTGCTCTGACAATTTGCTGCATGTCCTCCCTTCTCTCTCATCCCTTTTTCCAGCTAAACTATCCAGTCTAATGAAGCCTTCGAGCCAAAATAAATAACATATGTGCACTTACTTTAACTTAGGCAGCAGTGCTTGTGCTTAATTGAGTACAATATTAGCAAAGTAACTATACCTTTACTTGAGTACAGATTTTCAGTACTCTTTCTAACACAGCAATTATGGTTGTTAAACGCATTGATAACAGATTTAATATTGGTTAGTCTCTTGATATCGAAATGATATATTAATTTGAAGTATTATAAATCATTCCTGAAAAAACAAACCTACAAACACATAAACAGAACCAAGTGGAAGTATTAAAGAAATTACAATTATGCTATGCTAAAAATTAAAATCCATTATCTTTTATGATCATTGTGGAATCAGAATTGGTATCGAGTCTGTCTCTTAAAGCTTAATCGAGTTTAAAATTTGAATATTGATTAATAATGTTAATATTGCGACACCACTAATCAGGGCTGCCACTATAACTTAATAATACATCTTTTTTTTTGATAATTGTAGTCATTGTCTGGACAAAACAGACCCGAAATCGTAAACGAAAAGACCTTTTATAACAAAGACAGTGATATTATTAAATGTGAATGTCAAAACGAGAATAAACAATAAACCAGTAATCAGTAATATAAATATTCTCTATCTAGAAGCCTTCAGTCACCACATTTCAACAATTATTTGGTTGATAATGAATGCAAAAAGCCTTTACAACGTACAATAGAATAACCTTTATGAATTATAAAAATCGCAGGCGTGTCGACCGCTAAAACAATCGCCAGTGAAAGCCCTACCGCTGATCACAGTCGGTGACTTTACGCGAGTCCTGAAGCCGTTTAAAGCTGCCCTACATCCAGAAGACAAAGTGGCTCCCCTCAGGATGAACGAGGTCGCACCCGCAGCCTGTCAGCGTGCACATGTTTGGCAGGGTGGTGTTGGTCCTGGCCCGCTGTGAGAAGGTCAAATCTAAGCAGTTCCCAAGAGCACCGTAAGCCCTCCGCGGAAGTGGCCCCGCCCGGATCAACGCGCGTACAAACTATTAGTGACAGCGATGTGATTTAGCATGTGTCGCGCCGCGGCCGATAAATCTCGGAGAAGGCGGTTCACAGGATGTCTGGACGTGCCCTCAACCCGCTGATCTGAGTCATTTATTCTGCGTATGATTTGTCCCCACGACTGCACTGGTTTTCCGAGGGAGAAAATGGGAAATTGAGAAAGAGAGAAGTAGGGAAACTGTATGAGACTCAAACCAATTTCAACAAGTCCATCTGTGGGTTTCAGAGGGGGAAAGTGAGGCTGTTGACATAGAAATGAACAATTCAAAATATTTAGTCTTTTGAATGGTAAAAAGTCCTTAAAATGTCGCTATAACAGTTAATTGGAACTCATGTATAACTATAGCTTTAAATACTATATTGACTTATTGGAATCAATACTTTTTGTGTGTAGGCCAACAAATGTAATATCAATGTAATATCACAATAACATATAATATTGAATCTGTTTGAAGCCACTAACACAATAATACAGAAGCAGAATAATCCCAGTGAACCCTTTTCTAAATGTTGTTTTAAAAAAAAGACGTAGTAGGATGAAATACTTAGTTATACACTTACTGCTCAAATCTTAGCGTATTGAAATAAATAATCCAAAAAATCCACTTGTGAATAAAAATACACATATCTAATCATATATTGAGCCCCAGAAAACATTGTTCCAGCTGTTATTTATTGAACTATAAATCGGTATTGTAATTATCATGACTCATTTGTGTGTGTACATTTTTCTTTGCGCTCGTGTCGAAGCTTTTATTTTGTTTTTGTGGTGGATAAACATTCGAGGATTTACTGGTAATCATGCTTTAGGTTTATGGTTAGTTTTAGGTCTGTGGTATAACGTCGCTTTAATAGTGTTGTTTAAAAAGCCATTGGTCTCACACAAAACTTACTTACAGCTACAACCATTTCTCCTTTGGACTTGTTCAATGGCAGATTATGGACAGTCTTTAGCACTGCTCCAACATGAGAACGGTCTGCAGCTCTCATTCAGCACCGGGAGGTTTCAGGCAGCACAAGGCCTTGGTCCACGTGTAAATGAACCAATGCAGTGAAATAAACGTGTATATATAAAGTATGGAGGTTGTGTCTATTCTGCCTTGTGTACAATTGATTGCTCGCAGGTAGTTTACTTTTTATTAGAACATAGAACACAGGAAACACCACAAAGAAGGAGCTGGACCAGGTAGAACATAAAGCAAGTACAGGAGTAAAAGTAGAAAATGAGAAAGTGGCATCTGAAGAAGAAGGAAAAACAGGAATTGGAGCATATTAAGTCTTGAATAATTGTCCCATTTTGTCCATTGTCTTTTCATTTGTCTATTTTTAAGGTTATTTTTTCCATTGTGCGTGTGTTTGTTATGATCTTAGTCCAGTCCTTAATCGTCAGAGCGGTTTGAGCCATCTATTTTTTCTTCCCAGCTGAGTATGTTCCAAAGAAAGCCATCTACTGTGTCCACGGTGAGGGTTTTGAGGCCCAGATTCCAAAATTTAGTGGGAATGTGGTGCCTTGTTCATTTCTGTCCAGCATTTTTGTACAATATGACAATTCCAAAACACATGAGAATGTTTTTCACCCACATTCAGCCCCTCCCTGTGAATAATGAGCACTTTGACATGGTGTCACATTCATTCTTCCAACAGAACTCCCCGTGGTCCTCCACTGTGAGGGGCACAGCTCTTTCCACTCCTCGTCCGTCAAAACTATAAAACAATTTTACCCTCTTCAACCCATTTTAGATTAATATGTTTAAATGTATATTTTTTTGATATTAGTCCCCTTGGAAGTTCTGATTTATATAACTTGATAAAGATTTCTGTCAGAGGGCTATAATTACTGTTGCTTTGTTTTATTTCTTGATTATAATAATTCCTTATTCCTTGAAAATATCTCTACAAATCCTCTTTTTCCAAGCCTCCTTCATTTACTCATTAATTTGTTCCATCCTAAATAAACTGTTATTTACTAAATGTTTAAGCAATTGTATCCAAGACACTTCCCCTGCAAATCAACAAAGTTTAAAACGGAGCTACTTAAAAAGACACTACAATGTTTATTTTGGTAATACAAATTGTGTGGTTGTATATGAAAGAACGAGCTGAGCATGTTTGTACTCAACTCAAAAGTTTAAGACACATAATTTATCACAGATGGATGCAGTGTCACACAAGTGTAACTTTTAATTAAAATCACAGGATGTGATACATGGCATTGGGAAGTGATGAAAAACCTGTGGCAACGGCATGAGATTTATGACACGGGCCGGCACATTTATTCACCCGCGCACACAAACATAATGAATGCGGCTCATACATGCCACCGGACGGAAAATGTCAACAAGTTTACTTACAAATGACAAACTTTTGTGTATTTTGGCTGGTGTGATAAATATCAGTGAGATTTACCAGTGAGACAAAAGTCTGTTAACTCTTTTAGTGGCTATTGTCTGTATTATAACTAAAAGCTTTGCACATCGACTCAAAACATGTATCATTATTTTTATTTTTTGAAGTTTATCTTGAAGTTGACAGTCTATCATTTGCGATAGAGCTTTTTGACTACATTTTCTCAAGAAGCAGAATAAAAAGAGTGTTTTAAACTAAGTGGCATCAGCAATTACACAAACTGCTTGTCTATTGGTCTATTATCTTTTTTCTTTCAGCTTTTCCGTCACCATGGCAAATCATCTGCCATCATCTTCTGTGTGGAGCCTTCAAGATGCTCACTTTCTACAGGAACCAATGTACACAGGTTCTGTCTGCAAGTGGCTGTTGTTTGTGTGCGTCACCGCTCAGCTCAGTTCTCAGGTCCTAAAAAGAAGAGCAGACTTCACATTTGTGCTCACATTTTACTCCAGAAGATGAACGCACCGGGGAGATTTTAAAACTAGTTAAAATAGTAACGTTGGTGCATGATTTGTTGTGTTTAGCTCTAAAAGTAAAGAAGCCAAATGGGTAAATAACTATTTATTTTCATCTGAATTACTTCATTTAGAGTCAATTGGATACATTTGTTTGGTTTAGGCCTTGTTAGGAGTAAATGCGTAGTCCACTTTTAGTCTTGGTTTAGACCTAGAGTAGTGCTTGGTTTAGATCTGTTTTAGACCTGGTTTAGACCTGGTTTAGATCTGGTTCAGAACTGGTTTAGATCTGTTTTAGACCTGGTTTAGATCTGTTTTAGACCTGGTTTAGACCTGGTTTAGATCCGGTTCAGAACTGGTTTAGATCTGTTTTAGACCTGGTTTAGACCTGTTTTAGACCTGTTTTAGACCTGGTTTAGATCTGTTTTAGATCTGGTTTAGATCTGGTTTAGACCTGGTTTAGACCTGTTTTAGACCTGGTTTAGATCTGGTTTGGACCTGGTTTAGACCTGTTTTAGACCTGTTTTAGTCCTGTTTTAGACCTGGTTTAGATCTGGTTTAGATCTGGTTTAGACCTGGTTTAGACCTCTTTTAGACCTGTTTTAGATCTGGTTCAGAACTGGTTTAGACCTGTATTAGACCTGGTTTAGACCTAGTTTAGATCTGGTTTAGACCTAGTTTAGATCCGGTTTAGATCTGGTTTAGACCTGGTTTGGACCTGGTTTAGACCTAGTTTAGATCTGGTTTAGACCTAGTTTAGACCCAGTTTAGATCCGGTTTAGATCTGGTTTAGAGCTGGTTTAGAGCTGGTTTAGACCTAGTTTAGATCTGGTTTAGACCTAGTTTAGACCTAGTTTAGATCCGGTTTAGACCTAGTTTAGATCTGGTTTAGACCTAGTTTAGACTTCTTTTAGACCTGGTTTAGACCTGTTTTAGATCTATCGGCGCTCAGAATCCCAAATAATTTCTTAGGAGAGACTTGGATGAAACGTCTGAGAATCATCTTTTCTGATGGAGGTATTGCTTTACTGAATGTTCCACAGTATCAAATCAAATCAAATCAATTTATTTTTGTAAGGCCCAAAATCACAACAACAGTTGCCTCTGAGGGCCACAGGGAGAAATGAATCAACAATGTCTGTGGTGGCGATGGAGTCAGACAATGTCTGTGGTGGCGAGGGAGTCAGACAATGTCTGTGGTGGCGAGGGACGATGTCCCAGGGTCCTCTGTCCTTAGACTCTCCTTCTCGGCCAGGAAAAACTACAAAAAAAACCTCTTTGGGAAAAAAGCGTAGAAACCTGGAGGAGTTCCAGTGAAGGAGAGATCCGACTCTCACAGACGGACAGACGGACACGAGGGAGACTGGAGCTGGACCCACTCTTCAGGCAGATGAGGGACCGACTGAGGCGAACTGGACCCACTCTTCAGGCAGAAGAGGGACCGACTGAGGCGAACTGGACCCACTCTTCAGGCAGATGAGGGACCGACTGAGGCGAACTGGACCCACTCTTCAGGCAGATGAGGGACCGACTGAGGCGAACTGGACCCACTCTTCAGATGAGGGACCGACTGAGGCGAACTGGACCCACTCTTCAGGCAGATGAGGGACCGACTGAGGCGAACTGGACCCACTCTTCAGGCAGATGAGGGACCGTCGGAGGCGAGCTGGGCCCACTCTTCAGGCAGATGAGGGACCGTCGGAGTCGAGCTGGACCCACTCTTCAGGCAGATGAGGGACCGTCGGAGGCGAGCTGGACCCACTCTTCAGGCAGATGAGGGACCGTCGGAGGCGAGCTGGGCCCACTCTTCAGGCAGATGAGGGACCGTCGGAGTCGAGCTGGACCCACTCTTCAGGCAGATGAGGGACCGTCGGAGGCGAGCTGGGCCCACTCTTCAGGCAGATGAGGGACCGTCGGAGTCGAGCTGGACCCACTCTTCAGGCAGATGAGGGACCGTCGGGGGCGAGCTGGACCCACTCCTCAGGCAGATGAGGGACCGTCCACCCAGGGCAGGGACCACTTCACCAGGAGAGGGACATCTGGGTCCACAGGTCCTCAGGAGTGAGAGAAAGAAAAAGAAGGCGGTGAACAGTTTGCAAGTGGAATTAAAAAATAAATATTGTTTGATAGCATAAGTAGTCAGAAGAAGAAGAGGATAGTGCTCAAGCTGTCATACTTCCCCCAGCATAGTTACTCCTAGGGCAGCGTAGCTAAAGCTGTGGGTTTATCTTTCTGTTCCTAACTACTCTGACCATAAGCGATTTCGAAGAGGAACGTTTTAAGCCTGGACTTAAATGAAGAGACTGTGTCAGCATATTTAACATGGGTCGGGAGCTGATTCCATAACACAGGAGCTTGGTAGCTAAACGCTCTACCTCCTACTGTACTTTTAGAGACTCTTGGGACCACCAGAAGGCCGGCATTCTGAGAGCGAAGAGCTCTGTTTGGATGATATGGTTCTATAGCATCTTTGAGGTAGGATGGGGCCATGTCATTTATGGCTTTGTAGGTCAAGAGTAGAATTTTGAATTTGATTCTAGACTCGACGGGGAGCCAGTGAAGAGACTTCAGCACTGGCGTAATGTGCTCTCTTCTTTTTGTTCCTGTTAGTAATCTTGCTGCTGCATTTTGTACCAGTTGAAAGCTTTTTATGGAGCTTTTAGGACACGCTGCAAGCAGGGAGTTACAGTAGTCTAATCTAGTCGTTACAAATGCATGGATAAGTTTTTCGGCATCACTTTTAGGCAGGATTCTTCTGATTTTGGCGATGTTGCGCAAATGGAAATAGGCTGTTTTACAAGCTTGATTTATATGAGCTTTAAATGAGAGCTCCTGGTCAAATAAGACTCCAAGGTTTCTTACAGTAGAACTGGAGGCTACACTGACATTGTCCAGTGTGACTATCTGCTCAGATAGAGAGTCTCGAAGATGCTTAGGGCCAAGCACAATGACCTCGGTTTTTTCAGGGTTAAGAAGCAGGTAGTTTAGTGTCATCCAGGTTTTTATCTCCTTCACACAAGCACTAAGTCTGTCTACTTGATCGCTCTGATCAGGTTTCATTGATAAATACAGCTGAGTGTCGTCTGCATAGCAGTGGAAGTTAATGTCATGCTTTCTGATAATGTTGCCTAATGGCAGCATATAAAGAGTAAACAGAATTGGACCGAGTACCGAACCCTGTGGCACACCGTAAATTACTTTAGAGCATGGTGAGGAGCTCTTGTTTACATTAACAAATTGGAACCTATCAGATAGATAGGATTTAAACCAGCTGAGGGCTGTTCCTCCAACACCTACATCACATTCTAACCTCTGCAGTAGAATGTTGTGGTCAATGGTGTCAAACGCTGCGCTGAGGTCCAACAGAACCAGGATTGAGACCAGTCCATCGTCAGCGGCTAATAACAAATCATTTGTGACTTTAACTAGTGCAGTTTCAGTGCTGTGGTGGGCTCTGAACCCTGACTGGAAAACTTCAAATAAGTTATTGTCCTGCAGGTGGCGACAAAGCTGTTTTACTACAACTTTTTCAAGGATTTTAGAGACGAAGGGAAGATTTGAAATAGGTCTGTAGTTTACCAATAGGTCGGGATCTAGATTAGGCTTTTTCAGAAGAGGTTTAATGACTGCATGTTTGAAGGACTGTGGAACATAGCCACTTTCGAGTGAAGTATTTATTATATTAAGAATAGGGTCTATAATTAGGGGGAGAATGTCTTTGAGGAGTCTGCTTGGAATGGGGTCTAGGACACAAGTTGAGCTTTTAGAGGACATAATGGCTGAAGTTATCTCTGCTTGATCAACAGCTGTGAACCTTTCTAGGTTTACAGGTGGATTTATATGGGACGTTAGATTTACAGCTTGGGCTAGTTCAGGGCTAATAGCGGGGGTAATTTCATCTAATTTATCTCTGATTGTTTTTATTTTATTGTTAAAAATAGGAGGTGAGTGTAGCTGGGATTGAGGGCTCTACTGCACTGTGACAATTTGTTAGCCTAGCTACAGTGCTGAAAAGGAATTTAGTGTTACTTTTGTTGACTTCTATTAGATTTGAATAATATCTGGTTTGGGCCTTACGCAGAGCCTGCTTATAGGACAGCAGGCAACTTATCCATGCTTTTAGGGATTCTTCGGTGTGAGAGTGACGAAATAATCCCTCTAACTTTCTAACTCTTTGTTTATGTGAACGCAGTTCTTGGTTGTACCATGGGGAGGCGCGCTTTGGCCTAATGACCTTCTGTTTTAACGGCGCGACAACGTCAAGAGCAGACTTCAGAGAATTCATGGTCAAGTCGACAAATTGATCACTTAAACTGGGACTAAAGCTGTTCTCAGCAGGATCACATGACATGTCACTGAATATTGGCTCTATTATTTCTTTGAATTTTGAGATAGATTTTTCAGATATTGTCCTTTTCATTATAACTTTATTTTGTGGGACTGGATGATCTTTAAGAATAAACTGAAAGGTAATTAGGAAATGATCTGACAATATAGGGTTTTGAGGGAGGACAATGAGGTCACTAATCTCTGTTCCATACGTTAGGACAAGATCCAGAGTGTTCTTGTGAGTGTGAGTCGGTTTATTTACATTCTGAGTGAAACCAATGCTGTCTAACAAGGCGCTGAAGGCATTACTGAGAGCGTCATCACTCATGTTCACGTGGATATTAAAGTCTCCAACTATAACTATTTTATCCCAGGCTAACACTAAGTTTGATATAAAGTCAGAAAACTCTGTTAAAAACTCTGAGTAGGGACCAGGGGGTCGGTAGATAACTATGAACAAAACTCCTTTTTGGTTTTTCATATTTGGACATGTGATTGACAGCATAAGGCTTTCAAATGAGTGAAATGCATTGTTAGTTTTAGGGCTCGTGAGTAGGCTTGAGTGTGAGATCACTGCCACACCACCACCTCGGCCTGTACTCCTGGCAGTCTGAAAGTTAACATGGCTGGGTGGGGTGGACTCATTTAGTCTGACGTAGTCGTCTTGTTGAAGCCACGTTTCAGTTAGAGCTAGAAGATCTATGTTATAGTCACTAATTAATTCATTAACTAAGAGCGATTTGGAGGAAATTGCTCTAATGTTTAGCAGTCCACATTTTACGTGTTTATTCATTTGTGTATTTGTGTCATTTGTGATTGTTATTTTCCTTAAGTTATTTGGTCTGACGCCTGAAATATTTTTTCTGAGATGTGACTTTTTGGCATTATTTGTACGAGGGACACGAGGGACACACACAGTCTCTATCTGTCTTGAATCTGAACACTTCACATGTAGCAGAACGGGCGAGAGTTCAGCGACAGAGGAGCGTCTTGAACTGCTGCTCTGCACCTGGGGCTCATCCCTAGATGGTCACTTAACACGACTAAGACTATCGGTCAAATTCCGAACTAATAGGGATGTACCCTCCGAAGTCGGATGGATGCCATCCCTGCGTATGAGCCCGGGCTTTCCCCAAAACGCACTCCAGTTATCAATAAAGACAACGTTGTTTTGAGGGCACCATCTGGACAACCAGTTGTTGAATGCTGAGAGACGGCTGTACAATTCAGCATTGATCCGATTGGGCAGGGGACCAGAAAATATTACAGTGTCTGACATCGACTTCGCTAGGTCACACACCGCGGCTACTTGAACTTTGAGCACCTCTGATTGTCTCCGCCGGGCGTCGTTACCGCCTGCGTGAATCACGACTCGCCGGAAACGGGTCCTGCTCCGCTTTAAGATCCTAAGGTTTCCTTCGATGTCACCCATTCTGGCCCCCGGGTAACACCTAACGCTAGCAACTGGCAGCTTCACGTCTCTAACAATAGAACTCCCGATTACAAGAGTTTCTCTCGTGTGTTCAGCGAGCGTGTGATCGCTGAGGGGAGAAAACCTATTATAGACGTGAAGCTCACGGCGCTCTGAGGTTCGGCGTTTAGCGCCTTGTCCCCTCCGAACTGTCACAAATTGGTCCCTATTCTGTTCCTGGTCTAGTCCCGGCTGCACGGGAGACGCTGAGGGGCTGAGCTCGGCCTTACTGCTACTGCTAATGCTAATGCTACGCCCTGCAGCGCGGTCCGGTAGCCCTCGCGCTAAAACCGAACTATAACTGGACTTAAGCTCCTCTAAACAGCGGATCCGCGCTTCTAACTCCGTAACCCTGGCCTCCAAAACTACCACTACACTGCACTTCACGCACCTATCATCAGAGAAGGAGCCAGGGTTCTGACTCGACATATGACAGCTCAAACAGGTAAAGGTAGATCCAGCCATGACGCTAGCGGCTAGGCTACGCTAGGCTAGTTCAGGCTGGAGCTAGAGAGTGAGGAGGGCTTTTTAATCCACGAAATACTGAAAAGCGAGCGGCTTGAGGCTCCGGATTGTTTGCGGAGAAATCAAACGTTCACTTTCGTGTATATGATGCGTAAATAGTGTGTATAATTCGTGGATTAATCGGTAAAAGGCTCTAAGAACGAACAGCTCTGAAAACGCGACACACTCACCGGAAATGACGTCACCGCTTCCTTCATCAAGTTTTGTATCGGGTTAGATGTATCTATCATTGAATTACATATGTCTTATTGCAAAAAACAACATCAACAAATTTGAAGAAAAAAGAAAACATGTTGTTGGATTGTCATAGAGGAAGATTGAAGATAACATCTCCTCGGAGACAATTGAAAAGTTGCATAGTGGACCTTTAACTCCAGCCCTGAAGTCCATATGACACATTAGACTAAACTTTTCAATAAAACAAAGGAAATATGATTATGTTTAAGATTTTACCCATTTTTCTCCAATTTATAATGTCACTTCCTGGTTGGACAGGAACAGCAAATATGACGTAGGTCCAGGTAATTCCACAAGTGTTACTTAGCAACCAGATTGTAAACAAGGACCAAAATCCATTTAAAACATAAAAGAGTTATGATTGGATAAATAATTACGCCTGACAATGTAATTTTGTGAAATGATTGTTTAAACTGTCATAAAAAGGTGTAAGTTGTGTGTAAAGTTTCTCTGCATTTTTGATGAAATGGCGCTTTTTGATGACATCACAGAGGTGCAGGTATTCTCTTGTAGAACTCAGCTCTACTTCCTGTCATTTTCAACCTTTTAATTGTCAAATATTCTTCACAAACTGCTACTTGCCTAATGAAAAACTATGATAATTATTCACCACAGGGACTAACTAATGAAACATCATAATTACAAAAACACGAGAATATGGGCTTCAAGCTATAGATTTGGATCATTTACATTACCTTGTCAGATGTCTGTCTTTTACAAATCTCTTCCTTTTGCCCAATGATCTGAAACTGCAAATAAAAACATTTAAATAAAAGTATGAATCAAACTCCAGGGGCTTCAAACATGTGTGCAGTTTATTTTGAGCTAACATTTGTGCAGCGCTTGATATAAACCAATTCATCATCTGTGACGTTTCTTAACGTGTGTGTTTTTCCTGAGCCGGAGGAGCTGTTATAACTAGTGCCAGCTCTCCCTTCTCCTGTTACCCCTCATGGGTATTTCTGCCATCTTTCTGTTTGTGGTGTGATCGCGGGGACCTATAATCCGTCTTCACCTGTCAAAATGATTTATCCAGCCAGATGCTAACATTATGGACTGCTACGTATGAGTGTCTTACAGCTATAAGTGCTTAGCTAAGAGCGCTGTCGTGTCGTCTGTAGGTCGGTGCATGTGTCAGCGAGGCAAGAAAACATGACTGCTACTGGGGAAAAGCACTCATCCGGGATATTTCCACTTCACTTTCGATTTTAAGCTTTAGGAGAGGGCTGCATTGAGTGACGTATGAGAAATGTTCCACGTCAATGCTATCTAACGTTACAGCACCGCCAAGTGTCAATGTGCAACCTGTGACAAAACATGAAAATCCCAGGCTATAAAAGAAGCCGTTGATTTCATGACCTTTCCCTCAGCAATTTCTAGTGCAACCTCTATCTACTTCTTGAGGATCAGCAGAATTGGACATATTTACAGTATATATCTAAAAAGAAAAAAGAGTTCTTATCATCTAGAATTATCTGATAGAGTTTCTCATCAGATTAATGTCCTGTTCATAATCGAAATGATAACAATTGAATATTGATTTTTATTACTTTTGTCATTGTAGATAATGATTAATGCAGAACCAGATTGTTCAAATAATCATAACAAATGCAAAAGGCCTGTCCAATAGTTATTGGAGAAACATGAAACTATTATAGACACTCCTTCTCCACACGGAAACACACCTGTAGCCTTTACTTTAAAAGTACTTAATATTGGGGGAAAAAACACACAATTATCCTTTTACATTTAGTTCATATTGAATATTGATCCAAAATGATTTAGTAATAGAAACAGTTCCATTGACTTCCTCTTCATAGTGACATTTCACCATAAATAATCACTAAGTAGAGGGATGTGGGAGGGGATAGAGGATAGGTGAACATTATACTTTTCTGAGCACTCCCTAAATTGGAGGACAATATAAAGGATTAAACATGCATGAATCAAACAAACAAAATACAACAAGGAAACATTGTTGTAACAGGGTTAAAAGCACATTCAAGTTGTATAATTTGTCCCCTTTGAGCTTCACTTTCGACTAGTGAAATAAAAAGGAGCTCATCTCAAAGCTGTGTGGCTGTAGATGTGTTAAGCATGCTTCATTATGACCTCTTGTGGGCTCCTGCTGCCAGCTCTCAGAGCCGCCCTGCACATTGATATTGTCCCCACAGCTCAGCCCGGTGCCCTTCTCCTAAAGATAAACCTCCAAAGCTTGAATGACAGTTTGACCACTCACAGACCACACACATGCACATGGCGCCTACGCACACCAACACTGTTCCTTTGTCCCTTTCCTTTTCCTCTCCCTATTGATCTGTCTCTACTTCTCTTTTTATTTTAGCCAACAGAGGTCACCTTTGATTCATAAACTAATACTGGTACTATGAAGAAAAAGGCATAATGTTGTCCTTTTGTTTGAATTTGCTCAAATGAAAACTCAAAACAGATGGAATTGTATTGACATTTTGAAGCTGCTTTAATCAATGAGACTATCAGTGGGTAATTGTATTAGCCACACGTTGTCAACAGACAAAAGGTGTAGAAATAGCTGATTAAATGCACAAAAGAGCGGCAATATGAAATTTGATCACTGTTGAGACCAGACTGATTTTGAACTCATCATAATATCTGTGATTCATCAAGTTCCATCGATCAGTAATATATTATTATTATTAGCCACATGTCTGTGTCCAATGAAGGTTTAAGCAAACTATCAGTTCTTGGAGATTAGGTTTGTATTTGTATTAATAACAACAAAACAAAATAAAACAACAAAGAAAATGTTATTAAAAATGAAACGAACAACAACTTTATAATAACTGCACATTACAAATAGTTCCTTCATAGTGTTTGAAAAGAATGACTCAGGTTTAGTAATCACATTTTGGCTCTGAACGTTACTGAATCTGGTCCCAAAACGACTTAGTTTTGTTGATTATTTAAGTGTTTGATTTTGTGCGTAGCCTGTTCTGACCATCAAACATTAACATATTGTGGTTCCAAAATGAATAAACATAAAGTTTACTTTTGTGTTTACTAGTCCAATACAAACCCTGCCTATCTGTGTGAGCCAGGAGAGCAGGATCAGGGCTTGTTAAAACATATCCACGCTGCAGCTTAGAGTCAAGTCAACATTTGCTAACACAAGAATAATAGACACTCAAACCGCAGTGGGTTGATTAGATCAGGACTAAACGCAATGGGAGAGAAACTTGTCTTGGACCAGCCCCATCCACAACAACAACTACGTTCAATACAAATGTACTTTTAAGACACCGCACTTACTTGTGCATCGCAGTGTCACATTTAGGGCTGTAGCTAATGATTTTTTTGTTAATCGATGAATCTACTAACAATATTCTTGTGATTAAATGAGTAGTTTGTTACTATCGCTAAAGCTAAAGCCCAGATGAAGCTAAAAGGGAGTGGCTTGAGTCCATCCCAATACAGTATAATTATAAACATCGCTTTTTCATTCATTCTATATTTGTTAACGTTTTTCCCATGTAATTTTGGCATACTATCTGCTGTGCTTGACTCATAAAACCTCATTCCACAGCACAGGGAAACTTTTTGAATCTGTGTAGTTTGATTTTTGATTATAATAATTGGATTACTCAATTAGTTGACAATGGTTTAAATCAATTAGTTTGTGATGATTGATTAAACTTAAATTAGTAAAATGACTGATTACTGTTACTGCTACTGTGAGTAAGGGCACGTTCACACTGGTTTGGTCCTGATTTGGGCCCAATTTGAGTCACATAAATGATCATTCTTACTCAAATAGTTTCTCAATATAGTATTTTTATACCACTAAAAGAGAGGGAAAACTCACATTTCCAATATAGCAAAAAAGGGAAGATATCATTAAGACATGCCTCTGATTTGTAATGCAATACCTTTTTAATTCAGTTGAATTATTATTTAAAATGAACAACAAGTCAAAGTTAATATTGTTCTGAATTTCAATGATGTATTAGCTAAAATTACAGATATTAATATATGGAGTTGGCACAAAGTTGGTGAGATCAATATGTATTTAATTCCAATGTATTATTTAAATTATTGAACATGTGTTGAATCTGATCCTTTCTAATTGTGACTAGACCCTAAATTCGCTTTAATAAAACAAAAAAGCAATTGAACTCTATCTGTTTTAGCTGCTCCTGACTCCTGACATTTAAAATGGCTGGTGTGACAATAACAGAGGCCATTGTGAATCTCAGGGGAAATGAAACATGCATTGCAGTGTTATTCTGATATGTTTACCCAGTTGGTTTCGAGTCAATTCGCACCTTCATTCATGCGAATTTGATGACTCTGTTACAGGCGTCCCGAGAGGGGCCCGAGAGTTGAGGTGCAAATCACCCAGAGCTGAAACAATAACCCGAAAGACGAGCTAACAACGACATCTTATTCAGCCCGGAGTCAACACAATTCTATCGGATCATTCAGAAACGTGGCTTGTTTTAATACAATCAGAAGCCACATGAATGTCTATCTTCATTATTACTTTAAAGGAACAGTGTGTCGACTAAGCTCTTACAGGTTTGAAAAGGGAACCGCCACGACTGAACCTGGGTTGCCAGTGTCTTAACCTTCTCAGTTTATGGACCGGCCATGGCTCGTGTTCAGCTCCTTCTCCTCCTGCAGAGGCTCAGCTCATTCATGATTAGTGCAGGAGCTTTAGGTAGTGACGGTTCAGATCAGAATGAGGACGCAGAGGGTTAATCACGCTGGATTCAGGCAGAGGAACTGGCAAACGTCTCTCATTTGACGCTCAAGAACCAGAACCAAAATCGTAACATTAACATCATGTCCAGTCTTTTGTAATGAAAAATAAATCAATGTTACAATTGTTATCACTAAAAGCTATTGTTGATGTGTTAACCTTGTATCTGAGGACACAGATCGGTCCTGTTTATGAAACTGCACATACAAATAGATAATAAATGACGTTTTTAATACTGTTACTATCTCTGACAGTAATGAATCAAACCTTTACTTTATGTGGTTGTTACCTCGGCCTTATACATAACTTAATCATCTTTCCACCCTTTTCATGCAACAGCCCTGTCCAGTAAAGGATATGTCATGCAGCGTTTTGGATTATTGTCATTTTAAATATGAAGCGGAGGAATAAATTACATCTAAAATCGAGACGAAACAATGACCGAATAGACAAGTTTGTGCTAATTGTGTGTTTACGGTGCACAGTGACCCTGCAGAAACACGGGGTTAAGAAATAATGACGGGGTAAACACAACTTCCTCTGTTGTTTCCTGGTTTTGTTAGACGCTTCGAACGACCGATCATCTACTCAGCGTCACAGTCACCGTGAGCTGTGCAGTCTTAGCGTTTCCTTAATATTAAATACGAGGCCGTCAGTCATTAATAAGCCTATAATCCACAGCCTACGAACAATGCTCCCCTCAGTCACCACCATGAGAAGTAGCCTCGGTGACATGGCTCTGCTGGCCACGAATTAAGCCAAATGAGCAAATCAGCGGCACCGGTGATGTGCTTCATGTGATGGTCATGAGAGGGGTCAGTGTGCAGTGCTCTGTCTGGGATGTTTGGGTTTGGGGAGGTCAAGACTCGCGCCGTCGGGTCAGACGTGGCGGCAGAGTGAGCGGAGGAGGTCAGACACAAGCGCAAGTAAGTAAGTACATTTTGTATAGCATCTTTCACAGACAGAAGTCACAAAGTGCTTCACAAAAACACAGAGTAAAATCATAAAAACGCAGAATAAAATCATAAAAACACAGAATAAAATCATAAAAACACAGAATAAAATAATAAAAACACAGAATAAAATCATAAAAACACAGAATAAAATAATAAAAACACAGAATAAAATCTTAAAAACACATAATAAAATCATGAAAACACAGAATAAAATAAACACAGAATAAAATCGTAAAAACACTAAATAAAATCATAAAAACACAGAATTAAATAATAAAAACACAGAATAAAATCGTAAAAACACAGAATTAAATAAAAAAAAACACAGAATAAAATCATAAAAACACAAAGAACGTACAGTGAGCAACACAGACAACACATACAACAATATACAGTCAAATCAGTCCCTAAAGCAACTGTAATTAAAAGCCACTCTCAAGAACGTTCATTCACATTCTGGCACCACGTTCACAGAGCTCTAGGCCTATTTTATTGATATTATAACAGATTTATGTGGATCGCGGCGGTAAAGAGGAAGCACGGAGAGTTTTGGGAGTGAATCATGAGTTTGATTTCAGTTTTAACATAGAGTCTACTATGGTTTTTGTGCAGTTTGGGTCAGATATTTTGTCAGATACTTTATAGTTTTGAGAGCTCCTGCCAGCGCTACACACAAATGCCAATATCAATAGACTTTTGTTTGTGCAATACTCAACAACTCAGCCTGAAAAGAATCACGTTAAATAAGGGCCTCTGAGAGCAATTTTCAAAGAATGAAATGAGGGATTTTGGAGGTGATGGAACGATCGAAATAACACAAAACAAGCCTACACTATAAGGAGGAAAAATGATTGTAACTACAGTGAACGAGAAGTAAAACGTGCTCTGTATAAAAAAATGCATAATATTGCACGGTAATACATCATCTCTATTGTCTGACAGATGGAAATATTCAACTAAACTAGTGTAATATCGCAATTGTTGTTTTGTAATTGTTGCGGAAACTATTCTATAACAAATGACAGAGAAAATGAGGCAAAATATAACCAAGTTGTCTTGTTCAAAAGTGGTTCTTTATTTTAGCCGTGCACAGCCAAAAAAGCTCTCCCTGACATTTGCCTTTCTGTCCCTCCCTGATCTGACCAGAGCACACATTGAGTTCAGCTTATTAAGGCACAACAGGTGCCACGTATGCACATATTGCAGAAAAACACACTCAATGTTCTACCGCATGCGAGACATCCTTGGATCTGCAGCTGTCAGTCTGTTTACCCAGGGATGTCTGCATGCAGAGCCATAATAAGTGTGACACAGATGTTACACATATGTTGACCTAAGTTCTATGGCATCAGGCAAAGACATTACATTTTTACACCACATAGTTAAGCAACATAAGGATATTGAGTGTATATTCCAGAATAAAACAAGTAGAATACAGCGAAAAGAGCTAAGTAAACGTTAAAAATACACAAATGGTGGGTGTAATCATTCGAATAAGGTTATAAAGTGACGCTTGGACCTCACCCATGACATTTAAAGACACGTTTAACAATAATAAAATATGTATTCTATTTTTTCCCAATCCTAGTTTTTCACTAACATACAGTCATCGCTTTGGCAAAGGTGCAGTGCTGCTCGCGGCAAAAAAAAACACATTCCGAGCGAGCGAGCAGAGGAGGAAGAGGGGGAGAGCTGTTTTCACTGGATCATTTGGAAACATCTGTGACCACATTCACTCTCTCCCTCTCTCACTCTAATAATTAACTGTCTTTCCGTGTTCTCTTTATCTCCTCCTCCATCACCAAATCTCCTCTCATTCACCACACCGTTTTCCTCCTTCCTCCTCCTTCTTCTTTCCATTCACAGAGCATCAATAAAACCCCCGGATTTCTCTCTCTCTCCATCTCTCCTTCTCTCCTCCCTTTTTTTTCTTTTTTGGCTACCATGTTACTTCCCCCAAAGGCAAAGAAAACGCAGCAGGATGACACACATGGGTTTGATGCAAGGTTGCCTTTTCTAATGCCATCGTCATGGTAACACTCCCTCGCGCCTCTCTCCTCTGCGCTGGCACAAACGAAACAAGTACATATCGCGCAGGAATTCGTGTAGATTCTTATGTAACCCCCGCGTGCGCACGTAGGGACGGACAGGGAAGGAAGGAGGGAAGGAAGGAAGGAAGAAAGGAAGGAAGATTGGATTGAACGAGGCAGGTGCTGGACCACATCTGTCGTCAATATTAAACCTGAGACGAGAACGCAACGTGGCAGCTCGAATCGAATCAAAAAATGCATGTGAAGACAGTGGTAGAAAGCAGAGTAAGTAAAGTAACAAGTACACCAACAATCAAGGACTGGGCTGATATTATAATTGTCATAGATGGAAATAAAAGAAGTTTGACAGATTTTGGACCAAATGGAACATACATTTTGGACTATATGTGCCTTCATTTTTGTCGAATGTCCTTTTTTTCTTCAGTTTTCTCGGGTCTTGCTCTTTTAGCTGTGTTTTTTTGTTCTCTTTTGTATATTTAAAATAGTATAGTATATATATATCACAAAGGAAAGTAACAAAATACAAAAGTAAATCTTAAGTCACATTTTTGTGTTTTTTAACTATTCAAATACATTTTAAAGGGGATATTTTTACTTTCACTTTTATCTGAGAGCAGGTATTTGTACTTTCTACTGACCTGGAAAGAAAAGCAAATAGTACATTTCACAAGGTTTGAAAGGTTATTTTTGAGCACATTTATGGTGACATCCTGAATAAATGTTTGAGTTCTTGGCTTTTGATTAAAAAGAAATTGAAATATACAAACAAAAAGTCTAGAAATAGTGACAAAATGGCTAAAAAACATCACCACATTTCACTCTTTAACAGTTAGCGACTTAAGGGGATTTTTGTATGATACTTTTACTTGAGTACAGTTTTTGCATCAATAACAGAACCGAGTACTTCTTCCGCCACTGTGTAAAATGAGTCTTATTTGTAGTACTGTATTTAAGTGAGAGGCGGAAACGGCCGTGGTGTTCAGTTGGAGGATGTACCAGCATACTAATTATGACTCCCCCAGGGCTTTGTATGTGAGGAGGGGGAGTGTGGGGGAGAGCGAGGGGCTGAACTGGTGATTTCTGGAAACAGTTTGTATTTTGATCATTTCCCTCAGAAAATTGCCTGTAATTTGCTACCAACGCCATTGCGGTGCCGTCTATACCAGTGTTTTTCAACCTTTTCTGAGTCGCGGCACACTTTTCACGGTTGAAAAGTTGCTGTGACACGCATCCACTAAAACATTATCAAATGGTTGGCTCCAATTAGACAAAAAGAGGTGTAAATATTGTAATGTTGTGTCTTTTCTGGTTCAGATGTTTGCTCTGGACACTCTAAAAGGGACAATTATTACGTTAAATAACACATACTGGCAGCTGAATCTCAATGGTCTACAGTACACTGCTCTATATAATACAAGAGTTAAATTGTACCAGTAGAAATTGTGTTTTCAACATCTACAGCCCTGTTTTTATACTAACCCGTAAGGAAGGAGTGTTATCACATTTTGCACGGTGCCCTTTGTCCACAGAAGTGTTCAAATAAAGAATATTTGTCCTATGCAGGAGATTTAAGACCCAAAATTCACCTTTAATAATATGATATATTCTATTTGTACTGTAGACAAGGTTTCAAAGGTAGTCATCACTGTTTTAGAATGACCTTGTCCCACTCCTGCATGAATGAGGCATTACATCGACTCCACTTTTTATTTGCAGTATAATTTTGCTAAATTTGTGGCACAGAGTTAAACAGTAGGCCTAAAATTGTAAAATAAAACAGGCTTTAAAGGTCAGCATATATTTAGAATAAAAGTTAGAACAAATGTGATACACTGTCTTATTAATGACATAAAAAAGTTATCTTTCCTGGATATCTTATTTCCAGAACAGACTTTCTGTTTCATTGTGTCTAACGCAACAATTGCAACAGCCAAAGTCCAACCAGCGGGATAATAATCCTAAAGATCTCTGCTGAGACTATAAATTGCAATGCCTGTTGTTAAGTTGTTTTCTTTTTCCCCCCTTTGTGGTATTTATTGCTTGTATGAACATGGTAATTAGGAGTTCTGGGGCTCTAGGGCGCTGCACATGAAGACGTCGGATCTGCGAGCGGAGCGGAGCGGAGCGGAGCCGCGGCCGCCACGAAAAGCCTGGTGGAGGTTTCTGGTGGTAACATGCGAAGGAGGAGGAGACACGTCGGATAACAAGTTGGCCTATTTATATGCAGCGTAGTGGTTCGAGCGTCAAGAAATGAGCAAAGTGCCAGTGTGAAAGCGTAGAGTACACAGCATCCTGGAGCAGAGCGAGCGCGTGTGAGAGGAAGGAGCCTTGAACACACTTGTTTACCATCACAGAGAGCCTTGTTTGGGGTCGGCCTTGGACATGATACATTTGTTAGAGGGTTTGGCGGCTGCACTGGCCTTGCTGCTCACCCGCCCAACAACTGTGTGGTTTATGGATGTTTCAGACACCGATATTGTGGCTAATAACTGATATTGGCTGATGAATATGATTGCTGATGAGTATTTTGAACCGTGTGAGGAAAGAGGTCATAAATTAACTTTTCACTTTTGTCCAAATGTATTTATCTGGGATGCACATGACTTGGTTGTAGTTTTGATGATGATTGTGCAAACATTAAGGTTGTCAAAGATTCAAATATCAGATATTACTGTATTTTCCGCACTATAAATTGCACATTTTTTCATAGTTTCTGCCAAGGTGCGACTTATACTTATATATTTATACTTATTTCCTTGTACTTATATTCCGGAGCGACTTATATGTGATATTATTTGTTATTTTCACACTTGCAACCGCATTTCATACTCCAGTGTGACTTATATATGTTTTTTTCTTCTCTATTATGCATTTTTTGGCTGGTGCAACTTATACTCCGGTGCGACTTATAGTCCAGAAAATACGGTAATCGATACTAAAACTAGTACTGAAACCAGCGGTAGATATTCAATTGAGCAAGTATCGATTCAAAAAAATAATAATAATGTTTTAGAATGATCTTGAGCTTTGTCAGAACTAGTAACGCATGGTAACAAAGAATGTCCTGTGGATAATGTTGAAGTCTGCGTCCGCTCAAGAATATTGGACTAAAGTTCACGATGCGCTGCAGACTGTTTTTGACACTGCCATCGCTCTGAACTTTACAACTGTGTACTTATGACCTCAGAACTCCTGCTATGGACACAGTTAACAGATATTTTTTGAATGTAGACAAGGAAAAAGCCCATCGCTAAGACATGGCTGACACAAAGACCACCAACGATCAAGGACTGGACTGACCTTAGAACAGACGAATGGAAAAACTAATATTTGGACTTAATTTGGAAATGACAGTGGACCAATTTGGACTTTTAATTGAATAAATATTTTTCATGATTATGTTTCTTTTGTTGGTAGATGTCCTTTTGTATTTATTTTTATTTTTTCCCGCAGTTATTATTTCTGATTTGGCTCTCTGGTTCTGTTCTGTCTGTTATGTGTGTTATGTTTTAAGCTTTTAAAAATGTAAAAAATTAAAAAAGACACACAAAAAAGGAAAACAAAAGTTTGCTATGTTCTTCTTTTCATCTTTAACCTAAATGCTCTTCTCTTCTTTCCATTTTTACCCACATGGGCACACACAGACTGAAGCAGCTTTCAGTACTAATACATTGGGGAATATTTCAGCTAAAATTCATGAAATAAAAAAAAGTTTAGGGACTTTTTCACTCATAGTAAAACCAATTTCACAATATCCTACCAAGTGTTAAAATCAGCTGTGTGGGGGAGTGTAGTGCAGCCAGATTCCTGAAATAAATAGTTTGTATATAAATATCTTAACTTTAAAAGACAAACTTGACAAAAGTTTTTAGCCAACAACAATACAAATGTAAAATATGTAGGACTAAATTGCTAATTTACTTTTAGAAATCAGTAATACATCTAAAAAATGTTGATAAATGATGGATTTCAAAGTAAAAGTTGACAAGCCAAGTCCGGGTGGGTGAGAAACAAGCATTTTGACAAGAAATGGATAACCTCATAATTAAGTTTGGTTCAAGTTCTTGTTTTCACACGGTCTGACGAGGAAAACACAAAGTGACATTTACATTTTAGATGATAAATGTTAGCGCAGTGACAGGCATTGCGAATGTTTGCCAAATCAGCAGCCATATCCCCGTGTGGCGCTCCTCTGAATGAAAGTTATTACAGTAATTATGTCCCTATTAAAGCTCCCCCATACCCTGCCTGTCAGGTTCATTTGGCAGCCAGCCTTACATCTGGAGAAAGCTTGTTTACCACCCGAGCATACACACATAGTATATCCAAAGGTACACAAACGAAACAACAGCCCATACAAGATACTGCAGTGTTTTATAATTGCATTTTAAACTTTTTGACATAAGCAAAAGACAGCGTCAGAGTCAATGGAAAGCGGCCTGTCTCTGCTTTGGAACTTACTGTCAATCAAAGGCCCATAGTTGGCCTGAATGGACCGAAGATCTGTTTGCAATGTGTTTTTGTGCGTTATTTCATTGCAAATGTTTATTGTAATAATGTGTTTTAAAGTATCAGTGTTAAGTACAAGTTGAAAAGGGGGCAGATAATGTAAGAGTTCTTCTTTCTGCTCCTTTTCATTCATTCTTTGTGTAATTGTATGTCACTGATAATGTATTTTATGTTGTGAATCAATCTTGTGTCCTGTATGGATAGGATTTAGGCAAACAAATATAGGAAAGCATAAGGAATAACATCGATCTAGCCATCTAAGTGTGCACGTTTCAGTGTTACATCACAAACATGTATGTCGTTCTCCAGGTTGTGTGGGGAAAAGCAGCATGGTGATCGATGGACAGGTATTTCCTCCTGTTTTGTATACTTGTGAAAGCACTTCCTCTGCACCCAGTCATCTCCAGAGACGTGTTTTATCCGCAGGGATCACGGTCTGTGATGCATGAAATCTGCCTGTCAGGGTCGGCTTGTGTACCTGCTGCCGACGCGCTGCAGCCACGAACACAAACACAGAGCCGGTAATTGTACTCATGAAGACAGAGGATAAGTGCGCTCACATCTAACGCTGCGGTGTGCGGCATGTGCATGTTCTGTGTCCATTTGTCAAGTGGTCTTCAGTGTCTCAGTTCAAATGCCCCGACACAGCCTGCCCTTCTAAAAACAGCCAATTTCCTGTGAAGCTGCTGGAGTGTGACAGCAGCAGGTGCCTAATGGGCAAAGCTTAGGAAACAGGGCATTACCAAAATCCAGCAAACTCAATTGTATTAATCCTCTGGATTAGCAGCTTTAATTCTCAACACGTTTCCAGTTTAAAAGTCCTATTTCCTTCCTGAAAATAGGGGTGGCACGTGAGGCGAATATAACAATCCAACAGTTTATTGCCTTGTTTTATCAGCTGGAAAAAGAGGTTTGGAAAGACTTCATATTGGAAAGTGTGCAGACAGACTGATGAAACACAAAAGCCTCTTGGCGGCGTTTCAGCACCTTGGTATCTGCGGTTTACTTGTCAAATTTATGACAAGCATGTCGCGTGCTAATTAACTTTGTGCTCAATCCATGCTAATATTAAAGAGCCATTATCTTAACCCTTCTTTCCACACGGCCCACGACTGCAAACTGCCACTTCTAATCTGCCCGCTGTGTGCAGTGGCCCTGTGTCTTTTACAGCTCTCACATGTGGGATTGAGATTACTCTGAGCGTCTCGGCGGTGATGAAGAGTGTGTGCGGTGAGCCTTATTGGAATTCTGATGATGTTTGTTGACTGCCTTCATATAAACAGGTGGCTGTGTGGAGATAACGTACACATATTGTGCGGATGATGCAGAGCCGGAGCGTTTCCGTGCACGCCGCGCTCATGTGTGCGCCGCTTGATCCTTAAATGGCGAGAGGGACATTTATTAATCTCTCAATTTCAGACTCTGCGCAATAAAGCTTTTTGCGTCGTGTTAGGAAGGATTCCTGAACAGCTGTCCCCTCGTATCACTCCGGTGTGACGCACAACTACAGAACAAAACACAATTATGCACTTGCTGTTTGTACAAGTTTACATAGTTTGCATTTTTTTATTCCTCTTTAGCTTAGTTTAACCTGCAGACATTTGGCTCGTCACAGGAATATTTGAATTTCAAGGAGAAGAAATAGAGAAACAGAACTGCTCGGAGTTGTCGGACACTTATTTAGCTGTGAATTATTGCTAAGACGGTGTGAGTTTCCTGAACATCTTGGCTGCTTTTACTGTTACTTTGCGCACGCGCTGACCTTGGCACTTTCCATCATGTGGCAAGTCAAGCTCTGCATTGATCTCTTATTTCAAAGGCGCTGAAATCCCGGGCTGACAGCGCTGACAAAGCCGTTACAATTCATCATCGCTAAATCAAATACACTTCAGACCATGATGGGATGATTTACCGCTCTGTGTAGGCTTTTTCTCCCTTTCGAACTCTCGCACCATTACCATAAAAGCGCTACATCGGATAAGATTTGACCATTTCGATCAACTCTGCCATGACGGATCTGTTTTTTTCACCGGCACCTGAGCCCCTGCCATATGTTAGTTGACATAATTTATCACCGCAATCATCTATTTCAATGTTCTACGCACGTGTCGCCGACTATGTATCAGTAATATTGATTTTAAGGTGCGCCATGTACATTTTGTGTTATGTAGTATGGAATTTAACTTCTCCGATGTAAACAAACAGGTGACGCTATCAATGTCCTGTCAATGTTTAGTGTCGCAATTATTTAACAAGAATGAAACAACCTGAATGAAAAATGGTTAAATCTATAATACACTTTAATTCTCTTTCTCCGTGTGAAACCAGTCCTCTTTTAGTAGTATGTGACACAAACGGACAAATAAAAAGTACTTTACGTTTCGGTTTACATGCTTAGACCTCAGATTCAATTTAAAATTACTTTTCCTAGACTATTATGTGTGTTCTTCCAATGCTGTGACCTAAATAATTATGATTGTCGATCAACCAAATAATCTTAGCAATAAAAAACATAGAATTAATGCGATAAATATATCCTGGGGAAGTTAAACAGGTGGAAGACTACTAGAGATGTCAACATTATTAGGTTGAATCAATAATCCTGATTATTCAGGTCACAATATAATCATAAGAACCAAAAATAATAATAATCGTGAGAATTCTAGAAGCAAAATTGCATCTTTTTTGATCAAGCTATAGTCTAAAAAATAGATCTAAATGTACCGGTAAATAACTTTTTTTTCATCTGGCTGTTTTTGTCACATTTAACTTTATCTTGTCTTTCAAAACGTTCAGTTTCATAAAGCTGGTCACACACTTGAGGAACAGTAGCATGTTAGAGCACAGGAATTAAAGAAAATTAAAGATTTCAGCCACAGTCTCAATTATTGCAAATAATCGCTGAATCGTGCAGTTTTTTCTCCCAATGATCATAACTTCAACTGTAAATGTGTGTACATAGTAAGCCTATTTTTATTTTTTATCCTATAGCAGATTCTAATTGCTTTTCTTTTTGACTTTACAGAGATTGTTTTATATCATTATTCAGTGTTTTATGTTGCACCGAATTACCAAAGCAAGTTCCTATATTTGTGGATTCTTGGCAATAAACCTTTTCTGATTCTGATTCAGACTAAAAATTTGATATTTTGACTTCCGTTGCAGACTACTAACTTCATTTCAAAACTAAAGGACAAAATGTTCACTTGAAATTATACCCCCGCGGCCACTAGCAGGCGCTGTGATGGAGAGACACTCGTCAATAGTCGTAATAATATGCTCGATTGTGTACGTCGTCATTACTCAGTTTATTGAATATCTGTGAGTGAAAGAGTGGCACGTACTGTAGAAGCAACAGGTTCTTGCGGGCTATGACTCAGCCAGCCCACACATCTGAATCTTAACCATGAATAGAGCTTTTAACATGCAAGAACAGACGCCATCACTATGTGTTTTTACTAATGGACACGAGGAAAGAAAATCATGTCTTTGGGTTTCATAATTCAGCAAACCTCAGATATAAGTGAATGATGCACATGCCGATTGCTTTTCCATGAGAGGAGACGTGTATTGACAGTGTTGCGCGCACACATGAGCTCTGCACCTGATCCCCAGCTTTCCTGCAGTAAAACAATGCACTTTACTGCTCTATACAATTGCCTCTAACCTACACAACTCAACAACAGATTGTGTTTTTAGGTCAGCGTCACAATTTTACCTGTGGCATTGTGTTATCATTCTATTACACTGTATAATTGATAAGAAAGACACAAGGTTTAATATATAAAGTCCACATTATCAATTGTACTTTGGAGATGGAGCATACATTTATTATACATTAAATAAAGAATATATATAACAGAAATATAAATCAAAATGTATGTTTATATATATTTTGATACGAGATATTATTGTGGAACATGAAAATGCATGGGTCCATACCAGACTAAAAGCTGGTTAACTGGAAAAAACATAAGCACTAGTAAATAAAAAACATTTCAAACTCGATTTCGATATAAAGAAATAGGATCAATACTCTCTAACGATTTTAAATGATAACTGGATCAATGATAACAATTTTTTTTTGTAATTTTGACAGTGAATAATAATTATTTCTGTGCGTTACCATGTTCTTTTTATTTGAATTCTGTTAAAGCTCAATATTATTTTAAGATTGTTTAGGAAGCACCACATTTTGTCCCATTTATCATATTTTCCGGACAATACGTCGCACCGGAGTATAAGTCGCACCCGCCAAAAAATGCATAATAGAGAAGAAAAAAACATATATAAGTTGCACTGGAGTATGAAATAAGGTTGAAAGGTTGAAAGTGTGAAAATAACATAATAATATCACACATAAGTCGCTCCGGAGTATAAGTATACAAGTATAAATATATATAAATAAGTATAAGTCGCACCCCGGCCAAAACTATGAAAAAAGGTGCAACTTGTAGTCTGGAAAATACGGTATGTGATTTTCTTTTTAGTATCAATTCTTCAAATGAGTATATAGTAGTATTAAATAGTGTCTGTTTTTTAATTCTTTTTACACAATATCATTTGAGTTTCTTGCAACTTTCTATGTGATATTTTTCTTGTTTTGAATGTGATTTTAAACCGCTGAAATACAAACATTACACTTAAATTGTAAAAAATTGCACACATGAACAAACGTACATTTCTTCCAGCCTCATTGAAAGTATGAAGCATCGTCATTCCTCTAGGCAGAATGCTTCTGTCAGCGTCATGGTAGCAGTTTTAACAAATGAGTACACTTGTAGGTCTTGTCACTCACTGCTTTAATTCAAATTGTGGTGACGTGGTTTGAATAATAATCATGATCTGCAGTCGTGGTAGCGAGCTGACAAAGGCTTGAGGGAAAATCGGTACAAAAATAAGAAAAAAGATGGATGAGTGATATTTACTTTGATGTGATCAGCTTGGTAAATAAAGCTTAAGCTGTGCCTGGAAGTTGGGAGATAAACAGAATTACTCAACTCGTAAATATAGCAGTGTTTCCAATTCACACTGTGCAATGTCTTCATGTTACAGGCATCGCGGATATTTCCTGATACGATTTTAGAAAACAAGACTTCAAACAGGCTTTTTGTTCCACAGGTTTTAGTCATTGAAGAGTACCTATTCTACTGTTTCATCCCTGAAAGAAGATGAATGTGCTGTATATATATAAATCCTATAAGGCCACAGTATTGACAGCATTACAATTGGGGCTTTGCAGCTCTGCACCTGATCCCCAGCTTCCCTGTCATAAAACAATACACCACTGCTCTATACAATAGCCTTAATAGCCTCAAACACACACAACTCAACAATAGCGCTCGTACATAGATTGTGCAATGAGCTAATGCATGAGGGAAGTCATTGACCCACAAAGAATATTACAAAAATGCATGTTTTTGGATTGTTTGTTTGTTTTGGACGATTATCCACACTGACTGCAAAATGAAATGTTGTACAATCAGAGGATGAATGGGTCCAGACCAAATTATGAACAGAATAAATTATGTACATAGGGGAAAAAGCCAAGTTTGCGTGACAAATTGTAATTGCGATTTAAAAGTGATTTATTTCTTTCCTTCCTCCCTCCCCCAGGTCACCCTTGAAAAAGAAGCTTCGATCTCAATGGGTTCTTAACTGGATAAATACCGTATTTTCCGGTCTATAAGTCACAGCTTTTTTCATAGTTTTGGCCGGGGTGCGACTTATACCTATATTCATACTTATATACTTATACTTATACTCTGGAGCGACTTATATGTGATATTATTTGTTATTTTCACACTTGAAACCGCATTTCATACTCCAGTGCGACTTATATCTAGGAGGTGGGGGACAGAAGGGTCCTGGCTAGATTCACATCTATGCTGGACCATGAGTGTCGCCCCCTGCAGGACATTCTGTCCGCTCTGGAGAGCAGCTTCAGTGAGAGACTGATCCACCCTCGCTGTGTGAAGGAGAGGTTTCGCAGGTCTTTCCTTCCTGCTGCTGTCAGACTTTATAACAAACACTGTTAGTCCTGAACACTCGCAATACTGACCTAACCATGTGCAATTACTGTGCAATTCATGTGCAATTACTGTTGTGATCACATGCAATGGTATTTATTTATTTATTTTATCTTTATTATTTTTCCCCTCCATCCCTTGTTGGGAAATGGGAGGTTTTGTCTATGGGAGTTTGTGTTTATAAGAGTTTTTGTTTATAAGAGTTTGTGTTTATAAGAGTTTGTGTTTATAAGAGTTTGTGTTTATAAGAGTTTGTGTTTATAAGAGTTCTTCTATTGAGTCTATTTTGCATTTTTTGGCTGGTGCGACTTATAGTCTGGAAAATACGGTAAAAGTCAATAAATAAATAAATGAAACCAATTGCCCTGCCTAAGGCCCAAAGTCACCGGGATAGGGTCCAGTCACCCCAAGCGGTAGAAAATGAATGAATTAATGAATTAATGAAAAACTCAGAAAAAAACGAGAACTATCAAAGCCAGAAGTAAAACCACTGCAATGTAAACTTAATTTTTTGGTCAGTGACAAGCCAGTGTTAATCAAATTGATGTACTGTATATGTGTTACCAGTTTACAGAACACAATAGGAATAGCAACCAGGAAAATAATCACCCAAAATAACGATGTGACCTCACAAATGCAGATCAAGCGTAAACTCATCTCACATTTAGAGTTATACAGTATTTGACCTTCTTCTTCTGCTGCCTGAAAGTTAGAAAACGCACATCAACAGCATGAAAATAAACGACTCTTTGTAAACTTTAGGGAAGCATCACATTCAAATACTCCCGATAAAGGCGTTACGGACACGTTTCGGGGTTCAGCGCTCGCCCTAATCCCTCGTCGATCTGTCCAATGCATTTCCCCCAAGTAGTTCCCCTTCCTCCATCTCTGCTGCCATCTCGTCCTCCTCCACCGCTCCCCTTCATCTCTGTCACTGTCCCCCCGGCTGCTCCGGCGAGATAACTCCCACACGCCACGGCCCTCGCAGCTCATTGGCCGCCCAAATCGACCAATCCGGCGCCGCGTCGTTAGTCGGCGCCCTTATCTAAGCGAAACGGCACTATCCACTCAAAGTTTGTCTTCAAAATGGCGCCGTTATGTTTACGCCTAATTCCCCCGCGAGCGATCGCAGATAACTGATGCTGTTACAATGACGGGCAAAGTATGGCCTCTGCACATCCGAAGCGTTCTGTTGGTTTGGCGCCGTCAGGATGTAATTTGTGTGAACGTTGGTGTAATTAAACCAGAGGAAGAATAATGATGACTTCTGGCTTTTTGTGCAAATCGACTGTTTTGTATCTCATCTCGCCGCAAACACTACGGGGATTTTATCGATGAAGTGAAGTGGAAAATAAAACTATTGGCTAATTTGTATGTTGACTTGCAAAGGAAAATTGAATCCTGAATTTCATTTACAGAGAAACTAACTGATTAAAGGTGCACTGTGTAACTTTTCTGGTGGTGAGTACGCCGTCTACTTGTCTCCATGGAGATGCCGCACAGTGATATTAGACTACAGGTGTTTTTATTGTGAAAACCTAACAAACAAAACTAAAACTTTGAAAAACATGCATTTTTACTCTGGTGTGACCGTGTGAAACATACTAGCTACAACAATGACCTACAGTGGGTGGACTTTTAAAGGCACAGTATGTAACGTTATGGAGGTGGAAACACATTCATAGATTAATTCCATGGAAACATCAAGTTAAAACCATACTTTGGAATATTCTTTGTGCAGATATGTTTTATGCCATAATGTGGAACATTATAGCTAAACGAATGATATTTCCATGGAAACAAGCAGGATGAGTCTTTTTCAAACCAAGAAAGAGGAAACTTTGTCACTCGCTCACAGTCAGGACACTGTTTTAAATACATTTTTAGTGCAATAAAACCTATTTTTTGGCTAAATATTTGAGTACTTGTGTCTGTAAGTCGCCTAAACCTTTTCAACACTCAAAATGTTATGATCACAATTAGGGCTGTAACTGATTAATCGACTAATCGTGACGAGAAAAAAAATTATCGTAGTCGTATTTTGATCATAATTGTCTATCTGGACTATATACAGACTTTAAAACACATACAAATATATAATTATATAGATATCTATATCTATATATATCTATATATCTATATCTATATCTATATATATATATATATATATATATATATATATATATATATATATATATATATATATATATATATATATATATATATTACACTGTTACATCTGACTAGTTGACGAGTTGACAATAAAATAATTGTTACAATCGTGACAATAACAATCACCAGCCTATTCTTTGTAAGTCACATGAAGGGAGTCGAGTCCGGATGTACATTCAGAATCAAAAGCCCAGTTAGTTTACAAAACATTGAAAGCAGGAAGAGAACTTTCTTTGGAAACCCATCTGTCCAAGGGAAGAAAAGAAATATACAAATATATTTTGAAGTCTCTTGGTTGCAGCCATAACATGTGAGTATGAGCTTCTTTTACTTATATAAGTATCAGTCTAATATCAGAATCTTTGCTGAAAGAACGTACTGGCATCACCAATTACTTTGGCCTGTAAAATATCAATTAAGCTAATTTTAACTTTGTCGCCATGTGTTTCTACACCACATAATACATTTTGAATCAGTAATGCTAGTTTCTATTGCTTGGAAATAAAGTGTCATGTTTTGGTTTGCAAATTCTGACATATGCAGTTAAAGCCTCCACAAGCTGCTGTGCTGGTTACATAGATTAACTGTAACTCTCAAAGCTTAGAGTACAGCTCCCCCTAGTGGACATTGAAGAACTGTTACCAACGAAACAACAGCTCATGACAGACAGCCCGGTGCTGCCATCATGTGTTTTGTTCAGATAATGACCAAGAAATTATGAAAGTGCAATCAAGCTGTTAGTATATTTACAGTGAAGTGACAATACTAAGCTTACCATAGTTATATTTGTGGTGTGTGGTTGATCTATTCTACAATGTTCATTTAATTCCAGCCTGCGGTTCATAATGCCAAAACGATCTGACAGGAGAAAGTTCCCCGTGTGGTTTACCCTTTATCGATGCACATCCAAACTTCAGGCCTCGCATCTGAAAACATTTCACAAAGAAAAGGTTAATGAGAGGAAGCGAGTTGGTTTGGAGAAGGTCGAATACCGTTTCCCCTCTTCGAGAAACAAACAGGTCAATGGGTTCAGCAAAGCATAAGGCAAAGGCTAATACAAGACTTGTTTGCCAAAAGTTCACGTTAGATTCAAAGAGTGATGACAGGGCTTTGTCTTACTTTGTTTAAATTCTTTCATTTATTTTCTACGGCTTGTTCCTGTTAATAATAATAAAATAAATCAGTTGAATAAAAATGTAGACACCGACTCTCAAATGTGATTTATGTAAGACTTTTCTTGTACTAACGAACCATTACATTAGTAGATTATTTTACCTTTTGTTCATTGTAAATCCCAACATTGATTTGATACAACATAATACAGAATTACTCATGAATCCATGGAAATACAAATTTGAGTTGATAAAGAGGGGGAAACCATTACAACATGGTTAAAAGCTCCTAAAAGTTGATATTGTAAAGTATGTATCCCTGTAACTTCTCTGGAGGTATAACACTAGCTAAGTGTTCATGAATCGCAAATATGCTTCAATAACTCTGTCAGTGTGGGTCAAACAGCTTTAAGGCGGCTTTAATTTACAATAAAAGATCGAAAGTTTGGTTGATGAATTGGTGAGGTTCCACTCTAAGCTGGGGAGGGAGAGGCACGCTGCGAGTGACAAAGAAACAAGATTAAAGCAAACAAACCATTTCCATAACAGAAAACACCCAACAACAAGTGTCACCATCACCAATAACCATAAATAAGAAATCACCCACTAAAGTGAGCCCCAATCCTCCCCAGCAACCTCAGGAACTATGCCAACTGCAGGACTATCAGATAACACAGACTAAAAGGTACAAAATAAACTATATAAAGCCAGAGCTGTCAATTTATCAAGGAGGCGTGAGATTTTACTAAATTAAAATCTCCTACCAGAAACCACCACGTGCTCAGGCCTGCTCAGGAAGAGGACGTAAACTAGTTGACCTCTGACCTTTATAGTCTGTCATGTGACCTGACTAAGGTAACCCTGCCACAATATGTTATTGTGTAGCCGTAAATTCTCCGCAGTACGGCATTAAAACATACGTATTTATGATTTGTTCAGTTACAGATGTTTTAATCACTCCAAAAAACCTTGAAAAACTCTCAAATGTGATGTATGTAAGACTTTTCTGGTACCAATGAGCCATTACATTAGTGGATTATTTTACCTTTTGTTCATTGTAAATCCCAACATTGATTTAAAACAACATAATACAGAATTACCTTGAAAAACATGCATTCTTACTGTGTGCGGGTGTCGTTTCTCCACAGATCTGACCTATAACCTGGCCTATATCCTGACTCGTCTAGATAAATTCAATGTCATACTATGGAACTTTAAAAGGCAAAGCAACAACATATCCATTTAAAGCAGGCTATGGATTTTACAGATAGTGAAAAGCGAAAATTACTTTGGGAAGCAACAAGGTACTTTTTGCTGAAATACTTTTCCATCGCTGTCCTTTCTTAATATAAAAGAAAACAGACTTGAAGCAAGCAGAAATTGTAGGACCACAGTTCAAGCCAAAATACTTGCAGTTGAATGCAGTATTGCTAGGATGCGGTATAGTATAATCAATCATAATTATCAATATCAGTATTATAGTCAGAATTTAAACATGAATGCATTATATTTATGAGTCAGTGTACTTGTATTTCTCTCATAGTACTTTGGGTTAACTGCAGTACCAACTCTCTCCATGATCACACTGCGTCTACAGCACAACGATGTAATGGCAGAGTTGTACCAGCAGGTGGTGCTGCTGCCTCCTCTCAGAGCCCCCCAGAGTGACAGTGACCTCATAATGACGCGTGCAGCTCCTGTCAGTAAAAACATTCGAGTCATTCACGGTGCAGGCTGATGTCATGCAGTAACACGAGCTGACACGCAGCAGTAGTGTGGTCACTGCTGTGTTTTACAGGCTGAGGTCAGTGAGCGCAGAGCCACAGTGTTCGCATCAGGGTGGAGTAACTGGATCTCTGAGTGGATTAAAAGTAGAGTTGAGAAATGTATGATGTCAGCTGCTATGAAGTTAAATCCATAATGGGATCATGACATAAGCCATCAAGTAGCAAAGGAAGCTGGCGACTAAGTAGAAGCAAAAGCAACAAAGTAAGTTTCTTTATAATAACCCGAAAGCCACTATAGTATCCAAAAGGGGTGTTGGGAGAAAAATAAAATGACCTAAATGTCCTAAAGCCATATCAGTCTCAATCAAACAAAAACAAAAACAAAATAAAAATAAAAATAAAAATAAAGATAAAGATAAAGATAAAGATAAAAATAAATACAACTGAGACGTTTTACAATTCCGTTAAAAGGTCTGTTAATCAAATCAGATGTATTCATAAAGCACATTTTAAAAAGCCAGCGCTTACCATGGTGCTGTACAGAGAACAATACATATAAGTGACAACACATATAAAACAACATACAAACAACACAAGTACAAGCTTAATTTGAGTCCGATTGTGATGTGTTGCGGCAATAAAATTAAAAATAACCAACAATTTACATGAATGATAAAATAAGGTTCGCTAAGACATGTGAATCATGTCGTTCTGATTGACATTTTGTGTTTAATTGACAAAAATGTTTTCAAATTTCCTTTCGGCGCATTGATAATTTATAGTGTGGTGAATAAAACAGAACAATAAAACACTGTGATTGCTTTTGTTCAGTGCAATACATCTTATTATGATTGTTATGATTATCATTATTATGCTTACTATGGTCATTATGCTTACAGTGGTTATTATTATCATCATCATTATTATTATTTCACTAGATTTCTTTACTCATGACTTATAATTGTTTCCGAATGGTTCATAGTTTTTTGTGGCAGCTCAAATCCGCTCTGACGCCATTTATATTATTTTATTATATTTATTTACAATCGATCTCAGATAAGCTGCTGAGTTCACTGCTGTTTCCTCACGCGGCGGCTTAAGCTGCATAACTGAACATTAATATTGATGACAAAAACAGGAGGCTGACCAAGCCTGTAGTCACCCTCCCTCTCTCTCCTCTCTGCGTGTGCATCTTATCCCTCCCTCTTAAACCCAGCCCTGGATGCACTGGCGCACTCTGCTCTGCTTCCCCCGTTAGCCGCCTCCGTCTCTATAACCCTCCCCGCTCAACCCGCCGCCGGTGCGTTTAGCCCACTGCTCTTTCAAAAACCGGTAAGCCCAGACTCATCCGTGCTTTCTCTTATGTCGGATTCAGCTGTTTTCGTTTGGGGGGTTTTATCACAGGAAAGGCAGACAAAGGAGTGGGGTGTGGCTGCATGTGGGTGAGGAGAAATGATGCTGTGGATGATGATGATGCTGCTGTAAAACGGTCTCATAGAAAGGTGTTATTGTGGATTTTGATGTTTAACAGTGCTTCGTTTGACCGTCTTCGAGGGAGGGGGGGGGAAAAATCAGTGCAGCACATTTTCAAACATTCAAGCCGACAGCCGACTGTGCCTAAACCAATTCTATCAGGTTCTATTCAAATCCACATTGCTGATTTTACAGTCGCCCGGCTTGCAAATGAGTAGCTGCGGGGCTAGTCGGCTTTAGCACATTTCCTCACACTGGCAGACAGAGCAGTGGTTTGAAAGAGGCGTGACCGGCCATGCTGTTCCAAGGAAGATTAGGGTTATTCCCAGGGCTGGGGTCAGGAATACACTGCGGTAGCGCTTGCACGGGAGTGTCTCTGTCCGAAAAAGATTAAAGGTGGTTGGATTGGAAGAGGATTGGGAACAAAGAGCCAGGCCGCAAACACGGGATGGCACAGACAAAGGAAAGCGAGGTAAAAAAAAAAAAAAAAACACGTTACAGCCGTGCGGTGTAGGTGGGAGTGGACGGCACGTGCCACCATTCACCGTGAACTTGACGTGCCTGCAGTGCTCGGGCCCCTTCCCACCGCCGCATGATACCAGCCGACAGCGACGACTGTTCACGCAACCGTTTAGTGTTTGTGGTAACGACGGGAAAGGTAAAAGTTGCACGTTTTTTGAAGTGTTTTGCCCTGTCTTTTGCAGCCAAGATGTCTGACAAGCCCGACATGACCGAAATCGCTAGTTTCGACAAGACAAAGCTGAAGAAGACGGAGACCAAAGAGAAAAACCCCCTGCCCACCAAAGAAAGTGAGTCCCCTGCGTGTCCTGCGTGTTCGCTTGTCAAGCACGTTTCATTTTCCGGCACGTCCAACGCTGTAACGTGTCAATCCAAAAGAGGCGCGGAGGAGATAACTGCTACATCAGCGATTCTTTGAAAAAACAACCAATCTGCAGTAAACACGCCGACGTAACCATGTTTTTTTTTTTTTTTTCTGTTTTCCAGCCATCGAGCAGGAGAGGAAAGGCGACGCTACGCCTTGACTTATAATGAGCACGGGAAGAAAAGAAGAAAGATGCCACCGCAAAAAGCACTTTGTTTTGATCATAACAGTATTTGAATATGTGGTTCGTCTCTGTAAGTGGGTGCTCTGAGCTCCCCGGGGTGCTGTAAGGGTATACGGCACCCTACGAGGGAGCTCTCTTATGGAGGGTTTACCTGGCTGCTTGCTTTTGTCACTGTATAGCCAATGTTCTCCGGTATTGCCAAACTAGGGAGTGGTGTCGAGTTAAAGCACAGAGCGAGAAGCAGGCATCCAGGTTCAAGATGAAGAGGGAATTGGATAATCAAAGGGATGTTTTCATAGTCAACTTTTTACTTTTCTTTGTCAAATAAATATGAAGACGTGGAGATGTGTTTGTGTCTGTTACAATTACAGTACTTCATTTGTAACCACAACAGCGTCTTCAGAATGTTTGTGACAATGTTTGACCATCATAGCAAGACCTACCAAGACATATTAACAATAAATAAACAATACATAGCGAGAATTCTCTGAAGGTTGCGGAGCTAAAAACCTACAAAATTTGTCGATTTCAATTAAAAACATGCAAAATCACAATAAATGTTAAGTTGTGAATTCGACAAATGTAATTAACTTTAAGCGTAACAGATACTTTTCAAAAACGACTGCTCTGACAACTTATATCACTTGTGCAGGTAATGGTTAAGTCAATTTACAAATAAATACTCATTTTTTACGTCCTTTGTTAACAATCTAGATTCTAGGCCTACTGATAGTCGAGGAAAATAGAAAAATGGCACATAAACGTTTATAACAATCATCTCATTTTTCTAATAGTAACTAATATATTACAATAGGACAATGAAATAAAGGTCCTTACAGTTCGCATCTGACAGGATAAATACACATTTTCCCTGAAACTATAGTGAACATGATTTTATTTAAGACGTTTGGATATTTCCCCTTCTTTGTGATGTGACATAAGCAGAGCCTCCACTGTTAACACGGATCAAAAACCACATACATTACACAACAGTAATGATAATAACATGATAAAACCTTTATGACTGTCATGAAATTATCATTTTCAGCATTTATTTATGTTTTATGTTTTCTCTATAACTGCAACTTGACTCACGTAAAACTATGATAATTACCTCACCAAACAAATAAGAAAAAATTGAGAAGCAGATATAAAAGCCAATAAAATGATTGGACTAACAATATGATACAGATTGGGTACTTTTCAGCCAGGTTTCATAATGACCCCATAATGACAGTCTGCATCGGGCTGTAAAGGCCCCGCTCCTCCTGATGTGACGCACTGGCGTCGCTGCTCCTGCGTGTCCCCCCACGGCCTGTGAAGCCCACCACCTCCTGATCCTTTATTGCTCCATTTATCACACTTGGAGCTGTCATAAATCATCTATTAACACCCTGTGCGCGACATAATGTCTCGTTTGCGTCTGTTACAGTTCATTAAACTAACGTGCATTTCTCCATTGTAACCCCGGTTTCAACCTCATAAGAGTCATAATAATCAGATTAAGGGTCAATTTGATTAAACCATTGTTCAAATACGATCAATTCCTACTTAGTAGGTGTTTATTTGAATGGTTTCCATAGTTTCGTTTTTATAATGAATCCATCATGTTCCGCCCGCCCCGCTCACGTGTTCAGCTTTAACCCGCCTCTGCAGGTTTAACTGCGCTCTTCAGCTGGATTTGTGATCGTTGTGTGTTATTTCCTAATTAGGTGTTATGGTTCTAAGTTTCAGTCATAAACATAATGGATATGGCTCATATCTAATTAGTGGGGATTATCCTCTCTGGCACTTGCCTCTGCCATTGTGTTGCGCCCATCGCCCATCGCATGACCATTGACCACAACACTCACTGAATGGCTTTTATTAACTTTGTGAGTGGCTTACAGGGGATTAGGCATGTATAGGATAGGCCTGTGCGATTTGGGGAAACTATTGTTTATTTCTTAATTGGCTAACTACTTTCGAGGGCGAAACTCGCACGGCAATGCATTATGGACAACTTAAACCGTTCAATATTTCACTTTTAACAACAGCAAAACCATTAAACAAAACCAAAACGCCAAATGCCACAGTACGGGTTTATTTGCCATTAAAACTCTATTTGCTTACACTCTTGTAAATTCCAGACTGTTTTCACACCGTGTTGTTTCCCAAGGAAACATCTATTATCCTATTATCACAGCCTCGCCAAAGCCGCCGATGTGTGAGGCAGTATTTACATGACTATATCCAAGCAGCTCCTGAAAGACTTTATGGCTTTGTACTCACTGCTGGGCCCCGTAGGACACTGGTGCCATTTCCCAAACGCTTCCACATTCACAACGGACCCAACGGGACATTTCGCTATTATACACCTGATATTGGTTCCAGGATAAGGCAACATGTTTTAAGCTTATTTATCTGCATATGCCTTTTTTATTATTATTATCATGACAAACTTAGAAACACGGGACCTACACCATATGATTAACGCGGTCTACCATGTATTAACCCATTTAAAAGGCCAATAGTTGCGTGTGTGTGGGAATGTGGGGTGAGCCTGGGAACACAGGTGAATAACAGGGGGCTGTTACTGTCTGCGTCGTGTCTTTGAAGTGCACTCATGCACCTACGGCTCCTATTTGTCTCTAGGACAAGGCAATCAGGGTCGTCGTTGACGCTTTTCACAACGAAACGCTACCTGCAGGACATACCTGTCAATCAAAGGGGCATGACCATATAAATATCATCTGCGCTCAGCCCGGCCACAAACTCAGCCAGTCTCTCTTCTTATAACATCTGGCACACACGCGGACTACGTCAAGCTTCTGCAGCTATGGGACCATTCGTTTTCTTCATGGTTCTGCTGCAAACGTGCTGTCATTTTCACTGCGCCTCCACCTGGTATGGAATTACGCATGCATTCATTTATACACAACTTTGGTTTGTATTACAATTGCATTAACACTACCTTCACAATTCCCTTGCTCGTTATAGGACAGTGAACAACTTTCTTATGACCGGACCAAAGGCGTTCCTGACCTACGCCAGCAGCGTGCAGTCCGGCGCACAGAGCGGCATCCAGGAGTGCAAGCACCAGTTCGGTCTGGATCGATGGAACTGTCCAGAAAGCACGCTGCAGCTGTCCACACACAAGGGCCTGCGCTCAGGTAAAACACCCCCTCGACCCTGAAGACACTTTACTCACGCAAACGTTCAAAATAGGGAGGAGGGATCTGTTTTACGCACGTTTACGCATGTTTTACGCACGTTTACGCATGTTTTACGCACGAGGTTTTAGGCATATCAACGATAAACAGTTATGTGTTTGTTGCATTAAAACATACTCAGATAACTCTCTCATATTGCAGCCACGAAGGAGACGTCATTTGTCCACGCGATCAGCGCGGCTGGAGTCATGTACACCCTGACCAAGAACTGCAGCATGGGAGACTTCGACAACTGCGGCTGCGATGACTCCAGGATTGGACAACCAGGTATATTTATATTCATGCACGTTATTTTGTCTTTTCGTAAAATGTAAAAGTCAACATCGGCACATTTCCCCTCGACAGGGGGCAAAGGCTGGATCTGGGGAGGATGCAGTGACAACGTAGACTTTGGAGAGAAGATTTCTAAACAGTTTGTGGACGCGCTGGAAGATGGGCACGACTCACGCGCAGCTGTCAACCTGCACAACAACGAGGCAGGCAGACTGGTAATGTTCTTTACGTTTAACACTAAAACTATGCTCTATTTGTACCATATAAACTGTGCTAATATAGACCCTCCTTTTACAGGCGATCAAAGCCACAATGAGGAAAGCCTGCAAGTGCCACGGTGTCTCTGGAAGCTGCAGCATCCAGACGTGCTGGATGCAACTGGCCGACTTCAGGGAGGTCGGTAACCACCTGAAGCAGAAGTACAAACGGGCCAAGAAACTGGAGATGGACAAGAAGCCGGCGCGGGTCGGGAACAGCGCAGTTCACCGCGGCGCCCGGGGCCTCACCCTGGGGGGCATCGCCAAGACGGAGCTCATCTACCTCGAGGACTCTCCCGACTACTGCGTCCGGAACCAGAGCCTGGGATACCGCGGCACCGAGGGCCGCGAGTGCGTGAGGAGCGGGAAGAACGCGTGGGAGAAGAGGAGCTGCCGCAGACTGTGCTACGGCTGCGGCCTGCGGGTGGTGGAGAAGCGCATCGACGTGGTCAGCAGCTGTAACTGTAAATTCCACTGGTGCTGCACGGTCAAGTGTCAGAAGTGCACGCACGTCGCAACCAAATATTATTGCGCACGTAAACGCGGTGCGGGGAAATACCAGAGCAAGTCCAAACGCGTGCGTCGCAGGCCCCGTCCCTGAAATGTTGCTTCTGTAAATAGGCCTATTTTATGTTCACTTAGCTTCATAGTGCACTTTATATTCTATTTTATTATTTGTAAATTGCCCGTTTGAATTTTATTTCAGCAATAAGATAAATGTAGATAATGTAAAAGTGATAATGCATTGTGGAATGACTGTAAATAGTATTTATTTCTTTTTCTTTTTTTTAAATAAATGTATATTATAAAACACACGTCTCCAGTCGAGCTAAAATATGTAAAATGTGGTTCTTTTTGTATATTGGCACCAAGGTGTCACAAGCCTCGCGCACCAAACTCCCCTCATGCCACCTTTGAAGTGTGCATGAGGCGTTTCCTGAATCACTCGCCCAATCAGCGGCTCGGAGCGTGGCTCACAACGACTGTTTGCCCTGAGTTTAAATAAGAGAAAGTAGAAGAGGATCCTCAGAGTCCAAACATCTGAGGCTGATCCGTGCTGCTAAAAATGCTCCCTCTCGTGTTTTGGCTCCTGCCTCTTTTGCACAGACCGTGTCCCACACAGGCTTGGTAAGACTCTTTACTATAATGTAATTAAACTGAAGAAAACCTGCATCTAACCGATCTCCAATGTGTCTTTCACTCAGGGTGGCGAGTAACTTTTTGATGACGGGACCAAAGGTGAAATGATTGTTGATCCGTGGTAAAGCAGCTCAGTTTTGGAGTGAATTAAGGCTCAAACTTAACGTGTTTTGCCTTTTTTTTTAACGCAGGCTTTTCTGACCTATGCCCGGAGTGTGCAGGTTGGCACACAGACTGGCATCGACGAGTGCAGGCATCAGTTTGCCTTGGACAGATGGAACTGCCCTGACAGCGCGACTCAGCTCAGGGGCCTGAGACGAGGTGGGTCACTCCTAATGTAACGCGAGGGGCCCATTCCATCATGTGCCTATAATAAACACGGGCAAAGCGTGATTCTAAAACTGTTTCTTGTCCACTGCAGCCACAAGAGAAACGTCTTTCATCCACGCCATAAGTGCGGCCGGGGTCATGTACACTTTGACCAGGAACTGCAGTCTCGGGGACCTGGACAACTGCGGGTGCGACGTGTCCAAGAACGGGAAAATCGGTGAGTCACGTGACGGAACTATCATCGTGTAGGTTTCTGGTTGTTGCACGTAAATCACGATTAATAACGTGACTGAGTGTTATAGCATTGTTGTTGTGTCCCTGTGCGCGCGCAGGTGGACGTGGTTGGTTGTGGGGAGGTTGCAGTGACAACGTGGATTTTGGTGAGACCATCTCCAAACAGTACGTGGACGCGCAGGAGACGGGACAGGACTCCAGAGCCGCGGTGAATATCCACAACAATGAAGCTGGTCGTATGGTACGCGCAGAGATTTATTTATTTTATTTATTTTTTAACTTTATTTATTGCTTTTTTCAACATAAGAACATCACACACAAGTAAAAATATCACGCTTGCCGTCAATGACACATAAATCCCAAGAGTTTTATCACATGACCGTTCACTAAATCCTCTGCCAAACGTATACAATGTATTAACAATACTAATAAAGCAAACATACATGTATAACTAACATAAAACAAAACCGTTAAAAAGCAAAAAGCAACAACAAAAAATAAAAAAAATAAAAAATAACAAACGTGCTTGGTTACAGAACTTCCAGAGAGAAAGAAGAAAGTTGTCCACATTAAGATAAGATAATATAGCCTTTAATGTCCACACACGGGGACATGTTGGTGTTACAACGCAGGTAGATACAGGAGGAAAGGACTATTACAGTGAAATATGCATAGTTAGGAGGGTGCGCAGAGATTTATCAACAAATAAATAAATATATGGTATTGGCTCGACACACTTCCAAACTCCTACTCTTTGTCGACAGGCGGTGAAGGCCACGATGAAGCGCGTCTGCAGATGCCACGGCATGTCTGAGAGCTGCAGCGTCAAAACCTGCTGGACGCAGCTGTCAGACTTCAGAGATATTGGAAATTACTTGAAAAACAAGCACAGCCAGGCGCAAAAGCTGGACATTGACACGAAGCGCATGAGGGCGGGCAACAGTGCGGACAACCGCGGCGCCATCCTGGACGCGCTGCGCAGCATCGCCCCGACGGAGCTCATCTACCTGGAGGACTCCCCGGACTACTGCCGGAGGAACAGCAGCATGGGGCTCTACGGCACCGAGGCCCGCGAGTGTCTGACGCGGGGCGAGGGTCTGACGCAGTGGGAGACGCGGAGCTGCCGCAGGCTGTGCCAGGACTGCGGCCTCGGGGTGGAGGAGAGGCGCGTGGAGGTGGTCAGCAGCTGCAACTGCAAGTTTCACTGGTGCTGCCAGGTGAACTGTGACAGGTGCGCGCACGTGGTGGTCAAGCACGTGTGCGCCAAGCGGGACGGTCACGATGGCAACGGCTTCAAGAGGAGACACCGAGGGCAGAAGACATAACTGTCTCACTGACAATGGCCTTTGACAATGGACCACATGCGTGGGAACTAACAGCGTAACAAAACCGACAATATGGCTCTGCACTAGAAAAAGAAACAGTCTGAGCTCGTTGGTAAAGACGTTAAGTTTGTTCATTGTTTGCACTTTAATGTCTCGTTTTTGTGTTAATTTATGGATTGTATGTCACTCAAATAAAAGTAACACTTAAAATGATGACAACCATGTGGCTTTATTCCGGGCTGGGGACAGACCAGCTGAGTTTGGGAGCAGGGCAGACTCATGTTATCTGAATAAGAAAGCCGTGTGCATCTTATAATGGGGATTACACGCATAGCGGAGCGTTTCTTCACACCTTCCCAGGTGTTGATCCAGAGCTGATCCACAATTAGTCTGTAGTCAATGTGTATTCTTACTTTGTTCAAAGCGAATAAAAGAGTTGATAAATAAACAAAGATAGTCTGTGGGGCCTTGCAGCTCTCCAGGCCATGCAAATGTGTCTTAATACATCAAAGTAAAGAAGGAAACGTGTTGACAGGTCAGTCTGTGTGTGACAGGAGTTATATGCAGCCAATTATCTTTATATTTCTGATTCAACACAAACAAACACAATATTTCAGTCATTCTCGGATTCAGCCTTCGGTTTAAAATATGTGGTTTTATTAGTATACATTCAAATGTCATGGCCATTTAAACCCAAACTAGTTTAATTCACCCATTATTTTTGTTGGCCCATAAAAAAATAATTATGTTATTGTCAATGTCAAGTTACTTTAAATCTCATAAAGGTCAAACCGAAATTATAGTAAAAACAATACTTTGTCTCTCAACATTCTGACTTCTGCCACAAATGGGACTTAACTTTGAAAAACAGAACAGAGCATAAAACATAAGTACATCAGAGCGGGAGAATCTGTTCCTGCCCCAAAGTTTAGAGTAATTGGGACATCCTTATCTCCGCCTTGTGATCTGCAGGCACCTTTCCCCCGGCCCCCTGCATCTCCCCAAATCTTCTCTCAGCTGGATGTGTCATAAATCTGCCAGCGTCCCAGTTAAATGAGTGACGGCATGGATATTACCTGCACCAGGGGGTCTGCGCCTGGGGCAAAGGGGGAGGCGGCTGACCATTTTATTTAAACTTAACTATAAACGTAGGTAGAACATGAGACAAGTTATAAAGGATAAGCTTGATGAGAAATGGCTGGACAGATTTATTCCACAGATGGCACAGTTATCCACAGTTTGTTTACGTCGTATATGCAAATGATAAAAGAGAGAAAGCGTAATTTCAAGTCTCCACAAACATCTGACGTTTTGACAGAGGAAAACGCAGCCGCCCGCTCTTCCCATTTGTCTGTTTACCTGTGGAAATGACCAGTTTTTCCCCCGATGCCCCGCTGTGGCTTAACGAAGGCCTGACCTACGTGAGACCATCACTTCTCTCTCTCCAGTCTTTATTTGAAGCCTCTTTTGTAAATAGGTTGCGCTCACGTTCTAGACTTGGATGGTGTCGTAATTTCAAGACCATCATTTGTTAGGATTTAGCTCCATTAACTGAACAAGCACAACATTGGGGCTGAATATTCCCATGGCACCAGGTCCAGAGGTTTGTTTAAAAATAAAATGTTTTAAACTATGGGGAATCTAATTTAAGAGGCCCATATTTCTGTACGTGCTATTATATACTAAACACTTCTTTGTGAGGGATTGGGACCACCAACTTGTCTTATTATTCTAATTTAAAAGGCAAAATGACAGTAATATATGACAAAATGGCAACTTCTATTCATGCGGTTCAGCTTCCTGTTATATACAATGTTTTGTGTACTTTTTCCCATTCAAAAGTGATTTTGTTTTAAATTGTTATAGCAACAGTCCTAATTTTTCATGGTTCTGAAACCCATGGACAGACTTCATAGTTGCCTACAGTTGCTGGGTGGTATGGGGTAAAAAATAAATCTTAGTAGAAAAGTAAAAATGGCTTTTAGTAATAATTGAATGAACATAAACTATACAGACTTAAATATATCAACATTTCTTCCTCTAAAGTCTGACTTCTGCTCTAAATCACATGTTTTTACAGACAGAGGATCGACTGTGGACTCTCGATTCAAAACCGCTCTCAAATAATAGTCGATTTCACATGATTTGATCTCGACCTGTCGATCATCCAAATTGGATACCGACCTATTTTATATGATTGATACGTCCATTATCAGTGTTTTGTTGGCATTGCCCAAATGAAATAATAAATGAAAATTAAACCTCATCAAAGCAATAAAAAACAAAATGTCCTGGATACTTTGAGCTCAATATGTTTCAGTGTTTTCCTTTGTGTTCCACTCCAATCATAGAGTTTGACTGAGCCTAAAGCACACGCTGCATCCTTCACATGGGCCCGGGGTCGGGAGGAGGGGCTGTAATGTTTCTCTATCAGAAGAGGAGAAAAGCTGGGAGGAGGTGATCTCCCACAAGGACCCCCCCAGGAGGACTCAAATATTCGCGGTCTCGTGGCCTGGGGGTCTGAGGGGGGATCTGAGGATGATTGATCACGGCTTGGCCCGAGCTGCCCTCCTCTTTCACCCAGGTGTGACATACCCACGGGACCCTGAAGGACGAGCTCGGGCTGGAAGACAAGATCTGACAAAGATTACAACGTATTTACCCGTTTGTAAATAGTGATGTGTATCAGCGAGGTCACTTAAAGACTACTTACATATTAGCACGCTATCATAACATCTCGGCCTGTGCTTGCACGTGGCGGCGAGGAAGCAATCGAGCTATCTTTAAGGACTAAGGACTGCGAACGAAGAGTCACCTCAGGCTAATTTTACATGTCTGTACTTTTTAAACCACTGAAACTTTCCATCTCCGTAAAAGGTCAGCACAGCACAAGTAACAACGTATAATGCGTAGGTTATTTCATGCCGATTACAAGACCCAATAGCGACGCGTGAGTGCTGACAAACGTTAAGAATGAGTTTTAGTATTCCTCCGTCCGAATCTGAAGTAATGAGCTGGAAACCGCAGACACTGGCTAGCTACATGAAAAGGGTAAGATCATTTCAGTGTTTGTCACGCTTCGTCAGGACTGCAAATCTAGAACTGTATGCATTTTTAGACAATATAGTCATGTTTGGAGAGGGTCAGTGTCATTATTCTATACAACTGTTACAATAGCAATCAGCAATTTAAAACTAAATATTGTACCTTTTGAAAGAGAAAAAGTCCTTGAAAAGTGTATGAAGTGGGGATATATTTTGGAAAATAGATAATATTGTAATGGTTGTTTTGGAGATGTAGAAAGTAGACTGTTAATCACATATTGTCTATAAATAAAACTGTTAAAAAGGATCTAAAACGACAAAACAAGCGTAATCTCCAAAACAAGAGTACAAAGTGATATTTCTGCCCTTTTGTGGTTAATGTTACGGTCCCTTCATGTAATACCAGAAGCTCAACTAAAACATTTACAGACACATTTGAGCAAATTCCTGAATCCTTGTTAAAATATAGTCTGAATGTCGTTATTAATTTTTGTCAATATTGCCTACTCCTATGAAGATATATATGTTTCATAGTGATGAAAATTGACAAACGTTGACAAAGCAGTTAATGATAATAAAAAAAAAAAAAAAAAAACATATATTGAATGAGGAAAAGTCTTAAAAATATCACAAAGAATAAGAAGCTGAAACCCATGAATACGCTTAACACTTAAATCTAACATGTTAATAACAATGAAAAATCCTGAAAAAAAACGAATCTTCTCTGCAGAAGTTATCCGGCTGTGAAAAAGTTGTAATAAAGCAAAACATAACCGGAGAACACTTTTTGGTAAGTCTAACGTTTACCATTTTACAATACAATAGTGTTTTGTTAAAATTAAAAGTGCTTTATTGGCAGCAAATGTCAGAGTGTGACCTTAGAGTGTTTCCTGATCAGTATATTGAGTAAGTACAAATATATTCATGCAGAACGAACTGTTAAAAAGTGAAAACTGCTGTGTAGCTGAGAACTCTTTCTTATTTCAACAGAAAACTTTCAGAGTTTCAAAAAGCCACATCAAACAGAAGTTTGGGGTACGTAAGTTACAGGGTAAATACAAAATGTAACTGCAGAAAAACGTCCCTGTTTAATTCTTTTTAGAGTGAACAACAACCCCAACCACAGACAAGGTAATAACACAAACACGCAACAGGCTAAACCACAGAAAAATCTGAAAAATTGGTTCAAATATCAATAATATTGGCGTTGGTCTGATATGGAAAATGTGCAGATATTTGGTATATTTGTTCAAAGCTGTGTGCCATTCCCTGCTTGTTCTCAGTGCATCAGAACAGTCTTTTTGAACAGAATCAGTCAACATTTAAATAGAATTAGGCTAAAAAGTAAACACCACATTTGTTAAGTATACATTTGTGGGCCTTTAAATATATTTATAACTTGTACTTGACTTCCTGTAACAGCAGCAGAAGCCGATGAACAGGAAGAGGACTATGAGGTGTATGTAAGTTACAGAGGACAAATATTATACAGCGTTACATCTTTTATTCTTCCAGATGTTTTATTTTTCTTATTGTAAATTGCAAAACTCAAATGTGTTTCAGGAGCCAAATGATTCTGTGTATGACAACGATGTCAGGGATTTGGTTTATTCCTTGACAAAGACGAAGCTACAAAAGAGTAGCAATTTCTTCCAAAGTAAAGAAGAAATAGCTTGTTATAGCTTGTTAAATAGCATGTTTTTAGAGATGATAGAAAAGAAGAAAATGTGAATTATTTTTCTCTAGATGCTTCGACTGAGCCCTTTTCGGTTAAGCCCAAAATCAAAACGAAGCCGTCAAAAGTAAACGGCCAACCTCCAGGTAACCATGAATTATTATCATTATTAAACCAGCAAAAACAAGAACACTTACTAATCTTTCATCCATTTCTCACAATCCCTTAAATAACCACAAGAGGGCAGTGCACACAAAGATTTGAGGCTCAGCAAGGCTCCACCGATAAACTACTCGCTCATAGCAACAAAAAGGTATGACAATTTCAGTCGGGAAAATATGAATATATAATCTAACATACTTCAATATGTGAACTTTTATTTCAGACAAACTCAGCCCTTGCCTGCACAAAGCTCGGCGAGCAAAGAGGTAACAGATAACTACTTCTATCTATTTATTCATGTCAATTCAACAAACCTTAAATGTAGAAAACAAAAGTACACGCTGCGATTACAGTTGGTATTTCCAGCGCTTACCAGCAGATGGCAGTGTTGTAAACGCTACCACAACTTCTAGCTGTTCTTAATGGGTTTACTGGAAGATGCATGACATTTCCCTCACAATATAAGAACGTACATGTCATCTCAACATAGAAACAGTGCTTACTACGGCTCTTTGAACGCAGGCGTTGGATCCACGGTGGTACGGAGGGGGCATGGGCAGGCCCAAGGCAGAGGCGGCTCTAACACAAGCGGGCAAGGTCAGCCTCCTGTAAACGAAAACAAACAAACAAACAAATATCACATGTTTCTTGAGTCATGTTTGATGGTCACGTGTGGCTTTTAGGACGGTGCATTTGTGGTCAGAGACAGCGCCAAAGGCCGAGCGGAGCATCCTTACACTCTGATGGTGCTGAAGGAAGCCAAGATTTACAACATCAAGATTCGTAAACAAGGACAGCTGTTTTTCCTTGGGTCTGGCCTCCATAACAACACGGTATGGCCTGTGTCACTATTGTACTGTATATTAGGGGCTGTTTTTGAGAGAAATGACCAAACAAATCCTTATTGAATCAAGTTGTTTGTTGTTGGGGAGCGTGTTTGTGTGTATGACAGGTTGGACGGCTCATTTCACTAAAGATGTGGCTAGAACATCTCAAGTTTGCTCTTGTCGGCTGGATTTGTTGGAGGTTTATATATTTTTTATTCCCCGGTTGGACGTGGACAGCAGATGTGGCAAAGGCAATTCCATAACATAGCAAAAGAAAATTGAATTCTGTCAACAGGACAAAAGTAGCCTCTTCAAGCACACTGGTTTCTAGAAAACATATTGAAAATAACGTCCAGAATGTGTATCATTTTACATATTAGTTACGATTTGACAAACACCTTTCATTTCTTAGATTACCACTAAAACTGCCAGAAAAAAAAATGGTTCTTTGTGCGTGAATTGTCCTTAATTCATGATGGAATTTTGTGGATTAATGAAACAGATAGAGGATTTTCTTTATAAAACTAATTGTTACTTCCTGTATTTTGTTTCCAGTCAACTTTCCATCACAAACTGCCTTTTGAATGACACCAAACAAAGTAACGATTAGGAAAACCTGGAACACATTTTTAAAGTTGTTTCAACTGACAGCTTCTGTGTGTGTGTGTGTGTGTGTGTGTGTGTGTGTGTGCGTGCGTGCGTGTTTGAATAAATAAGTATAATATAATAAGTAATTTGTGTTGAGCCTTGAGGGAGAACTTCAAGCCAGTTTTGTTTCATGTGGCTAAGCTCAGTGATTGCAGAGATATTAACCACAAACCGGGTCCAAATATTTGCATTTTGACAGTTAAAAGGCAAATTCAACCACATAATTATCTGACCTGTCCAACCTCGTGGACCACGGCGTTTCCTCTGCAGTGTTAGAAAAAGTCCACATCTTGGCGTTTGCCCGGGGCCTGTTCGGCGCTGACTTGTGCTGCGTCATTAGGCCTCTGTCATTTCATGTGTGCTGTGTCTCTCTGTTTAGAGTTTCCCCGGGGTGAGAGAGATGATTACCCATCATGCCCACATCCCGCTGCTGCTCATCGATGCCAAGGATTGCAGCTCGGGAATGCAGCGTCCCCAGTGTTGCCTCCTGCACCCGGCCAAAGCGCAGCAGTAACGAGAACAAAGGCTAAATGTGGCGGTGTGAATATGTCGAAGTGTACGCAGGGCTGGCAAGGAAAGAAGTAGGAAAGGTTTACTTTCTACACTTGACTGAAAAGTAAAGTACTGAAATGGTAAAGAGGTTCTTCATAGTATCGTGTTCATGGTGACGTCCTCAAGATTGAACAAATACATATAAAAATTACAGAATAATAAAGCGATCAATTTTGTTGCTCCCTTTCGTGTAAATAAGAGTGTTATTTTTTAAGGTTATACATTATTTTTTGTTTTTTTAATAACTTATCTGTTTTTTATTATTATATTTCTGTGCCTAATCTGTTTATCTACCTAATCTGTTTTGCAACACTGGAATTTCCTCATCGTGGGACAAATAAAGGTTATCTTATCTTAACAAAATCAGCTGAATATTTGATCAACATCCCTACATTTGATATTTGTGAAATATATTTTACTATTTTACTGAATAAGAACATTTTTCAGCTGGTAATTCAATGTGACACTTTTACATTCATTTTTTGTTTTGCCCCTGTATCTGTACTTTTACTTAAATAACACACTTCTTCCATCGCCGCGTGCCTGTTACTAAAGGCAACGTGGAGAGCAATTACCATTACCAAGCTGCCTTAAAACCAATTGAATAGTTACACAAAAGAGCCTTAAAAATATTAGATACAAAACCTTACTAATCATCACCAATCATTTTCAATACTTCCAAAATATAACTATCTAATGAGCTTACATGGCCTTTCTCACAGAGACATGGGACAGCATCAGAGACGGTCTGACATTAAACACATTTAAGACAAACCTCAAACATTGGCTCAAGACGAACCTGGTCTGTAATAATGTCAACTCTTAACTTTGTACTGAACGTGTGTGTTGTGTATGTGTTAAATGTTGTTTCTGTCCTGACCTGCCAGCGACTACAGATGGAAAGCTAATTCTGGCATATTTACATTGTATGATCATTGATACATTCATTCATTCATTCCCCTTTAAATAAATACATCTAAAACTAAAAATCTAGGCGGTTGTGTTCAATCCAAGTCTTGTCAACCAAAAATAATGGGTGAATTTTGCATAATAATGATGGTTTAATGCATTTTTCTCCAGTTTAATGCATTTATTTCCTGTTGTGTGCAGCACTTTGAATTGCGATCGAATTGAATTACGAATTGTGATCTACAAATAAACTGTCTGTATTGTCATTCCTTCATCTAACCACCAGAAGTTAAGCAATCCTCTATTATTACTATTAACTCTGATCCTACTGCGCTATATAAACTATCCCCACTCACTAAATTGCATTACCTCTCCTCTTCAGACGTGACGTTGTGAAGTGGATTAACGCCGCTGCTAGTGGCTCTCCTTGACTGTCGAGAGGAGCTGCAGGATTTCCAGAGCGTCCAACACAGATGATTAGATCGCGAAGCTCGAGTCGGCTTTGCACTGCAGGCAGAGAAAAATTCAATTCCGCGGAACGATCCAGAAGGGCCGAATTACTTGGGGGGGAAATGTCAAGAAAATAAAGACGCATTCTGGAAAAGCGTTGCAATTAGAGTTGTAATTTATGTTTCAAAATGATAAACACTTAAGAGGAGACTCAAAACTCAATCTGGACTAAACAAGGACAAGAACAGGAACCAAAACAAGTCCACATCAGGACTAACATGACCTCAACAATAATACAAGAATGCTGAGATGTGAATACTTCGCCTGGAATGTTCCACAGTACGACATTAAACGTTTCAATCTCGCATTTATCAAAAAAAAAAATAAAGTGTTTCATTGCTAAAAAACAAAACAAAACATGCATTCTTACTGTGAGTGCGCTCGCTTGTCCACAGATCTGACATGTAACTTGTAACTTCACCTGCTGGTCCCCCATGCGGACACCGTAGATACGTTTAATGCAATACTGTGGAACTTTCCGGGCAAAGCAGTGACATCTTCATGGAGCCCAAGCGTGTGGCAGGCCGTCCACGACAAGACGTTTACAGTGCGACTCTGAAATAGTCATTGAGATGTGCCAGTTGTGAATATTTATTATGATTTGGTCGCTATTAATCTTGCAAATCTGCCCTGCGGCTACGCTAAATTACAGTCTCTAAACTGCTCAAACAGCTTCCAGGCATAATTTCCTCAAAGCGACACCACAATACCACAATATTCGATCACGCTCTTTCATTCAAATGCCACTTCCTTGTCTCTGCTCTGAACCTTCTGTCCCACTTTCTGTCTTTTCTCCAGCCTCGACGCCTTTAAAGGTTAGCGAGGGGAAGCGCGCGTTCTGGCTGCTGTCCCCCGAAGCGCCAAATAAGTTACAACATCATGATTTGAAAAGCTGAACGGCACCGAGACATGACAGGCGAGCAGAGGAGTGTTTGAAATGTGTCAGTTGGTGCTATCGGCCCATCAGCGAAGTGTGTGACTGACGTCTTGTAACGCGGCACCACTCGCTCGGACGGGACCAGATGAACAACGGTTGGCCGCTGGTGGTGTGCGGGGGGCCCCAACCGCAAATCTGTGGTCACGGTGGTTTTACTGCCTAAAAAAGTGCGTACGACAGATTTTTTTCAATGATTTTCTAATTCTTACTTTACTTGGTGTGTCTGTTGTAACTATAAATTACAGTTTTAAAGCAATCAAGTAGCTATTTATGGAGAAAAAGTTTAAGAATCTGTAGAAAATAGATAACAGGAAGTGACATCACACTAGGGACGGTCAAGTTTGTGCATAATTTACACAAAATAAACAACACTTAAACAATAATTCAACAATATAAAGGTGCTCTCATATAATTTCATTGGCAATTTGAAAAAAAAAAAAAGATTAGTTTTGGCCCAGTGGTTGCAAGGTTATTTCCTAGCGTGATGTCATCGATTACAAACAGGAAGTACAATCACAAATCTAAAAAATGAGCTATTCTAGAATGAAATGTGTATAATCTTCAGCCAAATTTCACATCTTAACTCCATTTTACTTCAGTGAGTAGTCCAACCTGTCATAGGCATTTTAAAGAATGCTGGATATTTTAGAGGAAAAGAGGATTAAAACCTACGCACTAATCGATCCGGGGCATTAGACAAAGAGTCCATTGTTACGACCTCAATTGTCACTCGTTTCCTCAGTGTTTTCCATCTGAAAAATAGAAAGAACGTAGCAGCAACTTAGTCAAACAGATAATTCCACCACTGTTTTTAATTAAAGATGCAATATGTTATTTGTGATTGCTTTGATGATGCAAGTTAATTAAAATTGCTTTAAAAAGTTGGTAAATTTGAGCTTAAGCAGGAATAATAATAGAAGCAATAGAAATGCCAGTAATATGAACATATTTTACGATTCAAGAACAAGAATATTAAATTTTTAGAGGTGGGCATTATTGGAAAAAATAAAATGTTTAAATTATCAGAGAAATTCAAAATGTCTAAATTAATCACACTTTGAGCAGGAATTTCACCTTATCCTTTTGATTTTGCCTATCTTCAGCACGACAATATTTCAGTTTATTGCCCACTTTTGTGTAGTTTTATAGATGGTTATTACTTGTTTTTTGTGAATATAGCAAGTCTAGAGTATAGATTTTCAGCAGTACAAAACTCAATGATGCCAAGGACAATATAAAAAGCTTGAATTTTTCATTTTTGAAATAAGATCTGAACACGTCGCAGCCTGTTGTCAATTCAGTTTCAATTCAGAACAAGCAGAACTCTCAGGTTATTTTTTGTAAACCAACACGGCCCCAATCTAATCAGACGTAGTCAATTTTAAGTTCATGCTTTGGTAGAAAAAATATAGCCAGCTGTGGTTTACCAAACTTTTCGGTATAAATTCATTCTCCAAGTTAATTTGTATCCCTGGTCGAACACATCCTCTGCACGTAAACAAAGCTCAACACGTAGAATCTGGAAGAGGAAAGTTATTCGAAAGCTTTTTCCCCCAGAGAGAAACATATACAGAGGGGACACTGTGGATTCATTTCAATTCCATGACAACAGCAACGCTCAAGCTCTGCTCACACAAATACTGTCTTTTAATTATCTGGGTACATACGCATAATATGAGAAATTACTTAGCCAAGCAGCTTGTGTGCATTTAATCTAATGAAATATGTAATTCATTATTCTTCATTTGTGTTTTTTTTCAAGGCTAAACATAAATTAATTAGTATACAATGATATAGCTGTGAGATAAGCAAGAGTAAATAATACATGAACACAGTTTTCAAGCCTTTCATTTTGATTCATTAAATGCTTCTCCATTTGATATTGAACAAAGAACATGCAATATTTAGAAGCAGAGGAACAAAGCTTCAGAACACATAACAACATACATCTATATGCCAACAGTATAAAGAATATTATATCATCAAGAATAATTAATTGAACTCCAACATAACTTACACAATCTGTTCATCTACTGCACTTCAAAAGCAAAAGTACGTTTGAAAGACTAATTCTTCTGTTTTAAATTGATTCCTTTCAGAGCTTTCCCCCCAAAATAGTATCTTTGCATCTCTGATAAGCCTCCTGGAGCTTCTGTATCGACACAACCAGCTCTGGATTGGTCCTCATGGCAACCATGTCGTAGGCCAAGCAGGTGAGCTGAACTGTAGGCAGAACAACGAAAAAACAACGTAAGTGAAAGACTGAAAGAAAGGTCACTGTAAAGAACAGAACTCGTCCAAAACCACCACTAGACTTCACCTGGACCACTTCTTATAAGATACAAATTAGATGTTCCAACTCACATTGCTGGATTTCAGATAATAATCATTAAAACGAGGCTATTACAGTGGAAGTTCAAATAAATATTGCTGTGTGTTTTGATATTACAGATAAAGCCCAGTGGGATTTTACTAGACCAGAGCACTAAGTAAAAATATCACACTGAATCATTGTGGATTAGGGCTGCAACAAGTAATTTGATTAATTGCAACTAATTGATTCTAGAAATAGTTGTCAACTAATTGAGTAAGCAAATAATCATTAATTGGTCAATACACAGAGAGGTTTTATTACTCAAACAGAGCAAGAATCACATAAAAATGATATCAATTCACCTCTATTCGGGTCAAATTTTGTAAAAAAAAACTTATTTTCACTGGCCTTTTGCGCTTGAAACATCAAATTGATTGATCGAAATAATCGTTATTTGCAGACCTGATTGGGAATTTTCCAATATTTCTATATCTACAGATGCACTTTATAACTTTTTCAGGTGCAGGGTCCACTTGTCCATGGCTTGTCTCCATGGAAATGATACTCCACAGTAAGCCATTAAACATATCCATTGTGTTTTTATTGCTCAAAAATACCTTGAAAAACAGTTTTACTATAATGCAAGTTGGCTCACTTCTCCTCAGATCTGACCTGTAACTTGGCCCGATGGCGCCACCTGCTTGTCTTCATGGAGATAGAAGTTTAATGCCATTCTGGAAGATTCAGCAATAATATATCCATGGAGACAAGCAGGGCTGTTACAGTCCTTTAGTCGATGAATTGATTGACAGTAGGAGTGTCAAGATGATTCAGTTAATCTAGGTAATCTAGAGTATTCAGGTCACAATAATCATGAGAACTAAAAAAAAATATAGTGACAATTTTAGAAGCAAAATGTATTATTGTTAAGGGAGTGTCTGCAGTGCCGCGGCGCGCGGCCGAAACTGCCATGTTATTTTTGTGCCGGCCACGCGCCGCGGCTCCTGAAACTGCGCCGCTATTTGACCGCGTTTTAGCGCCGTTTTAGACCACGCCGGGTTAAGGTTAAGGTTAGGGTTAGGGTTAAGGTTAGGGTTAAGGTTAGGGTTAGGGTTAGGGTTAAGGTTAGGGTTAAGGTTAGGGTTAAGGTTAGGGTTAGGGTTAAGGTTAGGGTTAGGGTTAAGGTTAGGGTTAGGGTTAAGGTTAGGGTTAAGGTTAGGGTTAAGGTTAGGGTTAAGGTTAGGGTTAAGGTTAGGGTTAGGGTTAGGGTTAAGGTTAAGGTTAGGGTTAAGGTTAGGGTTAAGGTTAGGGTTAGGGTTAAGGTTAGGGTTAGGGTTAAGGTTAGGGTTAAGGTTAGGGTTAGGGTTAAGGTTAGGGTTAAGGTTAGGGTTAAGGTTAGGGTTAAGGTTAGGGTTAGGGTTAGGGTTAAGGTTAGGGTTAGAGTTAGCCATGAGGCTATAACGGGCTATAAGGGAAATGCCGCGGTCCCTGAAACTGCGCGGCAATTTGACCGCGCCGCGGCTCTCCAGCCACGGCCTATCTTTATATCAATCTTTGTCCAAAACCTATGTTTTTATTTCATATTTATTTGGTCTGGAGGAGGAAGCCAACGCAGACACGGGGAGAACATGCAGACTCTACACAGAAAGGCCCTGCACCGCCTGAGAAACGGTCCCGGGACCTTCCTGGTGTGAAGAGAGAGCAATAACCACTTTAAGTGTTTTAAATATGGCTTTTTTTTGTATTAACATTATCTTGTCCTTCAGAAAGTTATATTTCATAAAACTGGTCACAAACTTGATGAATAGTAACATGTCAGATAGTGATTGTCAGAAGAAGTGATCTCAGTAATCATGAATAATCGTTAAATCGTGTTTAATGTTTTTCCTCTCAATAATGATCACACTAACATTCTAAATGGTGACGCCCATAGCTGACGGCCAATCACATGTGTATTGGACTGTATAAGACTGAATAGTTCTGCTTTTATTTATTTATGTTTTAATCAAGATGCTGTTTGCTAGTATTTCTCTGTGTTGTTTTAGCACAAGATCCTTATCAAATTTAAGGGCATTTGCCAGTTTTTACACAACCAATAATGTATTTAGTCATCTAACGTTAATAAAGAGGCAGGAGAAAGTTACGTAGTGCACCTTTAACTACAGCCAACATAATCGCTTTGAGCACCGACCTTCTACATCATTAAGACTAATTGATTTGACAGCAGTAGACATGCAATTACATACATCCACAACGTTGTTATTCTCCTTATTATTGAGTTTGAACCTTTCAGTTTGCTCTCATATCGACGTCACCTGACATTCGCTCCAGTTCTTCGATCACGTTTTCCACGTCCTTGTTCAGCTCCAGGTGGTGGTCGCTGTTGGCGGTGGTCCGAGGAGACCCCGGGGGCGAGGACGAGGTGGACGGAGTGGACGGAGTGGACATCTAAAAGCGGTAATAATATAAGACCAATACACAGGCTCGCGCGTGTCGACTTCACCGTCAAAACACGGGCTAAAAAGTGTTACAGTTTAACGTTAGCTATCGTCACTTGGCTAAATATTTGTGTCCACTAACTTTTTTACCGTTTGGAAACTTGGACGCTTAAATATAAATGACAAATGAAACGTTTAACTTACCGTGAGTCAATGACAAGATGAAAAGTTGATCAGAAAACGGGTTTAATGTGGATTACGCGCTCGCGCTGATCAGAAATGTCAACTGCGCATGCGTAAGGTCCGTGGGTAGAATAAAGGAGAAAAAATAATAATTGAATAATAATAATAATTAAAATTGAATTAAATGTATAAAAAATACTCATCCATGCATTAAAGGCCATTGTATTAAAACATAAAATATTAAATTGAATGGGATTTTTTGTAGAAAATGTTTATTGTAAATTGTTAAGAATGTTTTAAGATAAGATAAGATAAGATAATCCTTTATTGTCCCACATGGGGAAATTCCATTGATGCAATATAGGCTATCAGTAAAAATATAAAATGCAGTTTACAGTCTTCTTCTTGGAGTGTGAGACAAAGCGTGTACAAAGGTTGAGAACCACTGATCTTGGTTATATATATTGTATTAATACTATATACTTATTGACAATTTTATAACCAGGGCGCTCTGATATACAAAATATGATTAGGATTTAAGATGAACACACAGTTAACTGCACTTAACTGTTACCACACTAGCCAGCAACAGCCTGAGTGGAAAATTATTTTACTGTTGGGGAGCATATTTAGCAAAAGCCCTGAAGGAACTGAATAAGCTGACAGGAGCAAAATGACCTATCCTGGAACCGGCATCCCACCTGTGAAAACAGCCAATCAGCAGAAGCAGGGGGCGTTACCAGGGAGATAAAGCAGGTATGACAGGTGTCATCTTGACATTAAACAAGGGCAAACAGTCTCAGCACAAGTAGAGGGGCCAAAGGGTTGCAAAGGCTTGGTGTTTTTAGGCTCAAGACTCAAGAGTTGAAAGATTTCCTTTTTTAGCAACATTTCACCACAGCTCGGAAGAAGAGGAAAGAAGAGTCTTTATGATGTCCTCTTTTGAGTCCCAGGACCAGTCTCCTCCTCGGTGCGGCCCACAGTTCCCCTCTCTGGGACAGGAGCCTCCAGAGCTCAGCATGTACAGCGACTGCTACTACCCTCCTCCTTCACTGCCCAGTCCGCAGCGCACCACCCCGACGTCCTACGAGCTCAGCGACTATACCACACCGTCTCCGAATCCTTACCTCTGGTTCAACAACTCTGCACCCTCTTACCTGGGCAGCACTGCTCCGCCAGGGAACCCTGGGCCCCCCTTTGTCCCGCAGCACTATGGGATGCAGAGGCCGTACCTCGGCCCGGCTGGAGGTCCAGGAGGAGAGCTGAATTGGTTCTCCCTGCCCTCACAAGAAGATTTAATGAAGTTAGTGAGACCACCGTACTCCTACTCTGCACTCATTGCTATGGCAATCCACGGGGCTCCAGATAAAAGACTAACGCTAAGTCAGATTTATCAGTATGTGGCTGACAATTTCCCTTTTTACAACAAAAGCAAAGCAGGATGGCAAAACTCCATAAGACACAACCTGTCGCTCAATGACTGCTTCAAAAAAGTGCCAAGAGATGAAGATGATCCAGGTAATGTTTCAGTGTTTTATTATTACATTTTTCTATTCCTTACAATATTTTAAGATTGATTCATGCATACTAATTGGATAGTCTAATAGGATAGTCTATTAGTCTATAATTAATTAATTTAATAAATACATTTTTGTGAATGGCTCATTTAATTTGAATACTGGAACCAATAATAGAACCCAGCATTAGCGGAACAGTTATTGAATGAGTCTAACCACATATTCTTCATTATTTACAGGCAAGGGCAACTACTGGACACTCGACCCCAACTGTGAGAAGATGTTTGACAATGGCAACTTCCGCCGCAAAAGGAAGAGAAAGTCCGACACGCTCACAGGAGCAGAGGGTGGATCTATGGCCCAAGATTCCGGCGACAGTGACAGAGGCAGTCCCAAGCACCCAGGCAGCTCATCCCTCACCCTGTCCCCTCCGTCCGACCGCATACCCTCCCCCTCCGTGCCCACGTCGACTCCTTGCCTCAGCAGTTTCTTGACGGAGATGTCCGGGGTGACCACCGCAGCGGGGGAACTCGGCGGCGACGGTTTGACGAGGCCGTTACCCATCAGCCTGCCCAGTATAGATATTTCGCACAGGCCGCCGAGTTTTGGCAGTTTCTCGCCCAATTCTGGCGGCACAGATTGGGTACCGCAAGTGCACCCTCCTCCTCCCCCAGTGCTATCCTCCTCACCCACGCACTCTGCACTGGGATACGCAAGCCCTATACTCAGCCAGTACAGCGGCCCCAGTGGGCATTTCTACCCTGGACTCAGCTCGACTGGCATCATCTATCACCGAGAAGGCACGGAAATTTGAAACACAAATCGCATGTTCCGTGTCATGTAGCCACAGCAAACCGCATCAGTAATCGGCATTTCCACTGACTTCGACATGAAACTCTCTCTTGGTTGTTTCTATAGGCATGGGACCGGCATAAAGACTGAATAACTTTGCTACGTCGGGGCGTAGCGGTAAATTCTGGGCCCTATATTCTTTCTTTCTTCTCCCCATCATCCACGCCTGTTGTTGTATCGAAATGATTTTGTTTTACATTTGGAAGATGCGCTGACAGTTACGTAGGAGATCACTGCGGCGTGACTACAAAGAGTGAAAAGGAAGGCTTTGATTCCCACAGAAACGGCCGAGTCAGCGCAGCTCTAGCGAGGTCTCTGAAAAAAAAAAGAAAAACACACTCAGCTCACGCTATCTGATCCCCAGTCAGCTTTTATCCAATCTAAAGCCGCTCTATCAGATCTGACTCATTATTAACACATACGAGATCAGGTCCTTTCACACTGCTATCTGGAGATCAGGTCCTTTCACACTGCTATCTGCTATTGTCCTCCATCACTAAGTCAACAGAAGCTATGTCATTACAACAAGCAAGTCACAGTATCAACAACATGACACAGACTTTCACTTGCTGCAGTGTTGAAGCTAACTGTAATATACTGTAATCCTGACTGTGGTTTTTATGTATCATTTGTATTATTCTGAGTTTGTTATTGCTATCTATTATTGAGGTTTATGTGGTTTTAATGTATGGTTTAAATGTCTGTTTTTGATATGAATAAAAAAAAAATCTTCATCAATTTCATTCTTCTTTTTATTTTATTATAAAAAAAATAAAAAAACAAATGTTCTACTCAGAGGTTCTGAATTGTATATATATTTAAAACTATTGCGTTGAAAATAATTATCAAACATACAACGCGTACAATGAAAAAGCCAAAGTAAAGTAAAGTTGATATGAAAAATATCGAAAACAAATGTTATCCCATTGTTCAATATATCATTTTAGAGACAAATATAGGTGACAAATAGAAATAATCACACTTAAAATTGTCTGTATATGTTGAGAAACCACTTAAAACAGTTATTACCGTACTCCAGTAAATGCAGCTCATCACAAACAATAATACCGTATTTTCCAAACTATAAGTCACACCTTTTTTCATAGTTTTGGCCGGAATGCGACTTATATTTAGGTGCAGGCTTATATTTATACTTATATACTTATCCTTATACTCCGGAGCTACTTTATATGTGATATTATTTGTTATTTTCACACTTACATATGTTTTTTTCTTCTCTATTATGTTTTTTTTTTATTTTTATAGTCCGGAAAATACGGTAATAATAATGGGACAATACCACTTTCTGTTTCTCTCATTGAACAGTTGCACATTTTAAACAAACGGGTGGACCTTTAGCACCCAGTGACAGAAAACAGTCCTAGAGAAAAAGCGATGACCAGGAGTCGAGAGCCAGCATGTCTCTGAAACCCGATCCCTGTGTGATGGATGGGAAACGGTATCTCCAAAAACGGTGAAGCCCCACATTCCCATGCACGCAGCGGATCTTCCTCCAGCTCAGCCCTGAATAATGCATTTACAAAGACACTGCTGACTGTATGCAAAGTACTTCGTTAGTCTGGCGTATGGTTTGGGGAGAGGTGGACAGAAAAGCCTGATTCAGCACTCACCTCTCCTCATGTTCCCACAGCGACAGTGGGAAAGTATGTCCAAAACACCAACGTTTGACATTTGGTATCAAGTCACAGAATCAGAGGAGAATAAAGTTCTTGTATTTCGCGATGTCCAGTCTAAATATAGACCATATCGTGACAAAAACAAATACAGGACTAGAACCTTTCATCCAAGCATGTAAGCTATAGTATTATTATGCAAAAAGAGAACTCAAATTACACAATAGAAAACTGTATTATGATATGTATTCATGGTTTGTATTAGCCAGGTTATTTCCGTTCAATATCAGTCAAAAACATACACCTATTATTTTATATCGTTCTCAACTATTATCCACCGTTCAACCATTTATCTTTTTTTGTTTTTGCACAGAGATAAAGAGACAAACAAACCAGCAGAGACCAACTGTTCATTCTGCTTTAATGAAGGTAAGTAAGGAAACACTTTATTTCAAGCCAAACATTAGAATCACATAACAAAACATCATCTTGCAATTCAACATTACCGCTTTCATCACTCAATTCTTTTTTTTCCCATTCTAGTTGTTTCTTAGTCGATTGTCTTAGCTTTCGATTGCGATACATTTTTTTCCACTCCAGCAGCTTCACAAGGTTCTCAACTGCGACCTTGTTACATAACAATCTGCCAAAATGTGCAAAAGGCTTGAGCTATTGGATGTGCTAAACCTGAAAAGTGTAGGATTTATGTCTCTTTTCTTTTTTATAGCTTTCCTTGTTCCACTTTCAGAAAAGTGTAAAGGACAGTTGTACTGTTGTGTTTAAGTTCCCCCGGAATAGACGCAATCGTCAAATCATAAAGGCTATTAATGAAGTTCTGGAATACCAATGTCAATTCTACTGGATGCGTTTAAATGTTGGGTAATGTCGTTTAAATGCTGTTTAAATGTTGTTTAAATGTGAGCTGTGAACAAAATCTCACTGATAAAACTTCAATTGCAAATCTAATCACAATCACACTATTACAAATCTGATACTTTGCAATAAAATTATTGATCCCCTACCCATTATCACAGTTCTATGTTGTTGAGAACTAAAACAACACAGAGAGAGAGAGAGAGAGAGAGAGAGAGAGAGAGAGAGAGAGAGAGAGAGAGAGAGAGAGAGAGAGAGAGAGAGAGAGAGAGAGAGAGAGAGAGAGAGAGAGAGAGAGAGAGAGAGAGAGAGAGAGAGAGAGAGAGAGAGAGAGAGAGAGAGAGAGAGAGAGAGAGAGAGAGAGAGAGAGAAACAATTGTAGCACTTGGCATGAATCTGTATGAAAGTGTATTTGAATTAAATCAAATTGCCTACAACAAACTGTTATCTATAGGGCGAACAAGATAAAACCATACAATATACAAGTATTATTAAATGATTCCACACCAAGTATTTTTTTGCATCATATTAGTTCATGTTAGTATTTGGTTAAAAGAAAGAGCACATGTTTCAAGGTAAGGCCTCATCTGTATGGTATGAGTTTGACGTTGATGTTTACGGTGACTTTGAACAATAAAAATGCACAACTTTTAATGGTGTAAAATTCACTTCACAACAGTTACAGGAAATAATGTTTCTGTATTTTAATTATTTGTTGGACCTCAGGAGGAGCAGCAACAACTTGACTCCGCTTTAATGGGGAGCCACACAACAACACAAAATAACAACAAAAATGATTTTGAAATGAGTTATATTATTTGAGTCATGCATCTTATAATTCGCCGAGTAACCCTTAGCTCATTCAATCTAAGCTTTTAAAGTTTTATGATTTGGTAGACCTGTATACTGCTAAATTGACGTATTTAGTTAAATGTAATCAAATCCCTAAATCATTGAGGATAAAGTTTACCCAGATGGAAAGTAAATATAATTTAAGAGGAGCGTGTATGTTTGACAGAACCACGCTGAGGGAACATTGTTTGTCTCGTAAAGGAGTTAAATTATGGAACAATTGTTGCGATGAATTAAAAAATGCCACTTCTTTATTTCAGTTTAAAAGAATCTTTAAGAAAATAGAAAAATATTTAGCAGAATAAAAATGCAGTTTTGTTGTTATAAAACCTTGAATACTTGTGAGCAGACTGTCCAGTAATATGTAGTGTTGTTTTTGTTGATGAACTGTCGCTTGTGAACTATAAAATGTCCACTAATGTTGAGAGTTTGAGAGAAGGGTCGGCACAATAAGCCTTAGCTTCTGCCTACACCTGGTCAAATAACATAAATGTATCTCTAATTTTGTTTTGTGCTTGAATGTTGAGCGCCTTTTGTTACAATAAACAAAAAAAAATAAAAATTCAAATCAAATATAAATTTAGTTACAGTTTTTCACCAACTACGACTTTAAATGTGCTTAATTTACGTAAATGTTCTTCTTCTAGTCAAGCACCATTAATCATTTGAAGTGGAACGTCTCGGCCACTTCCGTAGACAATACAAAACATCTCTCTATTGTAGTTGGAACTGTCCTTTGAGTTCTTGGATAGTCTCTCGACCTTGTGTTTCCCCGGGCTGCGTTTGTCCTGCAGATGTTTTGGGCCACGCTTTGACCCGTGTCGCCATCAGCCCCTTCTGTTTACCCGACAACACCGGCAGCATGACATTTACACTGTACACAAAGCCGACAGGAAAAGAACAGAGTTTGGATCGAGGAGCTTTTTGGGACAATCGGCGACCGGCCGGCGGTCAGCCATTTGCATAACTGTAACGCTGACCCCGCAATTACGTTTTATTGCCTCGTTACGTAGAGCGTCATTTGAAAACGTCTGGCCCAACTGTGCAAAACGCGCTCCCGACATTTTGTGCCAAACTAGTATGCAAAACCCTTTTACAGGAATCTGCACATGAGGACATTTACAAGAAGATAAAAAGAAGACGATCATTTGTAAACGTCATAAAACCGCACTGCCCCGACATGTCACGAATGTAACTAACTTTTTTCTTGGCACTCCGAGCAGCCAGCCAGTCTCTTTCCGTTCATGGTCGCGTTCAGGTTTTGCGCAAGCAGTCGAGTCGGCGGCTTTAGGACCATAGGGGCAGCGCTTTGCATGTTGATTCTGCCGGGATTTGCTTTGAGTCTGCCTGCCAACAGAAACACGAACAGGATTTTTTTTTTCGTGGTCTTTTGAAGCTCATTAACAGCACCTTGACGCACCCAGACAGTTTCCAATGGATGCAAATTTGCAACCGTTAATCATGGCAGCGGCGGGGATGACGTGGTCAGGAGGGGAAAGAAGACAGACTTTTTTCTTCTTTTTTTATTTTTTTTATAAGAACCGTTTAAAGCTGAGGGATTTACTTTGTCAGCCGGCCGCGTTGAAACTAGTCGGTGTAATGTGAAACTTGCGACACAATGCACACTATTGACCTTTCTTTTTCGTTATTTCGTTATTTATTTATACATAACGGCACAAAAAAACACAGAACGAGACACGGAAAGACAGCAAGCAAGCAAGAAATATAAACAGTACTAAACATGTCATGTAATCGTGTCCCATTTGGTCCAAAGTCCAACACATTTTAGTCCCGATTCTAATATTCTCCATTTCGCTACTGATCTTTCTGAGGCTATTTCCTGCTCCCTTTATTGCTTCTGTTATAATGTTACAGTCCGACTTTGCAATTACGCCAACTTGCCCTTGACATTTGAACGCTCCACGCACATGAAGCTCGTCATTAGCTCATCTTCATATGACGAGCGTTCATCCGTCTTCCATTCACTCAGCATGAACAATTTCCCTGTAAGGCGACTTCCCTTTTCACTGAATAATATCTGACGCACATGTTTTTTTTCAGTGCGTGCCCTTCTTTGGAAATCTTAATGGATAAAAATGAGTTTCTATAAATAGGATAAACCAGAACAAGGCAAAGCAATATTTATAGGTGCACTATGACACTTTTCTAATGGAGGGTCTGCCACTTCTTGTCTCTGTGGAGATGTTATTGCTTTTCCTGGAATGCTCCACTGGATGACATTCATTAGTTCTAGGGCCACAACTAATGATTGTTGAAAGTGGTTCCCAAAGTGGGGGTTGTAAGATGATTTCAGGATGTAATGGTAAAATTGTGACAGTGTATTTGATTGAGTTTGAGTAAAATTGGCCCGATAATATAATCATCTGCTAAAATAAACACAATTAAACCTAATTTTAAATGGTTTGAAATGATTACAGACATCTTTTTAATTTTGTTGTGGGGGTCCCGGCCTGAAGAGTTTGGGAGCCCCTGGTTTAAGTTGACTAGTCAAACCATTAATTTGCTTGTATGTTGATATTTTTATATATTTTTTTACAAATACATTCTGACTGAAGGCTTCTAGATATACACTATATTGATAGAATTTACAAATGAAGTACTATTGCTGAAAATTACACTTTGTTTGAACTGTTTTGACATTTTTGTTTAATAATGACACAGTCTTTTGGCATGTTTTTAATAGTCTGTATAGTTCAGATAATAATTATGATTATTTTTATAGTCATTTAATACGATTATTCATTATTCATTTCATATTGGGTATTATTATGGCCCCAAAACACATTGAAAAAACAGCATTCTTACTGTGAAGGGCGTCACCTCTCCACAGAGTTAACCTGTACCTTGCCCAGGTGGCGTCATCTGCTTTTCATTCATTTCCATAGCTACAGTACAAGTCGTGCACTTAAACCAGGAGTAAACCAGTATCATCAATATGGACAGCTACTAATCTCCTTCTCTTTCATTAATCGTTTTGCATGTTTTGTCATTACCCTCATGCTCAAAGTGTTGACTGTAAATCCAGGACTTATTGTCTCAAAGTGAAGTCTTACATACACAACGTGCGAATATTACCAGTTTCCTAAGAATCAGGGATCACCCAGCGCAGCATCCATCAATCTCAAACAGTGAGCCTGAACTTGCTCTAGGCGATGAAATTATTGCTCAACAGAGTGATATGATTAAAATCTATAAATCCTCCTCCCCACCTGCCGCCCGGCTCGTGGCAGTGGTCCGCGCACCTGTCTGACTAACGGAACGGGCCCCACACACTTACGCAGGCGCCGCACACACAACACAACACCCATTGTTTATATTACAAACGGCGATAGGCGGCCATTATAACCCCGAGCTGATGCGCTTGACAGATTTGTGTTTTTCTACCGAGTTTGGAGATGACGTGAAGCCTGTGAAGACGAGGATTTCACGCGCCGCTGTCGAACCCGTGACAGCCGGTCGACTTTTACAGCCGGGGAAGTGGCACGGCGCGTAAACGTGGCAAAGGCCAGGGTGAAGGGAAACCGTAAATTATTTCTCCGGTAGCTTTGTGGTTCAACGTAGCGTCACTACAATTAGGGTTGTCATATGTGTCGGAAAAACAGATCCTAATCAATGCTAAAAAAAATAGAAAATAAAATGAAAAATAGTATTGAAACTAGATACTCCTGGTAACACAAAGAAAGTACTAATAATGGAAAAGTGTCTAAAATGTTGATTGGTACCACGCAAACAATCAATTTGACAATACTTAATGTCATATTAAAGTTTAAAGTCAACCAATATAATGACTACACTTGTGTCAACCGTAATCCAGCAGAAACAAAGACTTAATTCACAATTAATAAATAGTTTATTAAGAATGATTCAGGCTTAGTACGTACATGAATCACGTAGTTATTAAGCCTGAATCATTCTTAATAAACTATATGCATTCCTTCATGCTTTATTAAGGCTAATTAAGGTGTACTAAATATAAAGTTATACCAAGTAAATCATATGTAATTCAAATACGTTTCTTAAGTTATTGTAATAAATCATGCTCAGTACGATTCACCTCTGGCACAGAGTTCACCGCGAGCCGCAAACTGCCCACAAAACCAAGTCCTCTTTACCCAAAACACACGCGCTGCCTCTGTGTATACTAAAACAGTCATGTCCTCTGCAGGCTGTTTAGTAAACGCTGGAGGAGAGCGTCCAGCCCGGAGTCAGATCCTGATGCCCAGAGCTCCCTGCAGGGACGAGGGCCCATGGCAGTACCACCTCGCGTGTTGTGTAAACAGCCAAGCACACTCCTCGCACAAAGATACAGGTGCCAAAGACACACGGGCTTCGGATAACCTTTCGCTTGACATCTTTGGGGGCGCGACACACACATCTTTTCGACTTATCAAGCTTAAAGAGTAGACGCCTGTCATGTCAAGCGAACAGAGTCAAAGTGATCGTCTATACATTTTTCGTTCTTGAAAGAAAAGGGGAAAAAAAGAAAGAAGATAAACATCAAATCCCCCTTGAGCAAGTTTGACGACAGACGACTCGTTGAAACATGAAAGATTTGTCTGTTGGACCTAATATAAACGGCTAACGGTATAGCAAGGGCTGTCATCGCCCTGTCAGCATATCAACCTCGGGAGTCCGTAGAAATTTTCCATTCAAAAGTATAAAAAGTCCACACAGTTACGTCCCAGCGATTCGACGAGAGGCTGGCGAGTGATGCGGCGTTCTTAAACCAGGCTTATATACACGATTTGGGAAAAGTGAAGTTTAAAGACAAACACAGTACAGTGTAGAGTGTGTATATATGAATCATTACCTATTTCACCCTAAAATATTTTCCATGTCAACATGAAGTAAACATGGCGATATGCACAGGGCTCAGCGGAGAGAGAGGAGGGGGGCTGATATTATGGATGCACTGGAGATCTGCTGATTCAAGATATACAGGCATCGTTCAAAGCTGGCTTTTTTCTACCATTTTACCATGTTTTTATTGCAGAGATGGATAAATTAACACAAATCTGCATTTATGAAGTGTCTGGTTACTTCAAAAAAAGCCGCGCAAGTACAAATAAATGCCGTAATTCAAATATTTTGTGACTAATATTGGGTTGATTGGGTTGTTTTAGATGTAGTAATGACTCAGCGAGACACATTTCAGGGGGAAATGCATAAACACGTTTATTATATTAATGTATATATAATAATATATAATGGAAAAATACAGGCACATTTTAACATTGCTTTAGAACAAACATAATTACATTTGAACGCATAAAGAATATATAAGAAAAGCACATTCTCGATTTTGTCATTCTAATCATGAATATTTTGAAGAATAACAAGAAAAAAAAACAAAAAATCCCTCTCAGTGTTATTATCCATGCATAGATAAGAAGTCTGGTGTGTGATAAAACAACCAGTGCGATAGATTAAGAATGTTCATCTTGTCTTCTTCTCTTCTGACGTAGACAGAAGTTAAAACATGGTAATTACATCGTCTCAACGCTCTCTCTTTTTCTTTCTCTTTCTTTCTCTTTCTCTCTCTCCTTTTTCTTTTTTAACGGTATAGCCTAAAACACACACTTTGAAGACGTATACAACTACAGTAGATGGCGGTAAATGCCACATCGTCTCAGCACCAAAGCCAGCACCTCTGTAGTGGATTGAAAAAGTGCTTACTCAAGTAAATAAAGCGCAGTAAACAAGTCATTACCCTCCTCTGGTACTGAGCGCTGGCCTTGCTCGTTCTGCTTGCGTGGTCTCAGTAAATTGGGTTGGTATCAGATTCTGCGAAGGGAAAATGCAGATTTTTTCTCACAGTAAAGGTTGGGATTTCTCATTGTGCTTTCAGCAACACGCCTCTGTCGCCTCTGATAATGCGGCGCCGTTACCTGGGGTTACTCTGATTTTTACACACAGCAGTGCACTCTGAAATAATGGGAAACAAATAGTGACAAATCAAAGCCCTTCGTGCGGTTCTTGTAGAGATTTTGATTTAGTTCCTGGAAAATAAAGCACTTTCAAACACACGTATGTTTTTGTATGCAGAAGAGTGGAATATTCCGCTGTATAGTTCAGAGAAGGAAATGAACATTGTACATCTTTGCTCTGTTGCTATAAGATAAGATAAGCCTTTATTTGTCCCACAATGGGGAAATTCCATTGTTGCAACACACAGTAGGTACAGAAGTGAATAATAAAAAACAAACAAGAAAACATATACAAAAACTTATAAAAATACTCTTATAGAAAAGGTCTTATTAGTGACACTCTTATTTACAGCTGTTATATAGTAAGTAAGTACATTTTATTTATATAGCACCTTTCACAGACAGAGGTCACAAAGTGCTTCACAAAACACAGAATAAAACAATAAAAACACAAAAAACTTACATTGAACAATACATATACAACAATATACAGTAAAATCAGTCCGTAAAACAAGTGCATTTAAAAGGCTTGACTAAATAAAAAGGTTTTGAGCTGACCCTTAAAAGCAGTAACTGAGTCCAGTGACCGTAAGGAGAACGGAAGATCGTTCCAGAGTCTGGGGGCAACAGCCTGGAAGGATCTGTCTCCTTTGGTCCGAAAACGGGTGCGAGGAACCAACAACAGTTTCTGGTCCAAGGACCTTAGTGAGCGAGAGGGAGCGTATGGTTTAATCAGATCGCTGATGTACGATGGGACCTGACCATTTAAAGCTCTAAAAGTTAAAACAAGAATTTTAAACTGTATCCGGTAGGAGACCGGCAGCCAGTGAAGGGCTTTAAGAATGGGTGAAATGTGGGCCCTTCTATTTGTGCGGGTCAAGATCCTCGCTGCAGAGTTCTGGACCAGCTGCAGACGAGAGAGTTCCTTCTTGTTAAGACAGGAAAACAAACTGTTACAATAGTCTAAACGTGAAGACACAAATGCATGAATTATAAGTTCCAGGTCATTTTGAGACACCATTTTCCTGAGCTTAGAGATTTTCCTCAACTGAAAGAAACAGTTCCTCGTCAACAGCTTAGAGTGGTGCTCTAAAGACATGTCTTTGTCAAAGACAACACCCAAGTTTCTAAGACTTGGTTTAGCAGTCTGACCTAAAACACCCAAGTACTGGTTTATCCCTGGAATGGCATCATCAGGGGCAATAATCAGAGTTTCTGGACAATTATGGACAATGGAGAATATTGAAAAAAAATGAATATGACAGTATTAGTATAGTGACAAAGGTTTGAAACGTTGTGAACTGGACAAGGTTGTTCAAGTTAAAATGGTTCAATTACATCCATGTTTGTATATTATATCTGGTCATTAGTGCTCTTGTTCAGGAATCAACGCTTTGGCCCTTCAACAGCATGAAACCATATCCATTAAATGAACGTCAGCGCTAAAAATGTTGGCTTTACTGACCCTGGTGATCAGCGTTTTTATCCCCACCTTGCCCAGCCCTGTTGTTTAACCAGAAACTGCTGAATTATATATGAAAAGTTTTGCCAATTTAGATTTCAAACCCTATTTAAAAAAAGAACATATTGGTGTTTGTGCAATTACTGACCCCTTGTGGTTAGAGGTGGTACATTTGTTGTACTCTTGACTTAAATGGACCACTTTGATTAAGTCTGAAATTTGATTGACCTATACCCAACAGTGGTTTATGGATTTGGGGTACGTGCTATGCCAAATGAAGCACAGAGCTTTTACATCAACAAATAAAGTGTAACCGTCATAGAAAGATAGAATTTAGGTCAATTAAGAGACAGAACCCTGAAGGAATCCCGCGCCATTTGTCATCGTGCAACTCTTGTGCTCGTGTGAATATTTAATTTGTTTCCTACAACTAAATTGAGGCTCAAAATGTTTAATTTAGGGATGATGAAGAATTTACAAAGTCGACCAAGCACACCAGTGATTGTACATTCGGTTGTAAGGAGATTATATAATTTGGCGTGACTCATGCCTAATTTTGTCCCAAACCTTTTTTCCTAACCTTAACCTAAATCGTCCCATGTCTTACTCATAACTTTATACCAGGATATTGATCAAATAAAGGATTTTCCTGCTGAACCTGATGAGCTGTGATTCATATCAACACTTAAACCAGTACCAAAATTCTATATCTTAATCAACTATTGCTATGTGAAAACGCACAAGTAGGACGATGTCAGCCCTTTTGTGAATACTTTTAGAAAGGTCTCGATCTACATCAGAGCAAGTATGGTAACTTTATAGAAACTACTATTACTCAATGTTGTAAATTGTCTAAAAATGCAGTATTCAAAGCAAACACTGAGCATTTTCCTGAGAATCGAAATCAAGTTGGAAAATTCCCCACACACACACACACGCACACCCGCCCACACACCTAACCTTAACTACTTGCTTAATCTGAACTCTAAACCCAACCACTTTTTCCATGTTGTTGATTCAATAATAATAAAGGATTTACTTTATGGGAGCCTGATGTTTTTCTCCATGAAAGAGGCAGGTTCAAATAATTGAGTTTATACAGATTTTAGCCCCCACAATGTGATAAATACCTACACACACACAAAAACCTTGACACCTGATAACGAAACAATATCATTTCATCTCAACACAGCACAAATGTTGTTGGCGGTGTCGCTCTTGCTTCCCCCCCGTGTATTTCTGCATTATTTAGTGGCATCATTATGTACTCCCGGGGTCTCAGGAAGGAGGAAACGTCTACCCCGTGCTCTTGGCGTGGCTGAACTGACAATACTCAAACTGCCGACTTTGAGTTATGGACAAATTGCGAGTTATTTCTTTGGGAAACCATGGCAACAGAGGTCCAAGCACAGTGCCAGACTTGACTTCAAAGGTGGGGGTCTTTTTTTGTGGAGCTCGTAGGATCAGAATTAAGAGTGGTCCGTCATTAGCACGTCTTTGTGAAAGCGCTCCGGTGTTGCTGCGAAGACAACGGAGCAGAATGGCATTTACACACATTATTTTACAGTCGAGTAAAGTCTAAAGCCAGGCCAATCCATTTAAAGGAAATCGATAATTTTCCATTTAGATGACGAGGGAGAACAAGGTAAACAGGAAAATGCGACTAACTTACTTTACTTTGCATATATATCGTTAGACACAGAGCTTTTAGGTACAAGTTAAGACTTTATTTAATGGTGCACTTCACTATGTCACTTCTCTTTGCTCGTTTCATTGGAGATGCTATTACTTCCATCCTGTTCCATCGAGCGTGCATTTATTCCATTACAGCTTTCCATACCTCGGAGAACATGTATTGGTGTGAGTTGGCTCGCCTCATCGTTGATCTGTAACTTGGCCTGAAGATGGAGATGGGCCAGAAAAGTTGCACAGTGCATGTTTAAGTCAGAGTGGGCAGTGTGGCCATGCATTAATTCTTCTTCGGCTGAACATAGAGCTTGTTGAAGTAAGAGAGAGGAGACTTCTTTAATGAATAAATGCTGGTTCTTTGTGTGAAGCTCAAACTACACACGCTTTGCTACTACACGTGTGAAATGTAAGGCAGAAACGCACAGTCAAATATTAATGTATGTGGACCACTCAAATTATACAATCCGAATAGGCAAAAGTCCATCAAATCAGGAAGTAATGTCACTGAAACTCTATAAATACATATGTTTGTTCATGTCTGGTGCTTACAGTTGACATGGCTTATGATTCTGTCCTTTTCTATTCCTTATAATAACCAATACGAGACAGCACAGTCACTACCAACTACCAAATTCTTCTCCAAAGTCTACTATTTTACATGTTGTACTTGAAGAACCACATTTAAGTGACCGGAAAAACAATCATTTTACCACATATACAGTCTGCCACCATTACAGCCTTCGAGTGCGTTGAAACTTTTGGTTTCCACTTGGTTTTTTAAGCGAAAGTTGTAGCCTCAGGAACCTTTTGGCACACGATGCTTTTCCTGCCGTGTCTGTTTCTACACCGAGCGACTGCATGGGAGTGTTGAATCAATCTTTAACAAACTACTGCCTCCTCATTGCGTGGTAAAAGTACTGCAATGCGTAAACCCTACTTTTCACCTGGACACCTGCAGAACTAATAAGCGCCTCTTTGGCTGCAGTTTAGGATGAAGAGCTGTTTGTTAGCGCGCTGGGTAATACATCTTACTGGACAGGCTATTGCTGCTTTATTCATGTATGTGCCTGTGTATGTGTGCACTTTTCAAGGCCATTATTTAACTCCCGGGTTTTTGCTTTGATGGATTACAACCACAATTCTATTGAATTTGAGATCTCATCTGTATTTATAGGCGTTCGGGGGTAATTGACAAGGGCGTTTTCCTTTTTTTCAAAATCGACAATTATATTACATTACATGATTGATTATTCAAACAATCATAGTAAGAAGAAGAAGAATTAGACATAAAAAGTACAGTCTAATTTAAATATAAAATGTAAGAAATAAAGTAAGATGACATAAATGAATTCTTTATAGATGGATAACTGTAATTAGCCTTTTTATTTGGAAGGTTTTCGAGTGATTTTAAATACTAGTTTGGAATACATTTAAATAGGCAGTTATTTGGGCTGGTATTATTCATTTTCAACAATGTATAACGTATTTAAACAGGCATAAAGTCCACTGAGCGCGAAGTGACTGCCACTGCTCACCTGTGACTGGGTTGTGAATGTGTTGTTTTGACAGAAAGCCGACGTAAAAAGTGCTTAGTCGGCGATAAAAGGTTTTCACGTAACTACCATCTCAAGTGTCACATGGCCCTTCACATCAGGCAGAGAATCCCTCCTGCATCATGTGTCGGGAGCAAGAAAAGTGGCAAGCTTGACAAGAATCGAATGGAGCTGGGCTGCAGTGGTCTGTGCAGTTCAAATGTTGTCTGGATCACAAGCTTATATTACTGTTTACTGTTAGTTCTCTGCTACACTTGCTTTTCGAGCCAACACAAAAATGAAAATGTGTATCTGATCCAGGGACGGTCCGATAACGGTTATACCATCCCTAATCTGATCAAAAAGTCTACTGTGGTTCAAGTTATCACAGGTACGAGGCCACGACTCTGTGTATTTATCATGTTCATTATGTCAAGCTTACACAAGGAATAATTGACTTCTTTTTGCTTCAAATTTTGGATTTGGCTGTCTTTTTGTCAAGAAAAAGCAGTTATTGTTGAGTCGTTACACCATAGCTGACAGGGACGGCTAATATTTCAAAGCGGCAAAGCCTTTATGTAATTTTTTTCCCCCCCAATAAATTCCCCAAAAAACAAAAGACTTTTAAATAACTGAATTGTATCACAAAACGACACATCTCCAAGACATTTCATGGTTGATGTAGAGACTGGAGTCGCACCCAGGAGTCAGAAACAACAGTTGGAGACGATACGTTAGCGCAGACATAAACCCACATAATTCTGCGTTGTTTTGACATGTGTGTGAAAAGCGTGACTGGACAGTGCCCGATCCAGGAGGAGAAGACGACTATCTGAGGACAAATCTGTACAAATGGATTAAGATTAAGAGCGGCTCAACGTCTGCCGCAGCCCAGGCTTCGGCTCAGGTTACAGAAAACCGCTTTTTATATATGAGCAGTAGACACAATATTTCAAAAGGCCATCGGAGTAGCCCTGCGAGTGGGAGATTCGCCGATGGCAACCGATCAATCACCGATGTGTTTTGGGAGAATTAAACTCATCCAACTTTGCCCAGTTTTACACTTATTGTCCCTGAAAGTTTTCCATGTGCAGCTTGTTTCCTACACAGCAATTTTTTATATAAAGTCAATCATTATAAAAAGAAGAATGCGTAATAATAATTAAAAGAGAAAACAAATTAAAAAGGCGAAGGTTGACAATGACATCATAAAACATTTTGTATTAGATAAAGCCAAAACCGAATCAGCTTTTTTAAATTTAAGGATAGTACTAAACAACACCTAATTTTAATGGATTCAGTACATTATGACACAATATTTATTCATTAATTGTGTGTACCATATTTGTTTAAAAAAAAATAACTTTTAATCACCAACGTTTGATCTTTTAAAAAAATTAAAAATACTTAAAAAATGTAATTAACTGGGGAACACAACATGTTTTCACCCCGCAACATAATACGTTGTTTATATAATATAGTATAATGATATGCGAGAAGGCCTGTTTGTAGGTCTATTTTACAGTTGACAGGTGTGACAATGTGCATCAGACCAAAACAAGGGCCCTCTAGTGGTAATGAACAGAACTGTCACATCAGCAATTCAATCCATTCTCAATGAACAAATGCATAATTAGAAAAGATACAGCAATTTGCGTTTAATGATTTAAATCTGTAACCTTGAAACAGTGAGGCTGGAGAATCCCTCATAGTGCTAATCAAGACCAGATACAGTCGACCCTGGTCTTGGGTTAATTTGTTTTTTTGATTATCCTGCAGCGCTGTGGAGGTCAAAGTGGCAATCAATGGGTGCAGAAAGACTCCCCTGTCCCTGTACAGAGAGAGTTTCACACATAATTGACCTGGATAAATCATCAGTCTGCAGCGATGTCTCAATTAGATCAATGCCAGCCATTTACAAGAAAACCTGCTTGAAATGATGATTAGAATGATTGAATTTTTTCTATCAAAAATCACTAAAGTTTGTGAAAGTAATAGTATTGTAGTGGAAGTTACAACAGTAGCTTGTCAAATGAAAATAAGACTTGCTGGTGAGGTAACTCGTGGTATGTTCAATGAATTTGGGTAGTTTGAGTAGATTTTTAGCCTGTACTTGTGCTTCAGTTTGTAATTACTAGTTTAATTTAAAAGCATAAGAGTTACTTAGTACAGCATTAGTCCCAGTCCTACCAAAGCACAGTTGCCTGCTGCGTTCTACATCTATAAACACACGTAACCGCCCTGCATTGCCTGCTCTGATTGGCCAGAGTTCAGGGAATATGTGGATTCAGGTTAAAGAGTTTAATTGCTCAAGTTTAAAAAAAAAAAAATGCTATTAAAGTTGTTAAATTGGAACCAGTAACTAACGTTGAGTATCTGTTGCACCCTTGAATGATACGACGATACATTCCGTTTTGCAACTTTTATTAAGTCCACGGTTCAGAATAACACATTTGAGGCACGCAGGGGTACAACACCCACAACACACCTGGGCCACACTCAACACCAATGAATAGGCGTGGCTGACCTACTTTTAACGCCACACGCCGTCCAGGTACAGCCCCTTTCATGAACGTTCACTCTAATTAAAGTGCTCCGTGCTAACATGTACAATCTAACACACAAAAGTAATAATAATTTAGCAGTGTATTGTACCATCACAATTAAATATCAGCATAATAAACTAGATGAGCAACATATCATTTTAATTTTTATACTTTTACTTGGACAGCAGCACTTGTACTCGTAATTGAGTATTTATAGTTGCCATGTAACTATTTGTGTATATTTTCAGTGCTCTTTCAACCACTGCTAATTGCAATAATTGTCATATACTAAACATTTTTGGGCTTTCAAATCTGACCAAATAAAATGTCCCATTAGAATATCCTTCTGCTTTATCTTTCTTTCAATCTAGTTTTTAGCTTGTTAGTTTGTCTCCCATAAATGCTTGTTTTAAATGATGTGGTATTTGTGAATATTGTTTTTTCTTGTTTTTATTGGTCATGGCCAGAGAGCTGCAAATTGCCCGACTGGAACAAATAAGGTTGGGTGCATTCACGCTTGAACACACATCAAAATTGGGAATACACCTGGATCAACCCGTAACCTAACCCGGACTGGACCAGCACTACCCCAGGACTAGAATGGGACCAAACCAGGTCTACATCAGGACTAAACTGAGCGTAAACCGAGACAAATGTGACCACGCCTGTTGTTTGAGAGAACCTGCGAAGTGATTATAAGTGTGTCCAGTGGAGAAATGGTTTTGTGATGTTGCAGATAATTGTGGGTTTCATTAGGTTCAGTGAAAAGAGGAAATTAGAATAACCCCACACATGGACGCATCAAAGTCTAATGTAACCCGCAGTGCTCTCTTTTCTTTCTTTTGCAGTGCTATTTCCATATAAATAGGCTACAATGAAACACAAGTGGGCTCTTTATGGTTATATAGTGTTTTTTTCTGCATGAGAGTATAGATAAGCAAGGCTGGTTGAAAATGGATGCTGGAGGAATCGTAATAGTGGCAGGAGGTGTGAAAATTATCAAATCAAATCAAATCAAATCAATTTATTTTTGTAAGGCCCAAAATCACAACAACAGTTGCCTCTGAGGGCCACAGGGAGAAATGAATCAACAATGTCTGTGGTGGCGATGGAGTCAGACAATGTCTGTGGTGGCGATGAAGTCAGACAATGTCTGTGGTGGCGAGGGACGATGTCCCAGGGTCCTCTGTCCTTAGACTCTCCTTCTCGGCCAGGAAAAACTACAAAAAAAACCTCTTTGGGAAAAAAGCGTAGAAACCTGGAGGAGTTCCAGTGAAGGAGAGATCCGACTCTCACAGACGGACAGACGGACACAAGGAGACTGGAGCTGGACCCACTCTTCAGGCAGAAGAGGGACCGTCTGAGTCGAGCTGGACCCACTCTTCAGGCAGATGAGGGACCGTCTGAGTCGAGCTGGACCCACTCTTCAGGCAGAAGAGGGACCGTCTGAGTCGAGCTGGACCCACTCTTCAGGCAGAAGAGGGACCGTCTGAGTCGAGCTGGACCCACTCTTCAGGCAGAAGAGGGACCGTCGGAGGCGAGCTGGACCCACTCTTCAGGCAGATGAGGGACCGTCGGAGGCGAGCTGGACCCACTCTTCAGGCAGATGAGGGACCAACTGAGGCGAACTGGAGCCACTCTTCAGGCAGATGAGGGACCGTCCACACAGGGCAGGGACCACTTCACCAGGGGAGGGGCATCTGGGTCCACAGGTCCTCAGGAGTGAGAGAAAGAAAAGAAGGCGGTGAACAGTTTGCAAGTGGAATCAAAAAATAAATATTGTTTGATAGCATAAGTAGTCAGAAGAAGAAGAGGATAGTGCTCAAGCTGACATACTTCCCCCAGCATAGTTACTCCTAGGGCAGCGTAGCTAAAGCTGTGGGTTTATCTTTCTGTTCCTAACTAGTCTGACCATAAGCGATTTCGAAGAGGAACGTTTTAAGCCTGGACTTAAATGAAGAGACTGTGTCAGCATATTTAACATGGGTCGGGAGCTGATTCCATAACACAGGAGCTTGGTAGCTAAACGCTCTACCTCCTACAGTACTTTTAGAGACTCTTGGCACCACCAGAAGGCCGGCATTCTGAGAGCGAAGAGCTCTGTTTGGATGATATGGTTCTATAGCATCTTTGAGGTAGGATGGGGCCATGTCATTTATGGCTTTGTAGGTCAAGAGTAGAATTTTGAATTTGATTCTGGACTCGACGGGGAGCCAGTGAAGAGACTTCAGCACTGGCGTAATGTGCTCTCTTCTTTTTGTTCCTGTTAGTAATCTTGCTGCTGCATTTTGAACCAGTTGAAAGCTTTTTATGGAGCTTTTAGGACACGCTGCAAGCAGGGAGTTACAGTAGTCTAATCTAGTCGTTACAAATGCATGGATAAGTTTTTCGGCATCACTTTTAGGCAGGATTCTTCTGATTTTGGCGATGTTGCGCAAATGGAAATAGGCTGTTTTACAAGCTTGATTTATATGAGCTTTGAATGAGAGCTCCTGGTCAAATAAGACTCCAAGGTTTCTTACAGTAGAACTGGAGGCTACACTGACATTGTCCAGTGTGACTATCTGCTCAGATAGAGCGTCTCGTAGATGCTTAGGGCCAAGCACAATGACCTCGGTTTTTTCAGGGTTAAGAAGCAGGTAGTTTAGTGTCATCCAGGTTTTTATCTCCTTCACACAAGTACTAAGTCTGTCTACTTGATCGCTCTGATCAGGTTTCATTGATAAATACAGCTGAGTGTCGTCTGCATAGCAGTGGAAGTTAATGTCATGCTTTCTGATAATGTTGCCTAATGGTAGCATATAAAGAGTAAACAGAATTGGACCGAGTACCGAACCCTGTGGCACACCGTAAATTACTTTAGAGCTTGGTGAGGAGCTCTGGTTTACATTAACAAATTGGAACCTATCAGATAGATAGGATTTAAACCAGCTGAGGGCTGTTCCTCCAACACCTACATCACATTCTAACCTCTGCAGTAGAATGTTGTGGTCAATGGTGTCAAACGCTGCGCTGAGGTCCAACAGAACCAGGATTGAGACCAGTCCATCGTCAGCGGCTAATAACAAATCATTTGTGACTTTAACTAGTGCAGTTTCAGTGCTGTGGTGGGCTCTGAATTATGCAAGTAACAAACAAAACCAAGGGAAAGCATAGAGGAATATCACTTGGTATTTAAAATTAAAACACTCAAGTGCGCCCACCTGGGAGTTTGAAAAAAGCAACAAGAGCATGAATAAATGAATTCTTCTTGCCAGTTATTAAAACGCACTATATTTCCCCTGGACGCTCCTCTGGGAATTGCACCACCAACCCTTTGGCAGTTACATCAGCGCTGTGGAAACGGGCTACAGAAAATGTGTTGAGAATAGTCAAGTTATTAATCTCTGCTTGTTTTATGATACGCAGATCTTGGAAAAATGTTCGCAGTGTCACAGCGGACCGGAGTTGAAATGTATTTAGTGACAAGATGGACTTCCAGAGCAATTTTCAGCTGGTGCAGTGTGAGACGTGTCCTGCTGAACGTCACGGAGGGTAATCTAATGTGGCACATCCGTGGTTCAAACCTGCAGCCTGCAAATAAGTGCAAAATCTTCCACAAACTAAAACTGGAAAAATACAACATTCATTTGGATGAGGTGGATTCACAATACAATAGATGACAATACCATAGAACAAAAAAGAATTCATAGAAATGTACAAGGACACATTTTGATGCTAATTTAGGTCTTTGCAGATGTTAGCCTTTTGAGCACATCAACAGGTCAGAATAATCTCACACCTTTTTATTACAAAATTCATACCTGTAAATCAGGGACTGCAGATGTAAACTAATCTGGGGCGGAACAGCTGTTTTTTATGAGTTTAATTTCCCTATATTTTGTCCCCTCAAATAAAGACTAAACTAATCCAAACTAAACATGTAGACCGCATCGAAATTTGGTTTAAACTGGGAATAAATTCAGAAATAATACTGGACGAGATCAGGTTTAAAGCCGGGCTAAAAAAACAAAAGGTATAATAAGTGCTCAATTTGATTCTACCAAAACAATAAAACCAGTCAAATCAAATCAAACTACAAAGTAGAAACATAGGTAAAAGAAATTAAAAAAAAACAGAGGCCCACAAATGTATGCGGTGTTAAAGAACATTAAATTAAAGTGTAAATCTGGATCAGGTTCGAGATGTAATGTGGGGCCAGTCCATTTAAAGCTTTAAAAAACAAACAACCAGTTAAAAGGCACAATAGAATAGCGTAGCAACTGTAAACGAGAAGTGTGGGGTGGCTACTGCATTTTTAAAGGTTAAACATGCTTTTACTTGAATCAGGGTCTGAAAGGGGTTTATTGCTATTTTATTGTCAGTGAACATACTGTATTTTTATTATTAAGCGCACCATCAGCCATTTGTGTACCATGTGTACTGGTCCATACATAAACCGCACCAGACGATAAAGCGCATAAGATAAACAAAACAGACGGATAAGTCAGAGTCAGTTGAGCTTTATTAAACGCGTTCAACTCATTCAGATCAACATTGTTCAACATCAAAACACACTCTGCTACCGCTAACAGACACGTTAGCATATCCAAATCAATTCTCAGTCAAGATCACTTGTAAACACGTAAAATACAACACAATACACTGACTTTTTCAGTTCATTCCTCGTCCTCAAATCCTTTAAATGCCGCCGTGTACATGTCGTATAGCTATGACCAGACGTCCCGATTTACCTGGGACAGCCCCGGTGCATTTGTCCTAGTTTTGCACAGACTTCGTCCCGTGTGTCCCGGTTTAATTTCTGCTGGGGCGCAAATGGTAAAAGCAGCCAAAGCGTCGATGGTGCTCCGTGCTAAAATCTCTTTGGTCAGTGTGATCCCGCATCTCGGATCCACGTGGCAGTTCAGTGATGATTCCGGCCTTCCTGCCTTCCGGCCTCTGACCACAGTTGACTGATAATTTAGCCCGTAAGCGCATTTATTGCGATAATATAACAGATCCAATGGTCTCTTGGCAGGAGCCATCTTGGGCCAATATTCTTGCCGTCCTTTATTTACCGGTAGGTGTGTTGTGCCTGACTGAAAAAGTTGTTTACGTTTTGACAGAGTGCCGCGATTAGGTAGACTACTGTCCCCAGAATGCTTTGCAAACATGTTGTTGGGACTTCCGGTTCCGGAGTACTGTAAAGCTAGACGTGCATCGGCGTCTCGTGTCCCAAATCTTCTTACACCGTGTACCACACAAAATATCTTCGCGGTCAGTAAGCACAACCTGAAATAAACCATATATTAAGCGCACCGGACTATTAAGCGCACGAACGGCTTTTGAGGACGTTAAAGACTTTTACATGCGCCTTATAGTGCGGAAAATACGGTAATTCACAAACTAGGAACTTGCTTTGACATTCAAGTGCAACTTACAACAATGAATAACAATAGTAGAAAAATATATCAAAAGGGCAATTAAGACTTTACTAATAAAAAATAAGAGAATTTACAGTTGGTCAGCACAGAGCTTTTTTGTGCAATGAATAGTTATTGGTTTGAATAATTGTTGAAGTGGCAGGTGTCAAGTGTTCATGAGTCTAACGGCAGAGGGAAAGAAACTGTTCTTGTGGCGGAAGGTTCTGGTCTGGATGGTATAAAGCAGTGGTGTCAATGATTGTAGCGGGGCTCTTTCAAAATAGGCAAAGTCAAATTCCAAGCGCTCAGGTGGATTTATTGTGCCAAAACAGTGCAAAATATTTACAGTGAGGAAGAATGTCCAAAAACCCAAACATACATATATTTACAGCAGTCAAATGTCTTTAACTCATGTCTCCTTTAACTATCTCAGACTCTCTTCACCCCTGTTACCTTCTCTGTGGCCGGTGACAGACTCAATATCCCGGCCAAGAGCGGCTCTCCTTTATCCCTCACTAGCCCCTCCCACTGAGCAAAATATTTGGATAATTAAATCCCAAAATAAAGTTTTATGTTTTGCCTCTTCCTACTTAGCAAGAGCTCATTATTTAAACATTCATATTCAAATTAACAGAAGGATGCGTAAAACTGTGGTTGCGGATGTCACATGGTCAGCACCACGGCGGGAACAGCGGCCATTTAAACTACCAAGAAATACTGCCTCAGTTTCGGTCCAACACGTCGCATTGGAGGAGCGAGGCTGCAAGACAATGATTATTAGAATTAACCTAATGCGCGCAAGTGTGCACCCTTGGCAAATTAGTGTCGGAGTGTGGGGGAAGATGTTAATGATGCGTGTGGTGCGTCTGGTGCGAATGAATGAAACAGCAGGGAAAGCGGGAATGAACGAGTGTGTGTTGGACTGTGCGCACGGGCATGAACGGGCCGGACGGTTGTTCAGCAAACAAACGCCGAACCACAATTAGAGACGGACTGGCTCCGTCACATTATCCCTCCCCTCCGGAAGGTTGACACTGTGGGGCAACCTGGACAAGTAATCAGCTACAATGTTCATTGTGACGGCACGTGACGGATGGAGAATCTGAAGGGCTGAAGTGCAAGATACCATCTGGTTTGGCGACTATTGTGATCCTTCATAGTGTTGCCACATCAGGGCACTATGATCAGTCTCCAGATCAAACTCTCGTCCTAGCAGCTAATAGTGCAAGCTCTCCAACGCCCATTTGATGGCAAGGCCCTCTTTCTCAACAGCAGAGTAGGGGGTCTCGTGTGGCTAGAGTTTGCAACTCGGCCTTGGCTACAGAGCCGCGCCGCGGTCAAATAGCCCAGCAGTTTCAGGAGCCGCGGCACAGCCATATAGCCTCATGGCTAACCCTAACCCTAATCCTAACCCGGCGCGGTCTAACCCGGCGCGGTCAAATAGCCCAGCAGTTTCAGGAGCCGCGGCACAGCCATATAGCCTCATGGCTAACCCTAACCCTAATCCTAACCCGGCGCGGTCTAACCCGGCGCGGTCTAACCCGGCGCGGTCAAATAGCCCAGCAGTTTCAGGAACCGCGGCACAGCCATATAGCCTCATGGCTAACCCTAATCCTAACCCGGCGCGGTCTAACCCGGCGCGGTCAAATACCCCAGCAGTTTCAGGAGCCGCGGCACGAAATAGCCTAGCAGTTTTGGCCACGCGCCGCGGCTCTGTAGACACTTCCTTGCAACTCAGGTACAATATTGGATGCTCCTCTCCAGGTTCCCCCTGAGCCAGGACTGCTCCGAGGCCAACCATAGATGCATGTACTTGTACTAAGAAGCGCTTGGTGAAGTCTGGACTCTTCAACACAGGAGGATGAGCACAGGTGGCTTTGAGGGTGCGGAATGCATTCTCAGTCTTCTGTCCAGACGACTGGGTTTCGCTTGTCTTTGGCAGTGACTGCAGTGAGGGGAGCTGCAATGGTTGCAAACTGTGGCACTAACCGTCGGTACCATCCAGCTAACCGAAGAAAGGACCGCACCTCTTTTATGGTTTGTGGTCTCGGAGACTTAAAGATGGGCTGCAACGTCGGTTAATAAGTGGAATACAGCTGTAATTTTTTCGTCTGGACGGTGAATTTTAACCAATGACAAAAAAAAATCCAGAGTTAATTCCGCCAAACCCGAGAACGCGCCATAGCAACCGCCGTGGTAACCGAATGCTTCAACCGCAGTCACAAAATCAGTGACGTCACACCGGTAACATGCTGTAGCCGGACATTCATGGTTCTCGTGATAAACAGAGCGGAATTTTACATTTTATACGACAAATCTTGCTGTGATCTGCAATGACACCGAGATGTGTAGCAATGCACTGCTCTCAAGAGGGAAGCGGGCTCTTTGAGTGGCCCAAACGGAAGGCTAGAGGACGTCTTTTTGACACGATTTGTCCGGACTAAGAGAATGTTTTTGAATCCAAAATCAGCAATGTGTGGCAAGTCTGGTCCAATGCTATGCTCCCGAAATTTTACGGAAGACAGTTTCCTAAACCTCTTGAAATATCGACCTGGATATTCCCAAAAATAAGTTGCAAGATATTTTCACATCAAGGCAGTTGTCTGCTTTTGTAGCCGCCGTATGCGGCTGTCTGACTGATGCTGTATGCATGTTGTTGACGGCGAGAGTGCTCACTTTATGCATATTATTGGTTGTAATAATTATACCAGGAAGTTGAATGGATCTCTCCTCAGACCGGGCTCTTTCGCGTCCTCTCCCCGCCTCCCGCCGCACTTTCCCCGGGCTCACCGTGCTGCCTGGAATACTTTACTTTTCGTCCCCAACTTTGGGGTTTACCTCGCGCCTCACCGAGTGTGGTCTGTGGATTCTAGCGGCGGTGAAAGGCGACGGCGCCGGTCTAGATGCGCATTCTGGCTCCGACCCGAGATGTAAACGCTGATTCCGGTGTTCGCCGCGCTATGGATATCCGGTGCAACACCACGGCGAGCGCGGACTCCATCATCCACATTGCTGAGCAGCAGCACTCTCGGGCACTATAGAGAATGCTACTATCGGACTAGTGAATCTTCGGACTTGTGGAGTGGAACCGTTTCACTAGTAATTTGCAGTTTCGAACTAATACAGTAAGGAACCTCGTCATCATTGTATTTCACATAATCTCATGGGAAATATTCCAGTTTAACACGCACCATTCAGAAAGTCTGTCGATGTCCAGTCGCCATCTCATTCTCATCATCATCATTTCCATCCGCTCTATTTTCATCGTCCGATGAGGCGTCAGGCTCAAATATGAGGCAGCAGTTGCTGGACCTGTTCTTCAACTGGATGCTGTTCGTCATCTGTTGAAATCCGCTCACTTGAAATTTATTATAAAAAAAATCATACCACAAGTCCACCTTGCATGCATAAATATGGACTCGATCTTTCACTTGCTGCAGATTTGTCCAACAGTGTCCATAAATAACTATTACTAGGCGATATAAAGCTATTTGTTTCTTATATTTTTTATGTTTTTAATTTTGACGCTATGTTCGGCCCACGACCCAGCCTGAGCGTCGAGATTGGGCCTGTGGTCCAAAATTAGTTACACCCGGTATAAAGCTTCAAAAACATTATACCATCATCATTATACCACCATATACTTTCAGAAATCTTCTCTACTTTGTCAAGTTCTGTTTGGGTTTATAATTCCTTACTTGCTTCCTTCCTTCTTTTTTTTTTTTTCGTTTTGAGGTTGCAGAAAAATCATTGTATACAATGCTTAACTTTGGTATGCGGAAGGGCAAGGCTTTTCCATCGTCATCAAAGACGCGGAATCCTCTCTTAACAGGAGCTGCACTACTGCTGTCATTTATGTTTTTTTGGTTAGTTGGTGGTGCCATATTTACTGGGGGGTAGAATGAGTGGTGACATGGAGCTGCAGAAGCTATGACATTTCTGGATTGTGTTGGGTTGGTATTTCCAGGTATTTGCAGACCTGGGTGATAGTAGTTCTGTGATACCATTGTAAAAGGGTAGTAGAATACTGGCTGTACAGGGGCTGCTGCAGGAGGGTTGTAATATGTCATTGTGTTGGTTTTTTTCTTCAGTCTCCCAAAGTTGTCACTAGCAGACCACCCAGGGTATCTGGCTTCATGCTCCCTCTTGGCCAACCGTGCCTGTTCAAAGTACGGGGCTTGTTCCTCCGTCGAGAGCATATTCCATTGCTCCCCTACAATTTTGTTCACTTGCGCTGAATTTCTGATGTTAAATAATAACATAATTCTCTCCCTCTGCTCAGTTTTGTAGATCATGAAGGCGTTTGGAGGTTTCTTGATATATGGCTTGTCAGCATCTTGCTTTCTCATCCTGTAAATGGAGACATTTTAGAAAAAGAGTTGACAAAGACAGTTTTGAGATTAAGTCACATCAACATCCAGAATTTCCATCTTGGTTAGATACAAACTGAAATGCTGCACAATATATCACGTTGAAATTTGTATTTGGACACACTATGACTTAGCAATTATACTTACCTAACAAGGTGTGTGGGTGAATACTGTTTTTTCAATGGTAAAAAGCTGTTTCCCTCTTTTAGAATGTTTTCTGGTGAATTGTGTATATTTTATGCACACCTAATTCAAGTTACAATTGAATCTTAATGGAGATTGTTGACCCAGTGTTACCTCGGAAAAACAAACTGATTTTTCTGTTGGTATTATAATAAAGTTAGTATTGCTGAACCATTTTGCTCGCAGGTGCTTTTAGCATTCTTGGATTTTTATATAAATTTGAACCATTTGACCATTTTATTCTTGTGTCTTTGCACCTGCATTTGATCTGATTTTCAATCCCCCATCAGAAGTACGTTAGTGGGTTTGTGTTTGTGTGTTTATGGGTTTGTGTTTGTGTGTTTATATCATGTTACTTACCAGTACCCCAAAGGGACATTGCTGGCTGCTGCTGGGGCTGGATTAATGGTAAATGATCCGGTTGTCTTGAACATTGCTTTCTCATCGATCATAACGGAACAATGACTTGATAATTGGGTCATTCCATTATAAGGTCCAGATACTTGCTGATACTTTCTGAGTAAACCGTTGGTCTGTTTTGTCACTTGCTGAGAGTACATCGGTCTGGAGTAAGGTGGACTGTGTCTAGGGGGATAATAGATCCTACTTGGTGCAGGTCCAAGTGAATGTGAAAGGGCTGTTTGAGGAATTTCAGTGTACCTTCTAGTAGTGCCGTCCAACATGGCTTTAAGACTGGCTACCACAGCATCTTCATCCCGTTTGTTCGTAGGAATAGTGCCGTCCAATCTGGCTTCAATACTGTCTGCCATAGTAACTTTATCCCATTTGTCCATAGTACTAGTGCCTGTGCCTTCCAACATGGCTTTAAGACTTGCTACCACAGCATCTTTATCCCGTTTGTCCGTAGTACTAGTGCCTGTGCCTTCCAACATGGCTTTAAGACTGGCTACCATAGCATCTTCATCCCGTTTGTTCGTAGGAATAGAGCCGTCCAATATGGCTTCAATACTAACTGCCATAGTATATTTATCCCATGTGTCCGTAGCACTAGTGCCTGTGCCTTCCAACATGGCTTTAAGACTGCTTACCATAGCATCTTCATCCCGTTTGTTCGTATTAATAGTGCCGTACAATATGTCATCAATACTGTCTGCCATAGTATCTTTATACCATTTGCCCGTAGTACTAGTGCCTGTGCCTTCCAACATGGCTTCAAGACTGGCTACCATAGCATCTTCTTCCTGTTTGACCGTAGTAATAGTGCCGTCCAATATGGTATTAATACTGTCTGCCATAGTATCTTTATACCATTTGCCCGTAGTACTAGTGCCTGTGCCTTCTAACATGGCTTCAAGACTGGCTACCATAGCATCTTCTTCCTGTTTGACCGTAGTAATAGTGCCGTCCAATATGGTATTAATACTGTTTGACATAACATCTTTATCCCTTTTGTCGGTAGTATTAGTGCTGTCCAACATGGCTTCAATACTGGCCTCCGTTGCATCTTTATCACATTTGTCCGTAGTACTAGTACCGTACAATATGTCATCAATACTGTCTGACTTTGCATCTTCATCCCCTTTGTCCGTAGTATTAGTGCAGTCCAACATGGCTTCAATACTGGCTGCCATAGAATCTTCATCACAATTGTCTGTACCACTAGTGGCGTCCAATATGACTTCAATTCTGGCTACCATAGCATCTTCGTCATATTTGTCCGTAGTACTAGTGCCGTACAATATGTCATCAATATTGGCTGCCATAGCATCTCCATCCCATTCGTCCATAGTACTAGTGCAGTCGTATATGGCTTCAAAACTGGCTGCACTAGTATCTTTACACCATTTGTCCATCATCTTTTCTTTCCTTTCAATTTTCATTTGAAGAATCTGTAAAAACACAAACAAATTTACTTTGTATAAGGCGAGAGTTTTTTAATAAGTAGTTTCATGGACTTTCCTTGGCATTTTTTAAGAGGGCAGGACTGAATAAAGTAAATATAAAATTTTATTTTCACCTTATCAAATCACATCTCTACCATCCGGAAGTCGGAGTTGAATTTAAAAATAAAATTTTAATTCTAAATACATTTCTTGGATTCTTAGAATATAGGGCCTACTACCACCTCTCTACATTATCTACATAATTATAGAAATTGAAAATAACCCTTATAATACTGAGCGGTGTACAAAAATGCCTTCAAAAAAGATGGCTCCAGCAAAATATCAATGATGTAAGATAATAGATGCACCACTGGTGTGCAGCCTGTTCACAATTTGTTATTGAATGTTGGCCAACTGCACAATAAAGTAGACTACAAAAAGTGATTGCCTTAATCCTAAGCCTGGTGAATTAATTAACTTCACCTTTAATGTGGAGTACTATAATGGCCTGTATTCATGTTTAACACCCTTACATCCATTGTAATTTGGTTTTAAAGTAAACATTCCTTCCATAGGTTTCAGAGATGGACCGCTGACGTTGCAATGTCATAAACTAACTATTTAGTGGAAGGTGGAACTCAATGATCAGACAGAAAGTAGTCCCAGACTGACAGCTTCTCACAAAATGAATCATCCCGTGACCAAACAAGTCGATTTGATATACTTTATTGAGTCTTGACAGGAACACAAAGTGTGCAATGAATAAAAATGTCTTATTGGGCTAGCTTAAATTGGGCCACAGTGATTTAGTCCAACGCTGTTACGTAGGAATCTTTCACACGCTCCAATCGTGGACACGCAGCTCAGATCAACTCATCGGGACAAGTAGCAGCCTTACAATGCCTTCAGAGGAGAACCCGTGACTCCACAGACGAGATGGACATGTCGACATGAGTAGGACTTGTGCTACTTAAATGGCAACGACAAAATGATTCTGATATAATCGGTCAAGACACGTATTCTTCATTTCCTTGTTCGAACACGACGAGTTCAATGAAAGGGAGCCCGAGCCAAAGCCACGCCCACCCCGCATCCTTTAAGTTAATCTACCAGTCGATCTAGGAAACCGTGAGTTGCGAGAGTTTCAAAGCTCTCTGACATTCTGACGCAAGTGATCTAACTCGGTGTCGGCGATGCTGGTGCAGAATACTTTTTTTTTATTGAGGTTTTGGTAAAAATAACTGCGGAAAATCCGCAAAAACAGACAAAAACTAACTAAAAGTAAAACATGTTTGACTGCCAGAGAATATTTCGCACAGAATGCTTTTTTCAAAATGTAGGAAAATCTACAACATATTATAAGATCTCCATTGTATTCATTGTAAACTGTAATATTGATCTAAATGTGTTAATAATAGAAGCAGGTCCAGGACATAGTCTTTATTTAAATATAATAAAAAACTAAGCACAGGATACAGGGCACTGCAGTGGCTGCTGTGAAAAATTAAGAGCTCAAAGAAGAAGTGAAAGGTGGGTTGTTTCACCATATATAAGCTTATGTCAAGACAATGTAGGATATGCAGATGTCCTCCCCCTGTTGCCATGGTGACAGGAATGCGGGCTAAAGGTATTATCTGCTGTCTGTGTGGAGTTTTACGGCTCCCAAGAGCAGAGGACGTGAAAGCGAAGGAACAGAAACGCTTTGAATTGAATTGCAAAAATGTGTCCACCGGATGACTTTACATGTACATATTGTGTTATCGTGTTTTACATGTCATATTAACTGTTTCATAACTTGTTGTGTGGACAATTTTACCTTTCGTGTAACTCTTGTGGCCTAAAGCCTAAAGCTAGACCTCGTCCCCTTATCAGCTCTGACCCCAGCGTGCATGCTGATTGGCTGAAGCCACGGTGCGTGACCCCTTCAGGCTGAGAAATAGATTTTCAAAGTTAGGGGCCAGGGGGGCTCCCTACCTAAAAAAGTTAGGGGCCCCCCAGCAATTTCAGGGGCCCACAAGCGCGCGCGGCATTGCAGCGTCATAAGAACAAGATCAATTTGTTGTTTTAAACCTCGTTATTAGCATGTAAAACAATTTAAAGTACTTTTATCTTTTATTTGATATGAAGGAAGAGCACAAATACTGAATTCCTATAAACCAGAGATCATGATCTTTCAATACTGTTTAATTCAATATAATGTTTCTTAGATACAAAATAAATACTGTATACAGCATTTGACACAAGGAGATCTTATATGTTCTGCAGCAGGAATAAATAAAAGCACAGTCTACAAAATAGTACAGACACAGCAAGGAGATCTTATATGTTATAATAAATATTCTGAATCATAATCTTCTTGTCAGGGAACAAATCAAGTATGTACAATATTTTTGTTAAAATAGTAGCTTGTAAGAGTTCTGTTAAATACCAAAGCTTTTTTCCCCCCTCAAGGTACTTCCACATCGACAACTTTACTCAGTCCGCTATTCAGTCTTCACTTTTGCCTCAAAATAAGACCGGGCATTTCCGAGGAGACCGCAGCGGCCAATCAGATGCCCGCTTTCATCGAAATTAGATCACGGACACCGCCAATGAGAAGCGAGAAGACTGCGAAGTGGGCATGTCTGTCAAAACAAAACTTAAGCAATGAAAAAGCCCAAAATATGGCCAAATTACTTGTTAAATCTTTTTTTTTTTTTTTTCGAGGAATTTAGATACACCCAAACCAGGACTCACACAGGACTGAACCAGGTCTAACCCAAACCAGGACTCACACAGGACTGAACCAGGTCTAACCCAAACCAGGACTCACACAGAACTGAACCAGGTCTAACCCAAACCAGGACTCACACAGAACTGAACCAGGTCTAACCCAAACCAGGACTCACACAGGACTGAACCAGGTCTAACCCAAACCAGGACTCACACAGAACTGAACCAGGTCTAACCCAAACCAGGACTCACAGGTCTGAACCAGGTCTAACCTAAACCAGGACTCACACAGGACTGAACCAGGTCTAACCCAAACCAGGACTCACAGGTCTGAACCAGGTCTAACCTAAACCAGGACTCACACAGGACTGAACCAGGTCTAACCCAAACCAGGACTCACAGGTCTGAACCAGGTCTAACCTAAACCAGGACTCACACAGGACTGAACCAGGTCTAACCCAAACCAGGACTCACACAGAACTGAACCAGGTCTAACCCAAACCAGGACTCACAGGTCTGAACCAGGTCTAACCTAAACCAGGACTCACAGGTCTGAACCAGGTCTAACCTAAACCAGGACTCACACAGAACTGACCCAGGTCTAACCCAAACCAGGACTCACAGGTCTGAACCAGGTCTAACCTAAACCAGGACTCACACAGGTCTGAAGCAGGTCTAACCCAAACCAGGACTCACAGGTCTGAACCAGGTCTAACCTAAACCAGGACTCACACAGGACTGAACCAGGTCTAACACAAACCAGGACTCACACAGGACTGAACCAGGTCTAACTGCAAAGGTGCAAAAGTGCATTTACCGCCATCTACGGGATTGAGGGTGGACGGACGATCAACGGTGACCATAATACCAAAAAGTGGATTGTAGTGTAACGCTACACCGACGCTCTTAATTCCATAATCTTCAAATGAATCCTGTTGTATAGTTAAGCAACTATAGTCTTTGATGATCCTTGTGAATGGATTGTAAGATAATGGATTGTAAGATCAGCATGAATGAGAGGACTCAATGAAGAGGGGAGTATCTGAAGTGATATTCTAGAATCTTGGCTTTTATGACCCTGCATTCTGACATCATGGTTACGGTTGTTATGTAAGGGGGGTTCTAAAGAATAAAGTCTAAGAATACAGTCTAAAGAATACACTACAGACCAAACGTTTGGAAACACTTTCTCATTCATAAGAGTTTTCTTTATTTTCATGACTATGAAAATTCTGGATTCATAATGAAGGCGTCAAAACTATGAATGAACACATGTGGAATTATATTCATTCATTAATTTTCCACCGCTTGTTCCCTTTCGGGGTCACGGGTGACTGGAGCCTATCCCAGTGACTTTGGGCCTTAGGCGGGGTACACCCTGGACAGTGGCCAACTCGTCGCAGGGCCAACACAGAGACATAGACATTACAGACAAACATTCAGGAAGCCGGAGAACCCGGAAAGAACCCACGGTAACACGGGGAGGACATGCAGACTTCACCCAGAGTGGAATTATATACTTAAAAAAAAGTTTGACACAATTGAAAATATGTCTTATATTCTAGGTTCTTCAAAGTAGCCACTTTTCTTGGCATTCTCTTGATGAGCTTCAAGAGGTAGTCACCTGAAATGGTCTTCCAACAGTCTTGAAGGACGTCTTCCATCAGTCTTGAAGGAGTTCCCAGAGATGCTTAGCACTTGTTGGCCCTTTTGCCTTCACTCTGCGTGTGTGTCCAAACTTTTGGTCTGTTGTTGTTGTTTTTGTTGTTTTATGGCGGTTGGCATCCGAGTGTTGCATTACCGTCTGTGTATGTAAGTGCGGTAATGTATCACTTGGATACCAGGAATGTCCTAAAGTATAAAGTATAAAGAATGAAGTCTAAAGAAGATGTACGTACAACTTGGATACTAGCTCAATGTACTTGGAATTCGTGGGCTTTGAACTCGTGGGCCTTGAACTGAAGAATGATGTCGAAAGGATAAAGTCTATAGAAGTCTGGCGGTAATGTAACGCTTGGATACCAGCATAAACCACCACAACAACAACAACAACTTGGATACCAGCTGCCATACAAGGATCTCAATGTACTTGGAATTCGTGGGCTTTGAACTCGTGGGCGTTGAACTGAAGATTGAAGTCTAAAGGATAAAATCTATAGAAGTCTGGCGGTAATGTAACGCTTGGATACCAGCATAAAACAACAATAACAACAATAACTTGGATACCAGCTGCCAAAAAACACCAAAGAAGAAGAAGTCTCTCTCATTCGCCCTGCCTCTCTTTCTCTCTCTTCCTCTATTTTTTTTTTTTTCCTTTTATACAGAATAGCATAAAACATCTACTTTGAAGACGTACAACTACAGCAGGTGGCAGTAAATACACCTTTTCTTAATTTATTTTAATGTTGCTTTAGCTCAAATTCCTCTTTCTGGTAATTACATTTCGCAAAACTGCACAATTATGTTGTAACTTGTAATTTATTTTTTAACTTCTTTTCAGATCTGTGCATTTGGCCAAATGAACTTTCGTTCAATTGATGCATAGTAATTGATTTGATTATTAGTCAAATCAAATCAAATCAAATCAATTTATTTTTGTAAGGCCCAAAATCACAACAACAGTTGCCTCTGAGGGCCACAGGGAGAAATGAATCAACAATGTCTGTGGTGGCGATGGAGTCAGACAATGTCTGTGGTGGCGATGAAGTCAGACAATGTCTGTGGTGGCGAGGGACGATGTCCCAGGGTCCTCTGTCCTTAGACTCTCCTTCTCGGCCAGGAAAAACTACAAAAAAAACCTCTTTGGGAAAAAAGCGTAGAAACCTGGAGGAGTTCCAGTGAAGGAGAGATCCGACTCTCACAGACGGACACGAGGAGACTGGAGCTGGACCCACTCTTCAGGCAGATGAGGGACCGTCTGAGTCGAGCTGGACCCACTCTTCAGGCAGAAGAGGGACCGTCTGAGTCGAGCTGGACCCACTCTTCAGGCAGAAGAGGGACCGTCTGAGTCGAGCTGGACCCACTCTTCAGGCAGAAGAGGGACCGTCGGAGGCGAGCTGGACCCACTCTTCAGGCAGATGAGGGACCGTCGGAGGCGAGCTGGACCCACTCTTCAGGCAGAAGAGGGACCGACTGAGGCGAACTGGAGCCACTCTTCAGGCAGATGAGGGACCGTCCACACAGGGCAGGGACCACTTCACCAGGGGAGGGGCATCTGGGTCCACAGGTCCTCAGGAGTGAGAGAAAGAAAAGAAGGCGGTGAACAGTTTGCAAGTGGAATCAAAAAATAAATATTGTTTGATAGCATAAGTAGTTAGAAGAAGAAGAGGATAGTGCTCAAGCTGTCATACTTCCCCCAGCACAGTTACTCCTAGGGCAGCGTAGCTAAAGCTGTGGGTTTATGTTTCTGTTCCTAACTACTCTGACCATAAGCGATTTCGAAGAGGAACGTTTTAAGCCTGGACTTAAATGAAGAGACTGTGTCAGCATATTTAACATGGGTCGGGAGCTGATTCCATAACACAGGAGCTTGGTAGCTAAACGCTCTACCTCCTACAGTACTTTTAGAGACTCTTGGCACCACCAGAAGGCCAGCATTCTGAGAGCGAAGAGCTCTGTTTGGATGATATGGTTCTATAGCATCTTTGAGGTAGGATGGGGCCATGTCATTTATGGCTTTGTAGGTCAAGAGTAGAATTTTGAATTTGATTCTGGACTCGACGGGGAGCCAGTGAAGAGACTTCAGCACTGGCGTAATGTGCTCTCTTCTTTTTGTTCCTGTTAGTAATCTTGCTGCTGCATTTTGAACCAGTTGAAAGCTTTTTATGGAGCTTTTAGGACACGCTGCAAGCAGGGAGTTACAGTAGTCTAATCTAGTCGTTACAAATGCATGGATAAGTTTTTCGGCATCACTTTTAGGCAGGATTCTTCTGATTTTGGCGATGTTGCGCAAATGGAAATAGGCTGTTTTACAAGCTTGATTTATATGAGCTTTAAATGAGAGCTCCTGGTCAAATAAGACTCCAAGGTTTCTTACAGTAGAACTGGAGGCTACACTGACATTGTCCAGTGTGACTATCTGCTCAGATAGAGCGTCTCGTAGATGCTTAGGGCCAAGCACAATGACCTCGTTTTTTTCAGGGTTAAGAAGCAGGTAGTTTAGTGTCATCCAGGTTTTTATCTCCTTCACACAAGTACTAAGTCTGTCTACTTGATCGCTCTGATCAGGTTTCATTGATAAATACAGCTGAGTGTCGTCTGCATAGCAGTGGAAGTTAATGCCATGCTTTCTGATAATGTTGCCTAATGGCAGCATATAAAGAGTAAACAGAATTGGACCGAGTACCGAACCCTGTGGCACACCGTAAATTACTTTAGAGCATGGTGAGGAGCTCTGGTTTACATTAACAAATTGGAACCTATCAGATAGATAGGATTTAAACCAGCTGAGGGCTGTTCCTCCAACACCTACATCACATTCTAACCTCTGCAGTAGAATGTTGTGGTCGATGGTGTCAAACGCTGCGCTGAGGTCCAACAGAACCAGGATTGAGACCAGTCCATCGTCAGCGGCTAATAACAAATCATTTGTGACTTTAACTAGTGCAGTTTCAGTGCTGTGGTGGGCTCTGAACCCTGACTGGAAAACTTCAAATAAGTTATTGTCCTGCAGGTGGCGACAAAGCTGTTTTACTACAACTTTTTCAAGGATTTTAGTGTGGCCATTGCTGCCGCAGAAGTCTGTAAAAACTGTTGATATACATGTAGATGTGCAACAGAACGTTTTCAGTGATGCAGGTGGGCTTGGATACCGTCATCACCTTCTTAACTGGCTTTAAAAATTAAAATCTTCACAACATAAATCCCTCAACGCCTGCACCGCTTGCCAAGACCACCAGGATGCCACGTTTGAGTCGCACCCAGATTTTTCTTTCATCACGGGTTAGGCGGGGAGCAAGTGTTGAAAAACTGTTTGTTAAAAACTGTTAAAATAAAAAAAATAAAAATAAAATCACTTTGACACACAAACTTTCCACTTAGGGATCAAATGCTCTGCTTAGAATGCAATTGTAATACGCCATTTCCATGTTCTACAATCTGTTCCCCTAAAAACTGCACCGTCTGACCAAAGACACAGAACGCACATCAGAACACAAAGAGTCAAGTTATTTTGTTTATATTTTAACAAAAAAGTGTTTGAAGTTTTGTTCGCAAAGTTAAATACTTCAATTGTTTTGCAACTAGTTTTTCAAAGTGTAGTAGTTTTGCTAGATTTTTGAAGTTTCAGAAAATGTGCCAAAGCGATTGAAGAAGAAAAAAACTAGACCTAAAAGAAAATCCTAACCCCCCAAAAAAAACTTTGAAAATCCTTGTCACAAAACAGGTGACTAGCAGGAAAAAATGCAAGAAAGGAAAGTTGCTTTTGAAGAATAACTCATCGTAAATCAGTGTAAACTGTTCATTAATATTTGTATGTTTTATGTGTGGAGATGTTGAAAATAGCTTTTTTCAAACAAACCTCATTATGGTCCAATTAACAAATGGTGTGAGAAGTTGCCCATTGCATTCTGACATAGTTTAAAAATAGAATAGAACAGTCTCCCGAGGTATAAATTCCTCTGCGGCTCACCACCACATAAAAACAGCACAGGAAACTAATTAGAAGCAGTAGTAGTACTAGTAAAATAAATGAATTATGAAACATGGACCTTGTGTGCCTTAATCTTTCTGTCTTTCTTTCTATTTATTTTTCATTTTTGTTTTTGATGCCTTATATTTCCTAAATTATTATTTTCAATTATACTTAATCTGTTTTTTCTCTGGTCCTGTCTTTTCATTGGCTCATGTTTTCCAACTCCCATTGCATTCAGATTGTCCAAGACTTATTTTTAAACAGACTTTGTTGCCAGTGGAACTCTGTAGCGCTTATTTAGTTTATTCAGTGTCCTCTGTCTGTACAGCTGCTCAGGGGTTTCTCAGGTCTCCCCACAATCTTGGTGCGTAGCGAGACAATTACCGACCCAATGCTGCTGAGCTTTCTTAGGAGGTACAGTCTCTGGGTCACGGCTTTCAATATAAAGTTCTAGATTGAAGTTCAAGCATTCAAGATTGTGCCAAACTGTGTAATACAGTTCTCAATCTCACCACTCTGACTGTTTGGTGTGACAGATTGTATGTTTGTACTCAGATTGGAACATGTTATAACGTGGATTGGATTTGGCCACATTTCCTGCTCAGCTGAGGCATTACTCTGATGCATGAGATTAATGAAGGCCACATTGTCTGCATAGTTCAGCCGTTTCAAGTCATTCATTTTCAATAAATGTATAAAAGATTAAATAAAACTGGTGACAGTACAGTGCCCTGAGGACATCTCACGCTGACTGTCTGCAATTGTAAAACCTATTGAACTTATTCCTCCCCGTTCACTTTTTCCTCTTTTTCCCACGTATCTGCATTTTCGTTGTAATGGCACTTCTGGTCCAGTGGGAACTCTGTTTTTTTCAATGGAGAACGAGGGAAAAGTCTCGTCGCTAAAACATTACTTTAGCTTTACTGTAGCTTTACAGTAGATTGATTTGTTTAAATATCCAATGTTCGTGTGACCAACAAGTCAACAATGCACCGATTCCCTGGGCGGCCCAAAAACGGCTTTTTAATCAGTGTAAAACATATTTTCTCACTATGGTGGCAGCCCTATGTTAACTAATACAACCGGAAAATTGCATTACATTGTATGTCAACGCTCAAACGGACTTCTGGAATAAGATGAATAGTGTCCAATTAATGTTGTAATGTTAGTAGAAAAAGCTTCAGTTGTAGTCATCTGGACTCAGTTTGAAAAAATAGACGTTTCGACTCTCATCCAAGAGTCATTGTCAATAAAAGAATTTAGATCGAGAACTCCGATATTAATACTGTTCTGTGGTAAGACCCGCCCATTGGGAGGAGCCTTCCTGAAGTAGAAAGAGTTGTTTGTTTCAACAGAAACTCCCCCCTTGTATCTACCGAGCCTATTCAGAATTTTAATGGGCTATTAGAATCCTCTTTGTCTTTGTGAGACCCTGGCTCAACCACCCTGAGTACCTGATTAGCATCCGAATGTCCTTGTCCTGGTCCTCTACCTTTCCAGGGGTTCAGTAACCCATTATAGATACCAGGGAGATTGAATCTGAGCCCTCCATTTCTGTTTAAAGAAGGTCTTTCTTTTTTAACAAAAATAGCTTCCTTGACTCCTCTTTCAAACCATCTTTTCTCCCTGCTTAAAACCTTCACCTCACCGTCTTCAAACGAGTGATTAGAGGCTTCAAGATGGAGATGCACGGCGCTCTGAGGTCCTGAACTTCTATTTTTTCAAACTGAGTCCAGATGACTACAACTGAAGCTTTTTCTACTATGGAACACGCCTGGACGAATGAGGGATTACACCGACATATTTCCGTTGTAATGTTAGCATTTTATTGTCCATCACAAACATGTTGGCGTTTTGTCTCTCCTCTGCAGTGGTCCATAATGACAGATTTATTTCTATTTTCTTTGTGGCTCTGGTGCTATCAATACACAGGGCGCGTTTGGCCACTACGAGTTGGACGATGGCATCAAAACCTGTATATATTTGATAATAATCTTGGAAGACCATGAACCTCTGTAATTTTTGGTCTTCAAAGAGAAAAATGAGGAGGCAATATTGGAGAACATCTGAAACATCTGACGAGTCTTATCTGTGGCATTTCCGATACGTCCAAACATACGCGCATGTTTATTTATAGTACCGGTATTTCACATATTTACTGTACGTAATGTGCGCGGATATAAAAATACCATACAGAGCACCAGATGATGTACATTGGAGGTGGAAGGTGTCCGAGAAACCACAACCCCCCCGTCTACTGCGACTTTAAATGAGATGCCAGGTTGAGACGATAACTGCTCCTGACACACCACTCATCTGAATTTCAACTAGAGAGGCGCAAAGGGACAGCACTGGCTCCAGGGAGGGAAAGGGTTTTAACACAGGAAGGTCAAACCACGGGTGAGTGAAGGTATGATAGAAAAAAAAAGACAAACACGATGACAAATTTGCATAGGGACAGATCATTATTTATAACTTACAAACATAAAACACGGTACTGGATTTATATTTATTGTCCCTGTGCGGTATTTGTAGTGTGCCGTGTGCAGTTTCCAGTTGTACCAATCCCAATATCACTGATTCACACTGTGTAACTTTTCTCGGGGCGTTCGACAACTTGTCTGCGTGGTGGTGTTATGAGATAAGATAAGATAATCCTTTATTGTCCACACATGGGGAAATTTCATTGATACAACGCAGTAGATACGTTATTGTCTTGTCTGAAAGATTCCGAGTATTTATGTTTTAATTGATCCAAAACGCTTTCGTAAAGGCTTACCTCTCCACTGAAACCCAGTCCATGGTGATAGAAAGGGCTGTCAAGATTGGTGCGGTATAGTGCGGAAAATATGAAGAAAATATAGACGATAAACAATATTATAGAAACAAATTTATGTCACTGGCACTCAGCTAAATGCAGAATATTGTAAAAAACTAAACTGTCTATAATGACTTTCTACAGCTCAAATCTTATTGTACTACAGAATAAAAAAGGTCTCCCACTAGTACAGAGAAAAAGTCTCCATGATACATTTTTTACTCCCAAAAATACTGTTCCATCTCTAATTTATTGAACACTGATTCAATATAGTAATTATTGTGGTAGCCCTAGATGTAGATACGTTTAATGTCTTACTCTGGAACATTCTAGCAAAGCGATAACATCTCCATGGAAACAAGCAGCACATGAAAAGTTACATATATTCAGTTTATTAAAATGTAATTTTGGGGTGCCCCAGCCTTCTACTGAACTAGAAAAGAAACTTAAAGCACTATCACTATTGCAACAACCAGATACAGAGGAATATATATGACTTTTTATCTCTTTTATTTTTCATGATATACTTTTGTGTCTGGTCAAAAAAGGTTGAAATCACTGATAATGAAATAACAATAATAAGTCTAATCGATATTTAAATTAAAACCCTTCAGACCTCTGCTGTTCAAATGAATAATAGTTTGTTTTCTCCTTCTTTCGTCAATTGCCAATGAAATAAAACCATACAGACTCCAAGGAAATGCGACGCTTAATTAGGGAATTAACCCCAGGATCTTCTTGCTAAGAGGCATGACTCAAACCTCTCCGCCACCAAATTGCTCGTGTTGAGGATATTCTTAGAAATACCCTCCTTGAGTTTAATTGAAATGACTGGAATGATTAGTCAGTGGAAGGAAGTAAACATTCTCATCAGGGTTCAGTCTCAGTTTGTACACTTACACCCTGACCTCTTTCCCGCGGGTTCTGGGGTTATAGATAATAATAATAATAATAATAATAATAATAATAATAACTTTTATTTATATAGCGCTTTTCAGTGACCCAAAGACGCTGAACATATATAAAAAAGGGGGGGTATTTACAGACAGGGGGGGACAACACGTACAATACACATTAATATACAGATAAAATGAACAAGACAGAAGAAGTAGAGAGAAAGAGATGGGGATGTAACAGGGGGTAGAAGAGTAGGCAATGGGGTAGAGGAGGCTAGGGGTAGGGGAGGTCATAGGCTTGGGTGAAGAGGTATGTTTTTAGTCGGGATTTGAATGTTGTGAGTGAGGGAGAGTGGCGGACAGGTTGGGGGAGGGAGTTCCAGAGTCGGGGTGCTGTTCGGGAGAATGCTCTGTCGCCAAAAGTTTTGATTCGGGATGTTGGTGCAGTCAGGGTGAGAGAGGAGGAGGATCGGAGAGCTCGGGTGGGGCGGTGGGGGATGAGGAGGTCAGACAGGTAGGGGGGGGCAAGGTGGTGAAGAGCTTTGAAGGTGAGGAGGAGTATTTTAAAGTTTATGCACTGCTTGATGGGGAGCCAGTGGAGAGAGCGAAGAACGGGAGTGATGTGATCACGGGACCGGGTGTGGGTGAGGAGGCGGGCAGCGGAGTTTTGGACCATTTGGAGTCTATGGAGGGAATGGGAGGAGATGCCAGTGAGGAGGGAGTTGCAGTAGTCGAGGCGGGAGGAGATGAAGGCATGGATGAGGGATTCAGTAGCGGGGAGGGTGAGGCAGTGTCGGATTTTGGCGATGCGGCGGAGGTGGAAGTATGAGGTCTTGACGATGTGGCTGACATGGGAAGTGAAGGAGAGGGTGGGGTCCATGATGACACCGAGATTGCGTACCAGGGTAGAGGGGGTGATGGTTTAGGTGTCGATGCTGAGTGAAAAGGGACCAGTTTTATTGAGAGTGGATTTGGTGCCAATGAGGAGGAGCTCTGTTTTGTCACTGTTCAGTTTGAGGAAGTTGAGAGTGAGCCATGATTTTATTGTAGAGATGCAGGTTTCGATGTGGCTGAGGGGAGGGTTTTGGGTGGATTTGGTGGTGAGGTATATCTGGGTGTCGTCAGCGTAGCAGTGAAAGTCCAGGTTGAGTTGGCGGAGGATGTGACCAAGGGGGAAGATGTAGCAGATGAAGAGGAGGGGGCCGAGGACTGAGCCCTGGGGGACCCCCTGCGTTACTGGGGAGAGGGTGGATGAGTGACCGGAGAGGGAAATGAACTCTTGCCTGTTGGTGAGGTAGGATGTGAGCCAGTCAAGTGCAGAGCCCTCAACACCCAGTTGGCGCAGCCTTTGTAGGAGGATGGAATGGTTTATAGTGTCAAAGGCTGCGCTGAGGTCTAGTAGTAACAGGATGTTGAGGGCCCCGGAGTCTGCAGAGGTGAGGAGATCGTTGAGTACTTTGACCAGGGCTGTTTCAGTGCTGTGAAGTGGGCGGAAGCCAGATTGGAGGGGTTCATAGAGGTTGTTTGACTGGAGGTGGGTGTGAAGTTGGGCGGCGACGATGCGTTCCAGCGTTTTTGAGAGGAACGGCAGGTTGGAGATGGGGCGGTAGTTGGAGAGGTTGGCGGAGTCTAGGGTGGGTTTTTTGAGGATGGGGGTGATGGAGGCCAGTTAAGGCCAGATAAACCTGCGCTGTGGTGTCCCTGGAGTTCTTGTGGTGTGGTTGATGGCTTCACACATGAGCTGCTCGATTAAAAAACAGATTGGAGCCGAGAAGGAGGAGACACAACAGCGCACTTTGTCGGCAAAAGGGCGAGAAGTCGACTTCAGGGACTGAGAAGGGAGCAGAAGTGGGGAGGATTTAAGGCACTTTATTTTCCATTTCAAGCGTCGGACTTGAGAATGCAAAAGCAACGGATGGAGAAACTACTTTATTTTTTTTTAGGAATTAGGCAAGGTGGGTGAAATGTCTTGCCCAAGGACACAACGGCAGTACGTTTGGAGCAGGCTTCACACTGCCGACCTTTGAGTTGGTGGACAGTTTCTGATCTGTACTTGGTATATAGTTTTTACTGTGGTGGGCTATTTTTAGTTAGCCTATACCCCTATTCTAAGATAATATACTTTATTGTCCCCTTGAGGAAATTTGTCTTCGACTTGTGCTGTAGTGCCTCCAGTTTAAAAGTACAAGGTACGCAAGAAGTCACACTCACAGTAAAAACTTAAAAAAAGTCATAGGGATTCATTCTACAAAGCCACATTTACCAGGGATAAAATAAGTGTGATCTCAATACTGAAATAGTAATGTAACTACAGTAATCCCTTACTTTGTACTTAGGTATCGCGCAACACTTTGTCTATAAATGTACTGCATTAAAATGTCCTCAAGCTGCAGTTCCTCATCATCTTCTTCGCCAAAGTTCGCTTTTCACAATTTTGCAAACTATTTGCCCTGTTCCTCACATCACTTTACACTTAGTATATTTATTTTCTATAACTTAATATATGAGAAACGGCAGAGTTAGTGGGTAGTGAACGCTACAGAGAAATATAATCCATCCATAATCCATTTTGAGGTCTAATTTGTACAGGTGCATTGGCGCTGACAGACATGTATAATTTATGTTGCCAAAGAAAAAGCTCTATATGTTATCTCATGAATATTAAATGATTCTTTATTAGAGTACAGCACAGTGTTGGAAAATAAATTGTAATCTCCCATCACATCAGCACGATTAATGCAATCATGCAAACCAAACAACATAATACACACAATAGGCCCTCATCGTTCCATTGTAAGTTTGTTTTATAATAGCCCTTAAATCTCTGTGGCCAAATACGTGGCACTATTGCTCATGTTTGAAGTCTCATCAACCGTTTATTGACATTTTGCTACTAACTCTAGGGAAGATAATATTACCTCGTGACATTACCTCATTGATTGACAAAATATTGTTGATACTAATTGGCACCAACGATGTGCAGTAAATCCCCCTGAGACGGAGGGGAATACTGAATACCCTCCCATTTCAAACAGGTGACAGGAGAAAATATTGAATATGTTGGTCGGCTTCTTGGTGGGTCTCAACATACAGTGTCCACAGAGACCATCTATCAGTCTGTCAGATCTAATAACAGCAGAAAGGTTGAAGCCGGGCCGGGCAGCGCTGCATCCTAACCACTTATACTTCCACATTCACACGGATTACGCCAATGGATTGCAAATTAAAGGTATTTTTGTGTAAACACCAAAAAACATACCGTTTCCCCTGAGGACAAATGTGCTCATGTTAGATGAGGAAGGTCTCATTCAAGTCCGCCTCTGCTTATTAATTAGTATCTATCAATGATCATGTACTCGGCCAACAACACTTCAAATGATCCGGATTCTTCTCTTTCACGTTGAGCACGAAGCAATTACCAATGGCCATTTGGACAAAGTTAAACAGGACATATTAAAATAGACTTTTATGAACTTTAAATTATGTGACTCAGAGTTGTACTTTGATTTGTGAGTTTGGCCTTGCATCCCCGCCCACAGCCTGTACTTAGCTGCGATTGTTCAAAAATATTCGTACTCAACGTCATACATGTGGGGGTTGAAAATTTGCTTTTTGCTTCGTAAAATGCCTTGATGAAGAGGAAGTGCTATATTTTTGAAAAGGAAGTCAATGGACCTGTGTCTAATGATTTTAGATGAACCATGTAAACTGTTGATCTGCGTATTAGAGATAAATACACCAGGAATAAATGCATAAAATGTGTTTAATGTTTAAATATTAAATAACCCATATCTTTACATTTAGATCTTAATTTTATTATGGGTTATTGCATTTAACCAAACAGACTTTTGTTACAGCAAAAAGAATGTAAACCAGTTCAAAACATCGTCTAAGAAAAGGGCAAAAGACTAGACATTTTAGCTTAGATACATTTTCTCTGTTTTTCTTCCACGCTTTCTTGACGCTAATGTAAACTCGCTGCACTTCAGTTTGACAATCACTTTAATTTTGATTCAGTTGACTAACAACAGGAAACCTTCGAAGTCATATGGAACACTTTTTATAATATTTCAACTCTTAATAGTTTTGAGGTCAGCGAAGCAAGTCTTCCTCAAATCCTTAATAGCCATTGTAAGATAGGGACGGGTACAGAAAATCCAAATTGGATTTATGAATAAAATATCATCCTATTTTACAGTAGAACGATTTGACAAGGAATAATTTATTTTTCAATTTCCAAGGTGAAATCTTACGGTACATACGATTCACTAGTGGTGCACAACCTTGCGACAAAACGACTTCACTTACAGCTACAGTACACAGGCAAGTGTCACTAATTGGCAGGAGGTATTAAATAGTGCATCGGTGCGAGTGTCATCATAAAAAGGACCACTTCAGTCCTTCTCCACAGACAAGAGCAGACCCTCATGATAAAAAACATTTAAGAGGTTTCCATCTCTGGACCTGCTTTATTGCGTCAGGGAAGGGAAGGTACGTTTGGCGTTTTTTGTGGACTAACTGGGAATATAGAAAGTGGACCAGCTAATATGCTAATTCTGTAAAGATGGTCAGACCTTGACTTTTCCCTTATGTCTTTTAGTTGTTTTAGCTTCATGCGGCGGTGGAATTAGCACTCCTTTATGTCACTGAAGTAAAGTTACAAATACAGGAGAAAAACAATACTCAAGTAAAAGAATCACAATTACAAAAAAGCCCTGAAAAGCATTCATGTGCACCTAAAAGTATTACACACAGATTTTGAGAACTATTCAAACGTCAAATTGTGATCTTGATGAAGGATTGCCCAGATTTTGGGTTTCCTGGTCCATATAATCAGTATACAGCCTATTTTTGTTAAAAAAAAAATGTCAACGAAAACGTCACCATAAACCAAAAAAAAAAAAAAGTTTCAGTCTTGTTGAAAATAGAATAGAAAGTACAGATACTGCTCTTAAATGTAGTGAAGTAAAAGTATAAAACTATCCACTGTAAAACTCAAGTTACTCAAGTTAAGTACAAACCCCTAAAAAGTTAACCCCTAACCCTCCAGTGCGTGTCCGTTCCATAGCATTTTTACTACACTCGCCTACATACCTATTTTTCAACTTAATCACGCTGCATATTTTAAACCTCTCCTTCACGGGGCATTGTTTAAAAAGTCAATATCACATTATCTATTTCCAGGCTCCACGCTCACTATCTTATCTTGAGAATAAGATTAATTGAGTTGTCAGTTACTTAAGATTTAGACAAACTATTGATCCACAAGGGAAATTACGTGGTGACTGTAAAGCTGAAAGGTACAGCAAAGCAATTTAAGGAAGACAAGTTGAAACCAAATAGAGTCACCGTAAAGAATAAATAAATTATGTGAATACCAGTTGTATATATATAAGCATTTACAAAATAAAACAACATAGAATAGTATAAATCTCTAATCAAACCCTTAAAGATCTGGAATCTAGCTAGCCGCTCAATGGTTAAATAACTCAAATAAATACATTAAATATATAAAAAAAAGTCACGTTTACAATGAGAACGCGTGATTATTCTATTTTTATTTTTTATATTTATGTTATTGTGAAAAATTCCAAGCGGCGCAATAATGACTACAGATTATTTTGGCTGCGTTTTGATATTCTCACATATACTTCATTTCAGTTTTCAACCATTAATATTTGATGTGTGCAGTTTTTTTCGACAAAGTGCCCTGAAAGACATCTGTGTTTTAATATGCGCACAGTGTCCCGATATATATAGCACCGTCAAGCCTTAAACCATCAATTTCAGCCTCAGCTTCACCAAAAAACACATGCACTTCAATCCCATTATCAAGACACTAATGTCATTGGTAAATCGACTGTATGAATTTGCATAATGGGCCGAACTGCTTCTGTGTCCCATTTTAATCATCGTATAAGCGCCATTTGAACTGTTTATTTGTCTTCCGAGCACGTTCGTAATAATCCACGTTGTTAGCTGCGGTTTATCTACAGCAGACATTTAATTTCTCTGCTGTATACGTTTCAAATCCTCGCCGGGTTTGTTACATCTAATAAGGCACTTAGCAATAACGGTTAACAATCGTGGAGGTGGTCCCAGTCCCAAACAGAAGGCCAAGTTATGCTTTACGATCATTGACTCTGAAACTTTTTTTT
>NW_027315735.1:27245278-27427778 GCF_026437365.1 Eucyclogobius newberryi | reverse complement strand
CCATAGTATGTATTGTATGTTCTGCAGTTGCTCAGCACTTTTCCCTGAGCCAATTTCCCCTCTGGGACATTAAGTATAATTGATTTGATTGCCATGGTGAACTGAAGCCTACAGACCTATGCCACATCATTTTGTAAATCGCGTTGTGTTACGGAGGGCAGATTGTTAGATGAGAAAAATGAGAAATCAAAACCAATTTTCGTACCTGACATAATATTTTGGCATTTCTAAAAGGTCATAGCGGTTTTACTAAGATACACCTTTGAACTGAGACAAAATATGACGGATTGTGCGTGTTCCCCTGCACTTGCTTGTACCAGCTATTATAGATAATCACAACATCTTTACAGCGCATTGGACATAATTAACTATAAAGTAATCTAATAAAAGTAAAGCATGATGAAAACACTGACCTCTGAAAAGGACAAGTCTTTATGGAAGTCATATAAATGTGCTTAGAAACTCATAATGTCATACTTTGAATAATAAGAATTTGATTTACCGGGGAAAAAAACTGCATGATGAATTATTTCTGAGCAAGATACTGGCTGTTTAAAGATGGGTCTAGATTATTTATATGACAATGATTATAGTCGTAATCATTGCTGTTTTATGTCCAGTTGATTTAATCGAGTAAAACTTAAGTAATTCATGAAAAAAAACTAAGTTTCGTGGTTCAATCCCAGCTCTTTTTAGTTCATACTTCATACACATCGCACATTTGTATGTTTGATATGGCCCGTCAACGCTAAAGCAACCGAACCTGTCCCAAAAACGACTGTTCGAGATAAATACATAATTAACATCGACTTAATATTGACTGACGGGGCTTTAAACTGTCATGGAATTAGACAAACACCAGATGCTATCCCTTAACACATTGAGAACACAATTCAACTTAGAATATGAAACGACACAGAAATGTCAGACATTTGTATGGCATGCATGGAGAAAATGCGGGGACTGATCATGCAGGCTGTTGTAAGCAGCCTGCGTGATCCTCCTGCGTCTCACCCCGTTTTTTCCCATGCTGGTTGGTTTTATTAGATATTCTGGAATAGGCGGGTCACATTTCTCATTGGTCAGCCTCACATCAAGGCACTTGTTTTACAGCTTGTATTTTTCCGTAGAGATCAAGCCTTGGGTAAACATTACCCAAACTCCTCTGGGCTGTCACCCCCCTAGGGTAAACATCCTTTGGCCCATCTTTACGACCCCTTCACAAATGCAGTTTGTCAAACACCCGTTCTTCTCTTAGACTAATGATGCAGATAATATATCACTATTATGCAGATAAAATACATTACAGAAATATACTCATATATTCACATTTTATCACATAAACGCTGCCTGAAAACGTAGATTACCGTTGGACCAGGTGAACGCTGACTAAACCTGAGTTGTTTATCACTGTCTGCTGATTATTCCTGAGACCGAAGCTACAAACCGCCGTCACATCCTCCCGTAGGCGTCTCCATCGTGTCCATCCGTCTCCTCTCGTCAGCGTGTCCCTCCGCCATTGTCGCCGTAGTCTCACAATCGTATCCCCCGCCGCAGTAGGCCACACAGCAGCTGAGCGTTTAAGTGGTCATTGATTCTCACACGCCACCGTTTGACACTGCAAATGAGAGGCACACCATGATATTGATCGGCTAAATAAGCATAAGTAGCAACGCATCGGCTTGTTAAGGGACCGGGTTAACATCACGATAAGGAACGTAGCGGGGGGAACGTGTGCGCACCAAGCTCGAAATCTCATAAGGCTTTATTAGGCAGCGTGTCCTGGAGGCTGTGTATGGCGCTGAGTCCCACAGCCACCGTTTTCTGTGGTCAGGGTGTACCATTACAGCCAAATCTCAGAGCTGGAGCCAACAGAGCAGTGAAGGTAATGGAGATTAATTACTGTGTCACTACGGCACTGGAGAAATGGGGATTTGGCTCATAAACAGTAAAAATTTCGGGAATTATTATTTGAAAATGGCAAATTATAAAGAGCTTAAAGGGGCAATCGTTTTTAGATTAGGCTTTGGTATCCACATGTGGACGCCAGGGAGAGCGGCGTGTACAAAGTGCCTGGTAATCGCTTTTGATGTAGCTGGTTGTAAAATATGAAAAATCACGCTTTTCCCGCATGGTTTGACACGCAAAATCGTCTCTTCATAGTGATTTGAAAATTAATAGTATATATATATTTTTGTTTTGTTTTAGGACATAGCGTATATAGCAGAATATGCTAATTTTTAACACCTGTCCATAGGGCCAATTTAGAGTTACCAATTCTACCTAACACATGCATGTGTTTGGACGGTGGGAGGAAGCCAGAGAACCCGGAGAGAACCCACAGTAACACGGGGAGGACATGCAGACTCCACCCAGAGAGATCATGTGATGTTGGTCTGGTCCGGGAATCGAACCCATGATCTCTTTCTTGGGAGGCAAGAGCGCTAACCGCCTTTGACACCGTGCACCCGTGCATTTGACGTCCAATTGTATGTCTATTATTTTCAAAACTGACGACAAACCTTGAGTAATTTGTTTCTCTACAGCAAGATTTTCTGTGGAACTAAAGGACAATGAATTCTGATCTTACAATTTTACAGCAGCCGTGAATAAATTGCTCTTTTAACTCAACAGCCCCATAGATTATTATCATGTATCACCAATTAAAAAGTGCTTATCACTGCTGTTGTAAGCGATTCAAATTAAATCAATAAATGGACAGCAGAGGTTGCTGGGGAGAGAGATTGCCTTGAATTAATTAGAAAAAAGGTCATTATTGCATTGTTATCACTGAAACACATTTATGTAATTCGTTAGCCCAATTTTGATTGATAATGGATGCAACAGCTGCTGTTTTTCAGAAATTACTATCAAGACTTCACAGTTGGAGCTTTATTTTGATTAAATTCATTAGAAAGTTTTACACAGCCCAAGAAACTAACTGTTTTTTCAATGTTTACCATCTTTTGTTGAAAATTAAAAGTTTGTTCAGTCCAGCCTGGATAATGAGGGTAAACATTGGTCACTGCTCAAATTTAACAAGGACCATCTGTGGAGTCGTGTGGATGTGATGTTGCCATGTTTTTACTCTATTCCTTTGTGGCACATTCAGCTTCATCCTTTTGTTTATGTAACAGCCCTGACCCCGTTCCTCCCCGTGTCTGAGTGTGGTTTCTTGAGGGCACAGCAGTTCCCCCCCATCAACTCAGAACATGCACCAGAGGTAAAAATCCTCCAGCTACAGTAGACCTGACCAAGCCTTGGGTCCAGGGGCTGCACTGCTCCTGACAGGTGGCAGTGAGTCAGTGCAAACGACAAATTTCCCTTTTGGGGCAATTTCATGGACCTTAACCTTTTTCAGCTCAGATATATCCATCCATTTTCTCCCGCTTTATCCGGGGCTGGGTCGCGGGTGCAGCAGTCTGAGCAGGGAGTCCCAGACTTCCTTCTCCCCAGACACTTCCTCTAACTCCTCCGGGGGGATCCCGAGGCGTTCCCAGGCCAGCCGAGAGACATAGTCCCTCCAGCGTGTCCTGGGTCTTCCCCGGGGCCTCTTCCCGGTGGGACATGCCTGAAACACCTCCCGAGGGAGGCGCCCAGGAGGCATCCGGAACAGATGCCCGAGCCACCTCAGCTGGCTCCTCTCGACGTGGAGGAGCAGCGGCTCTACTCCGAGCTCCACACGGCGGAGGAAACTCATTTCAACCGCTTGTATCCGCGATCTTGTTCTTTCGGTCACTACCCAAAGCTCATGACCATAGGTGAGGTCAGAACGTAGACCGACCGGTAAATAGAGAGCTTTGCCTTTCGGCTCAGCTCCCTCTTTACCACAACGGTCCGATGCAGCAACTGCATCACTGCAGCCGCTGCACCGATCCGCCTGTCCATCTCACGCTCCATCCTTCCCTCACTCGTGAACAAGACCCCGAGATACTTGAACTCCTCCATTTGGGGCAAGGACACCCCACCCACCTGAAGAGGGCAAGCCACCTTTTTCCGGTCGAGAACCATGGCCTCGAATTTGGAGGTGCTGATTCTGATCCCAGCCGCTTCACACTCGGCTGCAAACCGTCCCAGTGCATGTTGCAGGTCCGGGTTTGATGGAGCCATCAGGACAACATCGTCTGCAAACAGCAGAGATGGAATCCTGTGGTCCCCAAACCGGACACCCTCCGACCCCTGACTGCGCCTAGAAATTCTGTCCTGAACAGAACCTGTGACAAAAGGCAGCCCTGGCGGAGTCCAACATGCACTGGGAACAGGTCTGACTTACTGCCGGCAATGCGAACACAGCTCCTGCTCCGGTCATACAGGGACCGGACAGCCCTGAGCAAAGGGCCCCGGACCCCGTACTCCCGAAGCACTCCCCAAAGGACACCCCGAGGGACACGGTCGAAAGCCTTCTCCAGATCCACAAAGCACATGTGGACTGGTTGAGCAAACTCCCATGAACCCTCGAGCACCCGATGGAGGGTACAGAGCTGGTCCAGTGTTCCACGACCGGGACGAAAACCACTCTGCTCCTCCTGAATTCGAGGTTCGACTATCGGTCGGATTCTCCTCTCCAGTACCTTGGAATAGACCTTCCCGGGGAGGCTGAGGAGTGTGATCCCTCTGTAGTTGGAACACACCCTCCGGTCCCCCTTCTTGAACAGAGGGACCACCACCCCGGTCTGCCAGTCCAGAGGCACGGTCCCCGACCGCCACGCGATGTTGCAGAGACGTGTCAACCAAGACAGTCCTACAACATCCAGATACTTTAGGTACTCATCCACCCCCGGAGCCCTGCCACCGAGGAGTTTGCGAACAACCTCAGTGACTTCAGCTTGGGTGATGGATGAGCCAGCCTCCGAGTCCCCGGTCTCTACTTTCTCTTCGGAAGACGTGACTGAGGGATTAAGGAGATCCTCAAAGTATTCCTTCCACCGTCCGACGACATCCCCAGTCGAGGTCAGCAGGCCTCCACCCGCACCGTAAACGGTGTTGGTGAGGCACTGCTTCCCCCTCCTGAGGCGCCGGACGGTTTGCCAGAATTTCTTTGGTGCCGACCGATAGTCCTCCTCCATGGCCTCCCCGAACTCCTCCCAGGCCCGGGTTTTTCTGATATCATTGTGGAATATTTTAGATATGGATTGATGGCACTATTTAGACCCATCGTGTGCTTTCTCACCCTGAAACTCAACGCTGCGAGCCGATATTATGTATTGTAATCATAACAATTGTATCTATTTTATAAAGCCATATCCGTGTTTATCCAAGCAGGTCGATTGTGACCCCTTTCTCGTTTACAACAATGGCCTGGTCAAGAGGCAGCAGTAATTGCTGCATGGTACAATGAATTTAATTTAAATTGAGATTACATTGAATCAATGACACAAAAGATGTATTGGGGGGAAAAATAGTCTGAGTCATATAGATACTTGCCATTCTCCTCAACGCCTGGAGCAAAGCCTTTTGTCTAATGTGTAATAGCTTTTAAAACATGAATCACAAAACATATTGAGTAATTATATTAACGTGTATTATTTCTTTCTGACTTAGCACTGTGCGGTTGTGTCTTTGGGCTAGAATGAGTGTGATTTGTGACGGTTGCAGAAATTGCTGTAATGTGTCCCAAAGCCCAACAAGACCATTGCTTTATTGTTTCTGTAGTCTTAAAAAAAATCTAATATAGTCTATTTATAATGCAGTGACCGGCGTAAAAAAGAAACTCCTATATATAATTTCAGGGCTTAAATTACTTTTTCTTCCTATAGCGGATGAGCTAAGGGACTCCGTTCAAAGGATGACACAAATGCAATCCAACTGAAGTTTGGGGGAGAGAGTTAGGACCGGGCAAACGGCGAGGAGAGCTTTAGGAGGTGTGATGTCATTGTAAATCCAAGCAAAGGGAGGTAGATAAAGATTAAGGGTGCCAGAAAAGAGAGCGTGGGAGGAGAGGAGGAGGGGAGGAGGGGGGGGGGAGAAGCGTTAAAGTGCCTCAATAGAGACAGGGATGGGGAGAAGAGGATGAGAATGCAGCATGGGCGAGAGACATAAACAAAAAGAGAGAGAGAGAGAGAGTGTGGAGGAGAGAAAGCGAGAGAGAGAGAGAGAACGAGAGAAAGGCATGGGGGGGCTGCACAACAAGCATCTGCCGTGGAGCGCAGTACAGCTGTGCGTGGAGAGAGCGAGACCGAGGCGCACTGGAACAATCAAACTTGCAGCAGCAGCAGCGGTGATTTAGCGCCACATGGACTGACAAAAAAACACCTGGAGTTTAACCTCAAACCAGGAGAAGAAGGTGGAAAAGTGGTGCAGGAGACTGGAAACGTGGGCAGCTGCCAACCTGGAAGCCACCAACAAAGGAAAAAGGAGTGACCAGTCCAGGCAGAGACAACCTGATCAGTGAAGCAGGTAAGACTTGGATACTGGTAGATGATGCGCAAGAGGCTTGTAATCTTGCATTTGTTGTTATCTCTGAATTGCAATTGTCGTGTTTTGTCGCTCGGACCACATAAAAGTAACATTTCAAAGCTGTAAAAAAACCAGCAACGAAAGTAGAAAATAGTTTAATTGCGCAGGAACCTCCGCAATCAAACCAAGGCATTGCTCCCAGTTCGCAACGTAAAAACCAGTGTCCAGACCTCGCCTCGGACTGTAGAACCTCTTAATTCCGGGGTAAATGCTCTTTCCATTCAACCACAAATCCTTTATAACTTAGGTTTAAGAATCTACAACATGATTTTGTTTGCATTTCGAAACAACATAATTTGGAACCAAAACAAGAGCAGTCAGACAGTAATTTCTCACTTGCAACATATGGTACTTAGTTGTGGTTATGTAAGGTTAAAATGTCGTGGGTAATTAGTGAAGGCATCAAAGAATGGCACAAACAAATTGAATGAAAGCCGCCTCGAGCAAGCGCTGCCTCATAAACACCGTACGAGACGTGAGATAAATACATGCATGAATAAATGATGCATGAGCGAGTATCAATCGGCTGATCATTTATTTTGTCCATTAGCGGGACAAGTATCGCTGACGCTCATATGTGTTGTTCTAATGTGCAATGACACGGCCTTTGAATAATACATCCAACTTCTAATTGAAAGGCTTTTGCTGTGGTTCTGGTTATTTGGAGGCGCACTAACCCAACACTAATGTGGTTTCCCGGGGTAAAAAGATTGCTTTAGGAAAATGTAACCGCTGATTTATGTGTCTTTGGAGGAAGGTGTGAGGTGGCAGTGATGATGGAGAGGGAATCATGTATGAGGTTATGAGCTCGACTGTTGGGAATGTTTGATGAGTTAAAGGACAGCTTAAGTTATTATCAGTGCGGCGATCGGGGGAGGGATGTGCGGTGAATACGTGATGAGGCTGCAGACACCCACAGGTACAGAGCTCCTGTGTGCTCGCGTTATTGGCACATTGAAATGGATTGACATAGATACGGATAAGCAGATGTTATTGCCGTGCTAATTGAACCCCTGCACAATAGATGGTTCCAGTTGGCAAAATATTCATTAGCAAACCGGATGACACAATTCATTTTCTACTGCAATTTTTGTTTTACGGAATGGGAAAAGGCATGCCTAAGGTGAGTGGGTGGCACATGTCTTTCCCCTGAGGCGTGAGGTTGGGGAGGTGCTGCCCCCATGTGATTGCACCAGGTCATAAAAGTCACTGTTGTCATGGCAGATTGATTTGAGCTGAGGTTTTGGACCCTGACTATAGACCTGCCACCAAGGGAAAACGCTGACTGCTGCAACACATGTTAAGATTGATATAAATTGTAATAATAGGTTCAATATTAGATTGTATTTATTTAATGTGGTGAACGCCATCTGAACACATACAGAATATGTCAGAAAAAGTGAATGGGATTGTTCAACGTATTTATCTATCCATCTATCCATCTATCCATCTATTTATTTATTTATTACGGATCTTGTGCAATTAATCACATTTTAATCAATATTGAGATCCTGTCAGTACTAATTATCACTGCAAGGCATCTTTTCTTTATTTGATCGATGTCACTGTGCCTGTACAAATAAAAATACCATATAATTGAAAGTTCTTTGTTTTTAATAAGGCAAAAAAAATCAATATGAGATAGCAGATAAATCATGATACATTATTTGGCTTACTGTTTACTGTTTACTGTTTACTGGTCATGCACAGACATTTTGTGGCCTGTTCTTGCCTCTGGACTATTCGACCTGCAGTTGACCCATATTGGGCAACAGGTCAGTGGCAGTTGAAGGCTCAGTAGACCTGTCTAAAGCTCTTGAGCCAGGGTCGTTAGGAGTAAATGCTTCAGGATTAGCCCTTTGAATATATGTTTTTGGTGAATGAGGTAAACCGCCTCTCAGACAAAGGGAGAAACAGCTCAAACTCATCTTAGAAATGTACATAAAACGTTAAGAAGAAGATTTATGTTCTCACAGAGCACATTTTGGTGCACATGTCACTTTACTTTTTTGTACCAATGATATTGTTTGCATGCATAATGTCAATTACACTGCTTTTACAATATATGCACTTATTTCCTTCTGTTTTGTATGAGATAATAACACTTGATGCGTGAAGTGCTAAACTAATACAATAATCCCATCTCATTCAGAACATGTTTGCAGAAATCTAAACTACAGGGTTTGCAAGTGTAGCCTGTGGGATTTTATATCTGCGACACTTCAAATTGCAATTGCTACTATATTTCACCAAAGAAGTCGTTTATTTTCCCATAAACCATTCATCCAAAGCGTGGATGAATGATAGACTATACACGAAATGACCTCGAACTTCTGCCAACATTTCCTCCAGCCTTAATCTCCTTTTATTCTTTTGGAAGGCACCCAGACTCATCACCATGTCCTTCCTCCTTCACATCCCGCTGATCCTGTACATGACCTGTGCGCAAGGGTGAGTAAAATACGGATTAGCTCTGTAATGGGCCTTTCCTGTCGGCGTTGGCACATTCCCGGGGTAAATCACATAGCTTCGCCGGCCCCTGTATCACCATTTTAATTGCCTTTTCTGCGTTTGTGTTTTTATCAGCGACTGCGCGTTTCCTTCTCACAACTGGGGCGAATGGAACGACTCCCAACTCCTGCCAACGATACAGAAGCTGATGAAAGGATACAACCGCTACCTCAGGCCCAATTTCAATGGTTGGGGCTCGCCTTCGTCCTTCTTACAGTAGCTATTGTATTATGCGTCTTAAGCTGTAGTCCTGCAACTCTCTTTAATCCAACAGAACCTGCCTGCGCCACGGAGCCGTAGTTCATTGTGGAAGCAATCGGCATGTCTTGTGTGTGTCATGAAAATGTATTTCTTTTTTTTCCCCAGCGGGGCCTGTGGAGATCGGAATGAGCTTGGATATCGCCAGTATCGATGCAATCTCCGAAATCAATATGGTACAAATCCCTCCTATATTTTTTGGGGCTGTGGTTTTGATAAATGTCAGTAAATAGGGTTATTTTTCTCCCTCCGTTTCTTCCCAGGACTACACAGCCACGATCTTTCTTCGTCAGCGGTGGCGCGATTCCCGATTGGTATTCCCGGGAAACGAGAGCGTGAGCGTGGACGGGCGGCTGGTATCGCTGCTGTGGATTCCCGATACGTTCATCCCAGATTCCAAGCGCTCCTTCCTGCACGACGTGACAGTGGAAAACCGACTCATACGCATCTTCAGCAATGGCACGGTTCTCTACGCATTACGGTAATTGGTTCGGAATGGAAGCGCTCACAAAGCAAAGAAAAGGCGTTTGACTTTTATGCAAATTTGGAGTCAGCCTTGACAGCGCTTCATACCTCAGTCATAATACACATATCAAGGACACACCGCACCAGTTTCTTGCATCAGCCACAGAAATGTCCTGACCTCAACAGGAGGCTCGGTAGGGAATTCAAATTAAATCAATTTGTCTAGCGTTTAGCAGTAGGACCACATGTCTTTTTGCACCTCATAAATCACTTCACACGTTGGTTCACCTCTTTGTGTTCAGCCGAATAATGCCCAAAGCAAGACTTTTGTACCGTTTTAGTTTCTGGGCACTGTAGTAAGGGCAAACAATGTACCGTATATGTTTGAATTTTGATGGATTGTTGACACAATTTTTATCATTAATTTAAGCTTCCTTTATATGCAACATTTTGCATGAGAATCTAGCTGCAGCTGCTGTGTGTTTGTGGAGGTTTGGTGCCTATTTCTGTGAAGAGTTCTCCGTCACATCTGGTGCCAAATTAATCATTTTTAGAAAGCTGGGTACTATTTATTAACCTCATGCTTAAGGCATCCCTCGCATGGGACGTTGGACTTTTTCTTTATTTATTCCATTTGTCCACCATCTTATAAAAGGGAACTCTCAAGCTGCTTGATATGTTGTACATAAAGATGAAGCTGTAACCCACTTATTTCCAGTCAAAGCGATCATTCTAGGAAGCATCAGGGTCAGTTTGTTTTCCAAAGCCACAAGTGAAAAATGACCCTAAAATAAAATGAAAAATTAATAGGACTTTATATGGAATTCCGCCTGGATATTTTTTGCTTTATTACAAGACCCTAAAAGAGTTGTAATAGTCAAAACCCAACAGATGCTCATTATAGTGTCAATCAGCCGATCCCTTCAGAAACCAGCTTTACTCATTTATATATTTAACAAAGACAAACCAGGCAGGATTTAAAATGTTTCTACTTGTGATTAGAGTAAAACAGACATCAGAGTCCAAAACTACAGAGTCACAGCTTGACAAAGGCTCCAGACAATGGTTTGTACTCTTGTTCAGCAACAGCTTCAGTTGTAGAAAAGCTTCAGTTGTAGTCATCTGGACTCAGTTTGAAAAAATAGACGTTTCGACTCTCATCCAAGAGTCATTGTCAATAAAAGAATTTAGATCGAGAACTCCGATATTAATACTGTTCAGTGGTAAGACCCGCCCATTGGGTGGAGCCTTCCTGAAGTAGAAAGAGTTGTTTGTTTCAACAGAAACTCCCCCCTTGTATCTACCGAGCCTATTCAGAATTTTAATGGGCTATTAGAATCCTCTTTGTCTTTGTGAGACCCTGGCTCAACCACCCTGAGTACCTGATTAGCATCTAAATGTCCTTGTCCTGGTCCTCTACCTTTCCAGGGGTTCAGTAACCCATTATAAATAACAGGAAGATTAAACCTTAGCCCTCCATTTCTGTTTAAAGAAGGTCTTTCTTTTTTAACAAAAATAGCTTCCTTGACTCCTCTTTCAAACCATCTTTTCTCCCTGCTTAAAACCTTCACCTCACCGTCTTCAAACGAGTGATTAGAGGCTTCAAGATGGAGATGCACGGCACTCTGAGGTCCTGAACTTGTATTTCTTCTGTGCTGAAAAAGCCTCTTGTGTAGAGGCTGTTTAGTCTCACCTATGTACCGTTCTTTACAGCTTTCTTCACTGCATTGGATCGAATAAACTACATTGCTCTGTTTTTGAGTCGGCAACTTGTCCTTAGGGTGAACCAGTTTTTGTCTTAAAGTGTTTCCTGGTTTAAAATAAACAGGGACCAGGTAACCACAGGCTCTCTCAGCCTGTGGTTACCCCGCTTGGGCCCTCAACAGAGTGAAGAGAACCAAGAAGCAGGACAAAAGGGAAACTGAACAGAGAAGGAAGGGTGTTTCTATCCCTTATGTGTCTGGCCTGTCGGAAAAACTGCAGAGAATTTTTAGACAACACGAAGTCCCTGTTTATTTTAAACCAGGAAACAGTTTTTCAAACTGAGTCCAGATGACTACAACTGAAGCTTTTTCTACTATGGAACACGTCTGGACGAATGAGGGATTACACCGACAAACAGCTTCAGTTGTTTAGGAAAAAAATGTATGATAGCTACATTTTAATTTGAGTAAAGTGAGTTTAGGTTTGATTGTGCTTCATGGTGCTTCCCATCAACTGCTGCTTGACCCTTTTCCCACTGAAAATATATAATAATAATAACAATATATAGCTATTGTTAATCACTTAGACAACAGTCCTGATTTCTCATCATTCTGAAGCCCGTGGATTATTATTATTATTATTTCATGATGAACTAAGCAAGGTTTCTGGAGGAGGATGTGCCATCTGCTTGTCTCCATGGAGATGCCATGTGGGACAATAAAGGAATATCTTATCTTATCTTATGTTATTGTGTTTTTAATGTCAGACAGTATGGCATTGAACTTATCTATCTGCATGGAGACCGGAAGGTTACAGGTCAGATTTGTGGAGTAGTGATCCGCTCACTGTAAGAAAACATGTTTTATGAGGCCATTCTGGAAAAAACAAAAAAACAAAACACTTAAAATGAAATTAATGCTACAAATGATATGTTTAATGCCCTACTATGGAATATTTCAGACAAGCAATGACATCTCCTTGGAGACAAACATGCGGTGGCCCCCAAATCAGAAACTGTTTTTTGACCGGCATAAGAATTACATGAGATCCAAATGCTGCGCTATATGTATGCTATTATATGTATTATTGTCACACTTTTGTACTAGTTTATGTTCATTTTAAACACAGATTAGCATACAAATATCTTCCTTATAGCATCCTTATAGAAATCCTTATAGAAATGCTCTACAGTTCGGAGATACCTGAATGATTAAAACTCGACAATTCTAATAAGACGAATCTTAAAAGAATCCTGGAAACATCTTTAGGGATCAGTGGTTTGATGGGACAGAAATGAAGCCGGACAGGGACTCGGGAAGACTCCGAGGCTCTTGTCAAAGGCACTCAGCATCAAACACCTTATTCCCACTGTCCCCATGAGGAAAATAAATGCATAGTGTGTAGTATTGAGGCTGTACACAATCCCATCTGCATAGTGTCAGGTGTGCTCATAAAAGGGAAGTGACATAAAACAGTTTTTGCCGCAAAGAAATCCTGCACCGCACCGAGGTCTCTACGGATTCCAACACGCTTCATCTGACCAACACCTAATTCAAACGTCCCGCACGGAAACGTATCGACACAAACCTATGGGACTTGAACGAACGCTCTCTTGCTTTCAAATGTTTTTTTTCTTATCATCATCGTGCAGTATCAAAGTCCTTATCAGTATTTATGTATGTGCACAACAGGATCACAGCAACCATAGCCTGCAACATGGATCTCACCAAGTACCCCATGGACCGCCAGGAGTGCACCCTGCAACTGGAGAGCTGTGAGTAGCACCCACGAAGCCCACATCTATCTATTATTAACCCACCATCGGAGGTCACGTGGTCTCAAATCAGCGTCATTTCATTTCCCCTCACCATGTCCACATCTTCATCCGCATACACCCGCATACTGTGAGTACTGTGAACGTATATTGCGTATATTGCGAGCGTGTGAAAAGCGCTGCACGCAAAGGTTGACGTTGTTTCCGCGGACAGGGGGCTACAACCTGCAGGACGTGGTGTTCTACTGGACTCGAGGGAACGATTCCGTGCGAGGCTTGGACACACTGCGGCTGGCTCAGTACAGCGTGGAGAGCTATCACACCACGGTGGCGGAGGCTGTGTATGAGACAGGTAGTGTGTACCCACAATGCACCAGAGCACGGCCCATAGGGGCTGACGCTGCGGGGATGGCTCTCCAGATGTTGTTGCAGCGGCGGCTGTCGTAAAGAAACACACATGAAGGGAATTAGATAGAGTCTGACGGTTGTAAGAGTTAAAGGTGCACTGTGTCACTTTTCTGGTGTAAGGTCCAAGCCAGGTTGAAGGTCAGATCTGTGGAGAGGCGACTCGCTCACAATCAGAATGCATGTTTTATAAGGGATTGTTGGAAATAAAAACATCCGCAATTGAATAAACGTAAGACAAATAGCTGATGCCGTAACATTCCAGCAAAAGCAATAATATCTCCATGGAGACAGGCAGGTGGCAGAAAAGTTACATAATATTGACCTGAAACCAGTACCAGACTCATAGTGACTAAAATACAAAAAATTCAATGTGGAACTTTTTAGAACTTCATTATCTAATTCTTTTCACAATATTCACAAGTTTCAGGCAAACGATTCCTTCTTTATTTGAATGATTTTGTGAAAACGTTCCCCGTTCGAAATGTATATTGTTTTGTTTTGAGTCGCTTAATTGCGCCATAGCTTGAAACCCACGAATTCCTCTACTGGCGCTTAAAGCTCTTTTGCATCCGCTTTAGTAAAAGAAAGATAAATGTGCCCATTTGCAAACTCACGCTGTCTTTCCCCTAATTTAAATACAAACGATCACGCCTGCACCACTTTCGCAGCAGTAAAGCAAACCATATATAAAATAGAGCTGTTATTTTCTGTTTCTGTGTTTTGCAGGGCACTACCCAAAGCTAGTGCTACATTTTGCCCTGCGCAGAAACGTGTTGTTCTTCATCCTGGAGACTTACGTTCCCTCCATCCTCCTGGTGGTGCTGTCCTGGGTCTCCTTCTGGATCAGTCAGTCCTCTGTCCCCGCTCGGACCTGCATCGGTCTGTACTGCCTCTTTAATACTTGTACTACAGCGTGATATTTGCCCCGTTTACATATTCACTCCCGCACAAGATTTATTGCGATGGTCTTTTCACTGGAATTGGAAAGAGCAACTTTAACAGGCTGTTTTAAAGTTGCTTGGGTAATTGTAATGCTGAACTTCCTGCTCTCTGCTTATAATTGAAGCATTGAATTTATACTGGCTGCACACTAAACTCTCCAGTGTGTAGTTGTGTTGTGTTCTTTGTTACTTTGGTGTCAAAGTATAAAGAACACAACTCCGAAAACTGTTCTCTCGACAGTCTTTGGTTTGACACTAAATCTATAATTTAATCAAGACTGTTCGAGTTAAAGCTGCCGACACTCGATTTGAACGTAGTTTATTTTGATTATGATGATTATGATTATTATGATTAATATTAAGATGATGATGATGATGATGATGATGATGGTTATTATTAGTAGTATTGGTGTTGTTTTTCTTCTTATTTTTGATTGATTTTTCATTTTCTTGATTTATTTGATTGATTTTTCCCCTTTTTTTCATTGTCATACAACAAACAAAAGCACAAACAAGAACGTGACACAGAGAGATACATAAACAAGAATTTGAATGTAATTTCCATTGGGGTTTACCATATAGTCTTGTACAATAATGTATAGGAACATTGGTGTGACCCCTCAGTTAACCTCTCACCCGAGCGGCTTCTCCAGTTCCAGTGACAGTGTTCTGCTGCGTCTCTGTGCTAAATATCTGTCTGAACGGAGGAACTACCTACACTGGAACTGACTCACCCTTTAGTTGTTTAGTGTAAAGTGTGAACTGTCACCTGAGTCATATCTTGCATAATCGTTCATGCCCCGAATGTGTCATCGAGCTCTACTCTGATTTGCCCTTCTGTTTACTCAGAATCAGAACAGGTTTATTTCCAGTGTCAATGAACAACATTCACAAACATAGGAACTTGTCTTGGTGATCGATGCAACACAAAACAATGAACAATGAATAAGTCATAACAATAAGCTATCAGATAAAAAAAAAATAAGAATACAAATAAAAAATAGGCTTAATATGTACACAAATTTAAGATAAGATAAGATCATCCTTTATTGTCCACACATGGGGAAATTTCATTGTTGCAATGCAGGTAGATACAGAGGTAGATACAGAAGAAAAGAACAGATCACTTATAGGAAGTTTGAAAAACACTCTCAGAAGAAGATCTCCTATAAACAAAAACTCCCATAGACAAAACCTGCCATTTCCCAACAAGGGATGGAGGGGAAAAATAAATAAATAAATACCATTGCATTTGATCATGGCAGTAATTGCACATGAATTGCACATTAATTGCACATGAATCACGACAGTAATTGCACATATGACGGAATTGCACATGGTTAAGTCAGTATTGCGAGTGTTCAGGACTGACAGTGTTTGTTATAAAGTCTGACAGCAGCAGGAAGGAAAGAAATACATTCAGATATACATAGGTACTAGTGCAGAAAGTGACCAGTGCAGTGAGTGATTCAATTATGGTTAAAGTGACAGTGTTTGAGAAGTGTTCATGAGTCCAACAGCAGAGGGAAAGAAACTGTCCGGATGGACCGTAGCCTCCTGCCTGAGGGGAGTGGCTCAAATAGTCCACGTCCAGGGTGAGAAGGGTCTGTGATCTGACCTGCTCCTCCCAGAGCCCTGGAGACGTACAGGTCCTGCAGAGATGGAAGTCCACAGCTGATCACCTTCTCAGCAGAGGCACAATGCTCTGTAGTCTCTGTTTGTCCCTGGCTACTCTGCTTTGGTTTAGGCCTGAGGATGGCGTTGTAAATGGGTGACAGGTTGTGCCTTTGACCACCATTTAGGATGGTCTTTCCCAACTAATACAGCCTATAACAGCGTTGGTACCTTCAGACAGATATTTAGGACAGTGACTTACCCATAATCCTGTCCACTTGGATTTTGCTACAGAGAAATTGTTTCAAAAAGCCTCAAGTTGTTTCTACTTCGTTATCTATTATTATATCATTTCTACAGAAATGACCACAAGCTACGACTTTATATGCTCCACAGTATAAACCATTAGAATGCTATTCCTCTCTAATGTTTCCCTTAATGTTGCTGATATCCTTTTTGCCTGTGCTCCAGGAGTGACCACAGTGTTGACCATGACCACTCTGATGATGGGCGCGCGCACCTCTTTGCCCAACGCCAACTGTTTCATTAAAGCCATCGACGTTTACCTGGGCATCTGCTTCACCTTCATCTTTGGAGCTCTGCTGGAGTACGCCTACGCACACTTCTACACCATGCAGCACCAGACGATAGAGGAAATACACAGGGTGAGCAGAGCACCAAATCAAAAAGAAAGGAAATATTATGTTGGCTTAAACCTTCCTTCCTAATATTTGCATCTATTAAAAAAATATGTCAATCCAACTATTAGTTCTTGGAGACTTTTTCCTGTGCAGTAGGAGCCTATATTGACATTTTAGTCAACATCGTCCAAAAAGAGTAGACTATGTCATGTTGCTGCTGGAGGGTATATCTCCTCCTTGTCTCTATGGAGGTATAACTTTAACTGTAACTTTTCCACAGTATGGCATATAAATTATTGAGTAGATTATTTTTTTCTATTTCAATGGAATTGTGCAGGTGCTGTGCCACCTACAGAAAGTTACATAGTGTTGCTTTAAAAGTTTCAAGAAGAAAGTGTGTGATCAGAGTAAAATGTGCTTGTTTGTTCTAGATAATTACTGGCTATTCTTGTATTTTTCCCCCAGGAGCTTCTGCGGGAATTACATGAATCCAAAGGAATCGGATCGTTCCAAATAGTCAGCTCCTCTAAGCCGAAGCAGCAGCCTAAGGTCGAGTCCACCGTGCCGGACGAGCCCACGGAGCAATCGCCCAGCCAGGAAGTGGTCATGAACGGTGAGGCCAAGGAGACGTCAAAGGGTCAGGGCTGCGGACTGTCCACCGTGAAGGACACCTATCGACGGGTCGCTGACGTTTTTGTAGTGGAAAATCCGCACAATATTGACCGCCGCGCACGCACTGTTTTCCCCACCGCCTTCTTCTTTGTGAACATCCTCTACTGGCTCTACTATCTTTGCCTCTAAGTGCTCATCAATGAAAAAAAGAAAGTTGCTGCTTCTGTTCTTTTACCACCTGCAAGCTGCTCTACCTCCGCATAAAGGATATGCATCGGGAGACTGTACAAATATTTATGGTTTAGCGCTTTTTTGTACCATTAAAAACTGCCTTGCATTTGGCTAAAGCTATAATTATGTTTGGATGGGTTAATACAAACATATCAGCATGCAAATATCTATTCAGATCAATAACCTCAGCCACAGTATTACAATAGTCTACTCTGCTGCAAATATTGCCTTCATAACAAAGTGGCTTTCTCTAGTTCCATTTCATACTGTAAAGTTTATCAAAAATCATATTAAAGGTTTGTCTAGCAAAACATGAAGGCATTGCGTATCTGTGTTGCATTCAGGGAACAAACATTTCTACTTTTAATGGCTGCAAAGTGCTAAAGGTGATGCTATAAACTTAAATGTAGCAGCTTTTATTCTTTAAAACTCACTTTTTTCGCCCTAAAAACAAGGAATTAGCCGTTATCTTAAAGCACCACTGCAAATGTATGTTTACTTGATTTGTGGTGATCGTTTGAAATCTGCTGCACAAAGCATCTGTCTCAGTATTCTCCCCCCAGCTCAGCATATTCCTGTCCGTGTTTATTTACTGCGTTCATAAATCTCATTGTGGTCCGTGGCACAATTATAAACGCTGTTATAAACCGCATTTTCTATCACTTCTCTGTAACGTGCTGTTCGTCTGGCAACACTTAGAATCTGTGGGAAACGTGTTCCTCGTCTGTGTGGTCAAAAATATCAACAGTCCAATACTAATCAATTCAAAACTAATTAAGTATCGGTATTAAAAAAAAAACATAAACAGGACAAAAGTTTGAACCGTTTTGAATAACCTTGAATTTATTAGATCTAGTTTATCAGAAGAGTAGTATATAAGAATGTACTTTAGTTACAGCTTATTGTTTGTACAAAGGTTTTTTACTATCTTTGTGGTATCGACATTGGTATCGAGTATCGAGCCTATTCCTTAGTATCGATATCGACTTTAAAATGTTAGTATCGTTGCAACACTAATCCCTGTTAATACTGCACGTGTCAACAAATGTCACACAAGTGTTCAAAGAATAGAAATTACTATGAACTCTGGCTGCACAATATTGGAAATTATTGCGAAATGCGATATGGCTGTTACACTGCAAAGTTACACCTCCTTAAAACTAGAAAAATACACTTGTTTTCGGCAAAACTGTCCTTGAAATAAGTAAAATTATCCATCTGTGCAGTTTTTATATTTAGTTATCAGGAATTCTTAGCGTTTATTTAGTCTTAGAACAAGATAAGTCAGATTTTTTTGGTCTAGATTTAAGTGAATAAATATTGATTAGATTTTATGAAATTTGCATACTTTTTGACTCAATAATTTCAGTTATTGAATTTGATTTACCTTAATAAATTCAAACATGTTCTTTTTCATTATATTAAACAACATAATAAACTAAATTGTTTTAAGTATTAGAGTTGGACTAATTTTACTGCTGTTGTTGTGTCGCTTTAGTTTGTTGCAATATCATTCACAGAGTTTTGTTTTAATGTCAATATTGTGCAGCCGTACTCCAAACTACCAACATATCATGGTCTTAAATATTCAAAAGAAACACAGACTTGCATTTTAACAATACCATTTATTATTAAAACCTTTGGAAATAAGACATAATACATTATCGCTCCCTGGTGTGAGGACAGAGGACAGTAAAGTGCAAAAATGTCCCATAGGTTGAGCACAAATTTACATTTATGTTAATATAGAAACGAGCACTTAATGACTTTGAATGAGAAGCACTTTGCTAGTCGCTGATATAGAGCAGGGACATAATATATAGTATAATCTACAACCACAGATGTTGCTGCAAGTTTTTTACCCCCCGCATTTTTCTGAAACCACATTATTTTGAGTTGAAGCTAAGCTGTGCCTCTCTCTCTGCCTTCAGCTTCAGGCGCTGAAACTTATAAGTGCATTCAATTTAAAAATGCAGTAATTGAGTGGCACGCGGCTGAACAGCCCTGACACCTACTCTATGTTTTATGATGACGTTGATCTCATATGAAGCTCAACATAAAAAATACATTTAAAACAGTAGTCAGCGCTCTCTTTGTGCAGACATATCCACACATTAAAGGCACTCGCCGGCTTAAAACAACTCTTTCTCCGTCACAACTGTCAACGTGGCACTGAAATGCTCATAATTTTTTTGCACTTACATTATCCCCTTTTCAAAACACAAATGTCACCATCCTGTCTCAAACTTGAACCAATGCCAACACTTGAATACAGTGAGAATTGCCTCGTTCATGTAACAAGTAAATATTATAGAGGCATTTACCTCCACCTAGTGACCAAAGTCTTTCATTACAAGTAATTCACAAATAATGCATCTCTTGGTCCCGTTCATGGTTCTTACAACTCTGCCTCCTTAAGTTCCTTTCTTTGATTCCCATTCCTGAAAAAAGCAAACATGGAAAAAACATTTAAAAAAAAATAATTAAAAAGTCAACATCACTGTATTAGAAATGCACAATGTAATATTACTTTACTTTTAACAACATAACGTAACTTATGTGTTATTTGAATCCTGAAAATCCTGGGAATAAATGAGAAAATGCAAGTTCAAAATGACCAAATGTCTTTACATAAAACTTGCAATTCAAATGTGTTGCCTTGGAGTCAAAAGTCACAGATGAGCAATATTGACAAAAAATTGAATGTATCTCAATATTAGAATATCCCAATAACGATAGACAGAGGATAAATGTTTGCTAGAAAAGTGCATAAACATCACTTTTTACCTTTGACTGAAACATTACAACATATGTTTTTTACCACTTTAATGTCAAATCACTCTTCTTCTTTTTTTTCTTTGCAGCTTTTTGAGATAATTTTGAATATGCTATATGATATCTTCAAAAATCAATCACGTTTTAATCGATTATTTGAAATACTTCCCACCTCCACAACAATTCACTTAAACTTTCCAGACTGATAAAACTTGAAATAACCTTTTTACAGCCCATTTATTTATCTGGGTTTTGGGACTGACACTGAAAGAATAACTTATAACAAACTATCTGCTATTCTGCTTCAGTTTTCTACTAAAATCTCAATTTATGAGGATCTTCATTTTGGTTGCGTACCTTTGCTTTCTGCATGACCGTCCCGGTTGTAGAGGCGTAAACAGAGGGCGGCCTCCTTCTCAACTCGGCCGCACAGTTCACAGGTAAACCCTCAGTGTAGATGTTCTGATGCTTCTTATTAGAGGCCTGGACGTTCAGAATAAGCGTGTAAACATGTAAATACGAGCTATAAATGCGAGAGAATGAGGAGTCAAAAACACACACTTTGCCCGGTGGCGGTTTGGTCTGCACTGGGGACGCCGCGCCTCCTCCTCCACCTCCTCCCACCACACTTTTCTGCAGGTTTTCTTTGACTTGGGTCAGCTTCAGCTCCAGATCCACCCTCTCTGCCTCTTTGGCCCGACATTTCTCCTCCAGCTCCACCACCCGCTTGTTCAGGAAGGGCTTTCTCCGCTCTGCACAATAAACAAGTCGCGATCAAGTTAACCAGAAAACATGAAAAGGAGCCTTGGAACACGGTGCATTTAATCTTCCTCGGCGGGATAAGATTTATTTTGGGGGAATATCAAAGCGTTCCGAGTTAATTGAAAACCACATTTATTCAGGCTGTGAAAACACGTCGTATCTGATGCAATGAAGGGCAATATTGATGTTCGCGTAATGTAATAAGTAGATGTTAAGATCAGACGATTTGGAACTGGATTGTCGCCCAGAAGTGAGAGAATCTTTTCACACGGGGAACGCCAGGTGAAGAGAGTAGTAGAACTAATCAGATATTACTTTGAAACATCGCACAGGGACGTCAAGGTGACAGAATAAGTATTGTAATGTTGTGCAATATGTGCAAACAAAACAACATGAGATTCTTAATGTGTCATTCTAGTGCTTTACTGTTCCAATCTTATGTGACTCGCTTTGTGTGAAATCAAAGTTTCTGAAGGCAAAAGTAAAGTGATATAAACAGTCACATAAAAAGCACAGTACATTTGCGGGTAGGTGTACTTTATGTGAGTGCAGATTGAATTGAAATGACTTAATTTTGCTTCTAAAATAGCCACAATTATTCGTTTTTAGCGGTTACGATTCTATTGTGACCTGAACAATCACGATTATTGATTAACCAAATAACTTGACTTATTTTATGCAAACTAGACACGCTCTGCTATTTATAGACATTCTAATATTGCTGACAAATTAGAATTTTTGTTTTGACAATTTGGATATCGAATTTACAGATTTTCTTTAGGTGATAGGTGAATATTTTTTGTGGATAAAGTTTTGACGAGAAGTTGTTCATATATTATACATTTTGTACATGTGACTTTATCCAATAGCTGAAAGTAAAGTTACCTCCAAAACTAGATAGCATATAATACAGCAAAGTGGTCCAAAAATAGCTAAATTAAGAGTATTTCTTTCCGTAAACCAATATTTACCGTGTGCCGTTTTCAGTTCTTCCTTGATCTCTTTCTTTTCTTGTCTCAGAACCACCAAAGCGTTTCTTATCCCGTCTTTCTCCTTCTCCAGCTCCTCCTTCTCCTTCAGGAATCGCCGGGCGTCCTCCTCCGCTCGCGTCTTCCCGTAGCGGCCGTACTGGTTTGCATCTGCGTGAAGAAGACATCAGGCTTTAGTGAGAGGCCACGGGGGTCATGGGAAGAAAGAGCAAAGACGCGCCAAAGTCAACGCGCGTGTCCTTCAAATGTCACAGGTTTTAGTTCAACCGGACCTGTTTTCTATCTCAAATAAGACAGCGGGAAATTGTGGAGTAATAAAAGCCCGGCGCTCCCGCTGAGAAGAGGTCGCGTCACAGCTGATGCTTCCAACCAATGAATCTTAAGTTACAGACGCGCCTTCTTTGATGTGTTATCGAAATAAGACCCAAAAAACCCATCGACCGCTCTTTCAGAAAGCTACTGGGCCCATTCTGCTTCATCTAGATGGCAGAAAACGACTGTCGCTATGGAAACATGTGAGATAACACCGAGCCGGAGATGATTGAGAGGATAGACGGGCAAAAGCACATGAAAAGCGCATGTTTTATTGCAGGAATAGCTCACCGCTGACAGCACGTACGAGTCTGAGCAAAATCTGTCAGAGTTGGACAAATGCCAGTATAATTTATCATCTTTATGAGGAGAAGTAAAAAGCTGAGAGGACTCACTCGAGCCGGAGCGTTTGAGGGAGACGGAAGGTTTGGTCCGATCCGAGTCGCTGCTGGAAAAACTGGAGCGCCGTTTGCCGTGGTCCTGCTGAGACTGGAGGAAGAGGAGGGACAAGAAAATGTGTTTTTGTGGCGGAAAAACGTTGTATTTTGTTACTGAAGTAAAAGTACAGATACAGGAGGGAGAAAAAACGACTAAAGTAATAGTTCACGTTACTTTTAGAGTAAAAAGTATAATTATTTCAGACATATTTGGAGAGCTATTAAAGCGTCAAAGTGGTGATCTGGATACAAAATTGTGCTGATTTTCATTTTTCTAACTCTTTTTTTGGTATGTTTTTGTCTGATCGATGTTGGGATGGCAACTCAAACCATGAAAGTGCTAAAAACTCACTCACTTTTTGCTTTTTACTCCTGTTACAAAATGTAGGGAAGTATAAAGAACACATTCCTGCTCTCAAATGTAGTGAAGTTAAAGTAAAAAGTGCAGATACCTAAAAATATTACTGTCCTCACCACGGAAGCTTTTAAAAGATGATAAAAGTCTGAACTAAAGTCTGAATTATATATTTGTATTCAATTCTAATAGTTGTATTTGAATTTGTAGAGTTTGTACTGTCCTCCTCAAACTTGTTTTCCACAGGTTTAGCTTTATTCAAGTGATGACGCCTTTCCCTGGCAATCCGTTCAACATTTTCAACAAGTAATCACAAAACGGAACCGTATTGAGCAAACATGTATTTCAGTTGCAAATAGCGGTGGCCGATATTGACAAAAATATCCCGATATCCCAGATGATCCAACAGAAGTGTGTTAAAACATATCTTTAAACATATTAGAACAGGTTTTACAGTCAGACAAAGGATATGACTGTAAAATGAATCACAAAAGTGCAGAAATATCACCTTATACTCTCTTTTTGTTCAAACAATACACTTGATAGTCAAATGTTGCCTGTCTTCAAAACAACATTCACAATATTATCTACGTTTTGCTATATATTCCCACTTCTAATTTCAAATAAACTGCTCAAAATTACTTAAGATGGATTAAAGGTGGAGCAAATCCCCATTTTTAAAACAGGAATAACTCATTTACAATGTTGGTCGGGGATTTTCTCTTTTAAAACGTCACTGATTTGTTTAGTTGGTCGGTCTAAAGGTTTTTGATGCAAGTTGGCGATTGCTGACATAATCGAGTTCAAATTCACGTTGTGCAGAGGCCAGGAACGTCTATAAAACTCTTCAAAACCTGACTGTGTTGTGGCTGTGGCTGTGGGCGCTGAAAGCCGTGTTTCCGATGTCTTTTGGGGTTAAAACAGCAATTTACAGGCTGTAAAACTGCCGTGACCTCCTGCCTTCCTCTCGACCTTCACACTTCCCTTTTATTTTCTCTAGTTTTTGGAGTTTTTCTGATCCACCCGTGCCCTTTGCCTCTCTGGACAGGCGTGTAACAAGGCTCTGCTGGTGGCTGTGGTTTTAAGTGACCGGAGGGATCGTTCTCAGTGACGGGAGCGAACAGCTGGAGGTGCAGGCTCAGCTTAAGCTCAAGAACGTCGGGGTTCGTTTAGTCACATCACACACTCTTCTGCACCAGCGTTAAGAGTTCCCACTTATGTTTTAATAGTCAAATTATGTTTAGGTTTTTAAACATGTCCAGGAGCAACACAATTTGAGAAAAGACAGCCAAACGAACACTAGAATCATACGCGTTTCAGAATTCTACAGCTTTTTCTGTCATTATTGGTCGATTCTAACGCAAAGAAAATAATGTTACTGGAATAAAAAGTAGCATTGCAACATTTAAAGTAGATCCATTGTACAACCCTACTTTTTATATCTATTTGCGTAAGTGTAAAGTGCAAAAAATACAGTCGCTTTTCCACTTTATTCTTTATAATGCACTTTTCATTATTGTCTCTCAATTGTAAAGAGTGAATAACAATGGATTTGATGCTAAATGCTTGTGCACATTGAGAAGTGCTGTAACAAAAAACATTTCTTTGATATGTCCAGGAGCAACACAATTTGAGAAAAGACAGCCAAACGAACACTAGAATCATACGCGTTTCAGAATTCTACAGCTTTTTCTGTAGTTATTGATCGATTCTAAGGCAAAGAAAATAATGTTACTGGAATAAAAAGTAGCATTGCAACATTTAAAGTAGATCCATTGTACAACCCTACTTTGTATGTCTATTTTCATAAGTGTAAAGTGCAGAAAATACAGTCACTTTTCCACTTTATTCTTCATATTACACTTTTCATTATTGTCTCTCAATTGTAAAGAGTGAATAATAATGGATTTGATGCTAAATGCTTGTGCTCATTGAGAAGTGCTGTAACAAAAAACATTTATTTGATATTTACGACCCTTTTGTTCTAGTCGAGTAGTATATTTTTAAGTCAAGTACACGTTCCTGCTTTTCTTCCCTCTTTATCTGACAGAAGATTCGACCCACCTGCAGGTCCTCATTCGGGACGTCATCATAGTCTGGGGAACTTGAAGTAGAGGCCCACCTACAATCATAAAAAAGGTGAAGTTAGCGTAATAATTAGAGAAGTCGTCTGTGTCCTCAGTTTGACCCTGTGCAGAAGAATGGACTAAATGTGACCGGGACGTCCCACTCACAGGAAGGAGTGTCGCACTGCGTCGCGGATGTTGGCGATGGTGTCCACGTCAACGTAGTCGTAATGGAGCGACTCTGGATCTGTCATGGAGCCGGACTCCGCTAACAGGACGCCCAGCCACCGACCCATTTCCTCCGAGCTGCTCGCCTACACGGACGAGGACACAACCAGGTCAGGGGGCAACCGGACACTAGGCGGGCTACAGGGTACTTCAAAAACCATGGCAAAATATTATTATTATTGTCAATTAGCGGTTCAAACTTGTTATTTTATCTTATTGTTTTATTTAATCAGTTTTGGTGTCATTATAAGAAAAATCTGCTCAAATTCTACTTTTAAGTTCTATTTGGGGCAGCAGGAATACTGTACTTGTAACTTAAGTCATTATTGTCACAGTTTTATGACTTTGTTTGATTCTTTATTAAATTGTATGTTAATTATTCAACCCACACAAACAGGAGGTGCATCATTATATACATTATACTCCACCAGAGTTCATTATGACAAGAAATAATCATTTATTTTTGTCTTTTATATAAAAAATCTGTCAAAATGTTGTCAATTCATGATTTGGTTTTAGTAGACAAAAATGCCATGCTAATCATCACTCGACTAAATTAACCAGAAAAATATATTTGTTATTTTTACAATGACAAATTGTTGCTTCATACATGTACAATAATATCATACATCGACAAAAATATCCATACCTTAGTCATAGTTTTAGGTGAAATTTTATTTTTTGTCAGTAAAGATATGACATTGACCAAAGACAAGATGAAATACCAGCATTTTAGTCCATGAAAGTAACAGTCTACGCCACAACGTTTCTCTCTCTCAAAAGAAAAGCTATCGTTTTTCCACAGGGCGTTTGTTAAAAGTAAAAGTACTGTCATTTGAGTTCAGCAAATGAACGTTCTACCTCCAGCGCCGCCACCTCGTTGCTGTTCCTCATGATCCGAAAGGCAAAGGGGTGTTTGGGTCCCAGCCCGGGCGCCACCTCGCAGTCGTGCAGTGAGACGGAGGGCAGGCAGGTGCGCGGCTCGCCCCTGTCGCTGTAGAAACGCAGGGAGCCTTTGGACACACAGCACCACTGCTCCCTCCAGACCTGGTTCACAAGCACTGACATGAAGCCTGCAGCGGGACACAGCACACGCACAGAAGAGAGGAAAAAGATGAGGTTCATCTGCCTTCAAAATAAATTGGACTGTAACAAATAACACCCAAAATAGTATTAATGGCATAAGAAAAAATATGCCGGTACGATTTTTGTTTTCTTTCTTTAGATGTAGATATATCCTAATTGTGCTTACAGTTTTAGCTACAAATGGAAAAAACACACTCAAGAATACAACAATTATGCAAGTTACAGTTGATTTCATAATTAATTTGATGATTTCATAATTCATTTGATGATTTCATAATTCATTTGACCTGTTTAATTCTGTGGTTCGATTGTGTGGGTCTGAGGCAGATATCATAAAGACAAATTTAACTTAGAGGTAGTAGTAGTAGTAGTAGATGTAGTAGTAGTAGTGATAGTAGTAGTAGTAGTAGATCATTTGCTGTCATCGTTTAATATATAATAAGATGACAGGACAGTAAACGACATTCTACAATTAAAACAAAATAAAGATAAACAGTCTTGACCATAAACCATGAGTAAAACCTTGACATTAAATCACATGTTAAAGTTAAGATCACCTGAAGTACAAACTACTGCTTTGTCCTGTTCTTAGTAAAGGCTAGGCACCTGTACCTTAGACCTTCATATTTTCTTTGAGCTTTGTCTTTAGATAAATAAGATAATATATATAAGATAATACAAGATAATATATAAGATAAATCAAGATCTTGAGGACTTTTGCTGTCAGTTCAGAGCTTCAGTTTCTCCCCTGTACCAGCATGTAATAAAAAACTGTGCGTACATTGAAACATTCTCCTCATCCACATCACTAGTCTGAATGAACATGGCCGATACAGTGCTGTTTAGTTGACGGCCGACCTTGTCGAGGGTCATTGAACGTAGCTCCAGGTCTTGGAGGTTTTTTCTTGGTGAAGCTGATGATTCGTGTGATTTTACGACCGGCAGCAAACGCCCCACGCTTCACTTTACCTACAACAGCAACAACAACAACAAAAAAACACTGCAGTTGCAATATAAAAGTTGTATTTGCCAATGCAGTGACTCGTGTCGCGTCACGTCCGACTCGACTCACCGTTTTCCCCGGCGGACACACCCACGCTATCTGAATCAGACGTGTTCCTCTCCGCCGACAGCCTCTGGGAAAGCAAAACACACGCACATTTTCACTTCTCAAATGTATTTTTAAGGTCGAGCGGTGGACACGAGCGGCATCGCCTGCTCCGAAGCCTCTCCTATCATTTTAACTTCCCCTCTTTGTTCAACAGCGACACCCGAGCGCAACCAATTGTTAAAGAGAATTGATGGTGACAACACAATTACAGCTTGTCTTGACTTTTCCACACCTCAGTCATAAAGATGATTTACAGCCAGAGGGTAAAGATGACACACACACACGCACACGCACACACACACACACACACACTCACAAACAGCATTATTGTACCTTGTCGAGTTCGTTCTTTCGTGAGGTGAGCGGAGACGCGTCCTCAGGGGCAGAGCTCAGGCCGCTCACGTCCCGAACCACCTGGACAAAATAATATGTTACAAACTTATTCTTATGTGACAAATGTACAATGTTATAATTTGGCCAGATTTGACAAACAAAAAACAAGAGAACATTGAACTTAATCAGGAGTTGGGTATAATGGGGTAAATAAACTGTATTGTTGAATGTTGAATTGTATACATGCGTTCGCACATCCGGGAACTTGTGCAGTGGCAACCGAGTCCGCCATTTTGAAAGAGGCACAACAGCACGTCTACTACATACGAAATCCAGGAAATATGAGGCCAAAATGCCAAAAACCTGCTTAATCTGTTAGGACATAGCTCTGTTGACTGACCAAGAAATGATAGCTTTGTCATGTACCTTAGTTTGCCGTTATCGTCTAAAGAATCAAAGTATTCGTAGCTCATTATGCCGTAGAAAGGGATGCGTTGGGATGGAAAAGGTCGTGTTGTTTTTTATATATCGCGTGCCCCTTTTAAAATGGCCGCTATGGGGAAGTCCCGGCTGTATGACGTCACCGCAAACGCATGTATATTGTGTATTTTCTTTGTGTTTGGCCGAGGAACAAGGGCCAATTAAAAGTACCGTATTTTCCACACTATAAGGCACACTTAAAAGCCTTTAATTTTCTCCAAAAACGACAGTGCGCCTTATATGTGGATTCATTCTGGTTGCGCTTACTGACCTCGAAGTGATTTTGTGTGGTACATGTTTTGTTTCACTTACTGCGCCTTATAGTCCAGTGCACTTTATATATGAAAAATGATCTAAAACAGACCATTCATTGACAGTGCGTCTTATAGTGTGGAAAATACGGTAGTCTTAATTAAGCCAACATGGTTCCAGTTACATTGTTCAAGTCGCTCCGTCCTGTGAAATATATTACCAGTTACTCTTTCATTTAGTTGTGATTGCGGTACAATTACTTTCCTAAAATCAAGGAATACATTGTGGTATTTGATTATGCAATTTGGGCTTCAAACTGCTCAAAATTGCCGCTCTTGTGGTGACAGCGAGTGCATTTTTCCCTTTAGCTGAGATCGATAAATGAGAAAAAACGATGCGTCGTTCCACCAAGCATACAGCTGTTTTAATCCCAAATTGTGTTCTTTATACCATACTATAATGCCACTTAGTGAGAAAGTATTCTAAGTATTCAGAAAGTAAACTCTTCCCAACACTGAACATGGCTGAATTCTAATCGCACAAGGACAAAAGTGTGTTGTAGGAGCATCTTTCTCCCCGTGGATCAGGCAACACTACTCTACCTCAGTATTCTTACACATCTTCTCGGTTCAGTCTGTCAAACTCGCTTCTGCCCTTGAGCGTTCGACTCTCAAACAAACAGTGACTGATGCGTCCTCACCCGGAGCCACCTGTGGGCCTGCTCTTTGCTCTGCACAGCCAGCACCAGGCCGTCTCCGCTGGGGAGAGTGAAGCGGAGCTCGTGGTGCTTCCTCTTGCTGTCTTTAGGGGCATAGACCACAATGCACTGGGGCAGCAGCAGGTCCACATAAGGGGTGGTGTCCTTAGAGCTCTTGTAGCACTAAAGGAAAACAACAACACATAACAAGGAACTTTATTCGTCTCACAGGGGAGGAATTCAACTCTTACTATACAATGCATGAAAGTAAAGTACGATGTGCAATCAAAAACACAATAACTGACATGATTTAATAACTAATAACTGTAATAACAAAAGGTAAACATCTAAAACATGTGTAAAATATAACTTGTATCAAAAGCAATTCTGTAACATGGTATAAAACATGCAATATACATAATTTTAGAGCAACAATGAGTGCTATTATTATTATTTTATTAATTATTGAATCAAGCAACACTTCTTTTCGTTAATGTATTAATTCTTTAGAGCGTAAAGGGCCAGTGAAGGTGTTTTTTTTACTAAATTAGATCCAGATGCCGCTAAAGTGAGGACATCCTGGTGGAGTATATTTACAGTGGAAACAGTGTTTTCACCAAAAACACAAAACGTACATTATATCCTGTGTTATTTTTTTTAATTTACAGCTCTGTCTGCGTCATTAAACCTCTTTTCTCAGAACATGGTGTGTTTTGGAGCTTATGTTTAGACCAGATTATTGGATTACCGAATTATTTCAACAATCAGTTAGTTGCGTAATCAATAAACCTTAAAATATTAGCAAAAATCATAAACTGGACAATAGTGACAGATGCAGCGCAGATATGGACAAAAGATACCCTGACTTTTGGGCAGATAAAGTGACATGACCCATATATTACTGCATATTTCTGTATATTACTGTATATTACTGCATATTAATGTATATTACCGCATATTACTGTATATTACTGCATATTACTGTATATTACTGCATATTTCTGTATATTTCTGTATATTACTGCATATTTCTGTACATTACTGTATATTACTGCATATTACTGTATATTACTGTATATTACTGCATATTACTGTATATTACTGCATATTACTGTACTGCATATTACTGTATATTACTGCATATTACCGTATATTACTGCATATTTCTGTATATTTCTGTATATTTCTGCATATTACTGTATATTAATGTATATTACTGTATATTACTGCATATTACTGTATATTACTGCATATTACTGTATATTACTGCATATGTCTGTATATTTCTGTATATTTCTGCATATTACTGTATATTACTGTATATTACTGCATATTACTGTACTGCATATTACTGTATATTACTGCATATTTCTGTATATTTCTGTATATTTCTGCATATTACTGTATATTAATGTATATTACTGTATATTACTGCATATTACTGTATATTACTGCATATTACTGTATATTACTGCATATGTCTGTAAATTTCTGTATATTTCTGCATATTACTGTATATTACTGTATATTACTGTATATTACTGTATATTACTGTATATTACTGCATATTACTGTACTGCATATTACTGTATATTACTGCATATTTCTGTATATTTCTGTATATTACTGCATATTTCTGTATATTACTGTATATTTCTGTATATTTCTGCATATTACTGAATATTACTGTATATTACTGTATATTACTGCATATTACTGTATATTACTGCATATTTCTGTATATTTCTGCATATTACTGGCGTCTTACCTGGAGCCTGTTCTCTCGTATTACTGTGAGCTGTTTGGCCCATTGACCGAAGCGTTTTTTGCGCAGCAGGAAAGCACAGATGCGACAGTCTCGAGCGAGAGGCATTGAACTCATCTCGTCTGAGGGCCACTGGTGTGTCAGGCGGACCCCGGGACTGCGCTCCTCCTCGTCTTCCTCGTAGGACTCATAAGAACTGCTCAGAGCATCCGAGTCGTTGTCTGGAAAAGCAGTGGAAAGAAGACGTTCACACTTGCACGGGCGCTACATCGAGACTGGGACTAAACTGGGACTAAACCGGGACTAGAACGGGACCAAATCCAGAGGTGGAAAGTAAATACAAAAGTAAAAGTACTGTAATTAAGTAAACATTAAGGTATCTGTATATAAGTCATTTTACAGAGTATACTTTTTACTTTTATTTCATTACATCTGAGTAATGTAGATATCAATACTTTCTACTCTCCACAACATTTTTGAACTGGACTACAAAGTATAAAGTACTTTTCATATGTTTTAAAGGCTTCATTTGAGCATATTCATGGTCTGACTAAAGGTTGTGAGTGCAAAAAACAACTTTGAGCAAACAAACATTTATAAAAAGTAAACTCAACTGGATTGGAATTGCTACTGTTCAAGATCAGCACAATTATGTACACAAATCATGTCATTTAACACTTTAACAATTCTCAAAATCTGTGTGAAATGCTTTTACTTTTACTCTTTCAAGTACATTTTTATGTTCTGCTTTTACTTTTTTCACTCACACATGAATTTGCTTAGTTTGAGGTATTAAAATGAATCATGCCTGTTGAGTTGAATTTGGCACAAACTAACTGTAATGTACACAATATTATTATTTATTTTATGTATGTATTTATGTATTTATTTATTTATTCATTTTTGCAGTCGACTATGTAGATATTGGGCAAAAAATATATACCGTATCTAAAAATCTCAATTTTCACCACAGCGTCTTCAACCTTCTGTGCTTTTAAAATCAATTTAACATAACGCTCAGAACTTTATCTGGCTACTATTTTCGATTCTATTATTTTTTTGTTCTCTCTCTCAAGCATGTAGAGGTGTGGTGTGCAAAATACAACAAACAAAATGTGATAAAGACGGTAGACCCTTTGTGTAAGTCCAAATTAACTGAGAAGCAAATATATTTTCCATGTAAAAAGCAAAAAACATTCTATTCTAGTCTATTCTTGTCAAGTTGCCTTCTGCTCAAAACAACCAACATAATAGTTCTTGTATGAGACTAACAGGGATACATTTAAACAAATAAATAGATAAATCAAACACACCCTGGGGGATAAACGGCACTTGGAGGGAGTGGAACACAGAGGAAAATAAGCACTTTACTCCTTTACTGAGACAATGTGCCTCGCTGACTCGTCTTCACAACACATTTACATAGATAATTGTAGAGTTACGCACATGAGTTTTTCCGGTGCGAGTTGACGCACGTTGTGGGGTAGAGGCTTTCAGCTTCTTCATAGCCGTCTTCTGTGGGAGGGCCGGGCCTGACTGAAATTGGAGGACACGAGGATTCAAATTAGATCTTATAGTTTAGGTTTGGTGTTTGATGTAACTGTGCCCTTGTAATCCCGCTCGCTATACGTCTGTGTTTATACAAATTGCAGTAAACTGGGTCTAATTGAGAGGTTTTATGGGGAGAAAGAAGGAAAAAAAAGCCCCTGTCAGTGGGTTTGGGCCGACCAGAGGAAGCGCCGCTGCTGACCTCTCGTGATGATGTATTCGGGCAGTTTGCCAGGACTGAGCGGGACGGCCTCCTCGTAGTACTCTTCCGGGGGAGGGGTGTTGGGCAGTGGCGGAGGGGAGTCGGCCGAGTGGGACGCGGGGGAGTCCGGACTGTCCTGCAGAACGCAAACACACTGTTGTCACACGTAGTTATGATTGGTGTTCGACATGACCGCGACGAGCAGACTCGATAGATCAGCGGCTGTACGTGGTAATAAAGGTTTACTTTGCAGTTCGGCTTGATTCATTTTGCTTTGGAGACGGCGGGGGCCAATTGTGATTAAAGCGGGACCAAACCCTGACTAGAACGGGGCCAATCCGAGTCTACGTGTGTCTAGTTCTGGTTCGAACTGGTTGTTCTTATTGATTTAGTCTTTTGCAGTTATTAAACCAGCAAGGGCAATGAGTTTGAGCAGTAAAAAAGGAACAAACAAACGTTCCAAAAACATATAATGCAGCGATTCTGAACAAAGAGGAACAGAAAACACCAAGAAAAAAGACAATTACATCTACATTATCACGTTATTATCATTATTAAAAGGCAAATAGAAGTAGTCACAACATATTTCAGATACCTATGTGCTTTTAAATAAGTTACAGAATCTCGATGGCCTGAAGGCAGTAAAGAAAACTCACTTTTTGAAATATGTCTCTTCTTCTTACAGTATGAAGTCTCTCTGCTGCACTCCTGTTTAGTCTTGGTTTTTAGTCTTGTTTTTTTTTTTTTGGTTTTAGTTATTTTTTTAATTGTGGTTTAGAGCTAGCTTAGTGCTAAAGTGCTAGTTTAGTTCCTGTTTACTCCTGGTGTTTACCGGTATTTTGGATCGTCCATACAGCTGTTACATGTATATTTTTGAGTTATAAGCTTAAAATGATGAGCAAAAACATCAGATCACAGTCCCTCCGAATACTCACATCAGATTTAGCAGTTTGCATGTCATTTAGATCCTCTTAAAGGCCCAGGAATACAAAAATAATCCGATTTTGATGTGCATGTAAACATATACAATGCTCTGGCAAAGGAATGGAATGTTTAATAGTCACAAATGTATGGATGCACTCTAATAACAGCCCATAATCAGGATTTGTAGTTGCAAAGTCGGTTAAAAGTTCACGGTGACATATAAAAACTGATGACAAGTGAAAAACGGGGCGACCTTTGGTGCCAGATGCCTCCAGGCCGGACAAGTACCGGCTTGGCTCTCGAGCTACAGTTTGAGTTGCACAAACCACGCACTTGTTTCTGCAAATGATTGTACAATGAACTCTGGATCTAACCACGGTGCATGAGGGGGACCGCTGCCACGTACCTGTTTGAAAGTGTCTTTTTGCATGTCTTTGTCCAGTTTGAGTTCATCTGTGACGTCTTTGAGGTCTCCAATTTCACAGTCTACAATGAAAACGTACAATTTATATGGACATAAAGCGCCGCTGGATGCAAAGTGTATGATAGATTACTTCACACACAGCACGAAGCTTGTATTAGAATGTAATGGTTTTGTTAAGACGTTTGTTCAGAAGCACAGAAACCACAAAATAGACAATACATCATCATTATAAGGGAATTGACAGAAAATTGCATGTCCTTTATCAAAATATAACGTGAAATGTCCATTGGGGCCACAGAATATGCAATAGATGTTTAATTTTGGTCAAATACAGCTTTGTTTCTCTCTGTATTTGTGTTATTGTCATCTTAGCTTTGTAAATGAGGTCCTCCAATCACAGTCTAAATATAGAAAATGTGTTTGGTGGAAGTTTAAGAGAAGTTTAAGAGAAATGGTATGTGAGGTTTTGATAATCAGTTGGTTTGGCAGTCGCACGTAACCACAGCTCGATTAGACCTACAAGTAATAGTCAAATGTACAACCACAACATGCCATTCTAGCCAAATGACATTTTCGTTTTATTTCAATGCTCTCTTGTTTTTATTTCCGTCTGCACTTTTCTATCAATCCATCTCAAACATTTACACTGATCCAATCAATATTCAAACTTACCAAATGACTCGAACAATGACTCCACAAAGCTGGTTCCATTTCTGTACACGGAGGAGTTCATGTAGATGTAATCTGTGCCAGACACTGCACCGAAAGGAAGTGATTTATTATTATGCATTTGTGGCAGTAGGCCCTCATAACCCCTGACAGCCTATGGCCTGTGGCCTGGGCCTTTAAAAGGAGGCTTCCTCACCTGCGCTGGCCCTTCTCGCCTCTGGGAGCAATGCAAGCGGCACGAGAACCGGAGCATTCGTTCTGATCGCCCCAAAAACACCCCAAAGTTTAGGCTTAAAGCCAGCGATCACACCAGCGTGTTAACCAGGTTGGTTTGCGCATCGTGCGCTCACCAAACCCTGCTCAAACCTTGTATGACTCGTGCCGCACGCTCCCCAGGTTTAATGCCCCGGTAAGCTGTCTCTTCCATAGATTTATATTGTACTCAAACTCGCTCTAATTTAGCACTGTTTGTGGTGCGTGACGTCACGTGCAGGCTTTGTGCGCCGGTATTCCTCCCAGCCGCGGCGCGCATAGTGCACGGATTTGAGCACCGGTATGTATCTCTTTTCCTCTCTCCCTCGCTTGTTGCGCACGGTTCTGGACATCCATCTGAGAGTTAATTTCCCAAACTATTGTACCTTATAGGATTGGTGACCCCGCGGGTCTCTCCTCCGACCCCAAACCCAGAACTTCCCTCCAAGTGCCCTTGGTGGGTTTGGGCACGTTCGCACCGGCCCCATTCTACATTGACAGACTGTAACATATCAACGTTTGGAGTTTTTGAGTGTCGGCTCTGGCCCCCAGCTGGACTGTGGGACTGTACCGGGTCCCAGGCCTGCTGCTAAGGACCAGCGCCACCTCCTGGCAGGGTAATTGGGCTAAGTGCCTTAAGGGACAATCTGGGCTGCTGTTTTATTTTACTTTTGTTATTTCGGTGAATTGTTTAAATGTGTCTACTGTTTTAGAGGTGTGAATGTGTGAATGAGAGTAGTAGTAGTTTTATTATTAAAAATACAAATGTTTCATTTATTCTGACTTTAGATTTAATAAATTGTGAACTGCTTTCCTATATCTGAGTCTCCTGGTCCACTCAATCAAAGAATTTGCGCTTGCCTTTCTTGTGTATGTGTCCCTGGCACCAATCCAGGGTGTCGTTGTTGGAAACTAATAGTCACTTATTCATTTAACCCATAAATTGGAATTCATGTGGAAGACATCCACCTAAACATCATATCCCTATCGTAGCCACGACGCATTCATAAAACTCTTAAAAAACAACAACTTTAATTTAATGGTTTAATTCTTTCATATTTGAAATATTGAGGGGAAAAAACTATTTATTTACAAATGGGAGTAAGTTTGTCATCACAGATTTACTATAATAACCTTTTTTCTACATGTATAATAGCATAATATAATAAACGATGGAGATTTTAGAATAAACTGTTTAACATAATCTTGTTACTTCTCTTTCTCTGATTAGATTACTGGTTTAGATTAATTAAAACCAGACACATGCAGCTCATGAACTAACTTATAAAGGGCTTAGAATAATTCCACTTGATAACACCTTGTTATTTAACCTAATTAATTAAAAAAAAACTAAGCGACAGAAGATGTTGGTTCGGGTCACAACTGATCTGTCTCGGTCACTAAAGGTGACATTACATTGCTACCTTTTTATACTTTTTACTCTTTATGACAAACTTATGAATTACAGACATTTCTGTAGTGGGGAAAAAGCCACTATAGGTAACGAGGGCTAGTTACTGTAATCAATTTACTCTAAATTGTTTCAGATTACTACATGACTAAAAAGGTAATCTTCCCTTACTTTGCAACTAGTTATGGCACTAGATGTTTTCATGGTCCACACTTGATCCAAAGCTTGTGTTTTCTCAGCTAACGTGAACACTTTGCCTGAATTGTTGCAGACTTTGCTCATAACGTTCGACTGACGACGTTTGCTTGAATAAAAATGTTAAACGACCCGAATATCATAACTCCCTGTACCTTGTGGCTGTATCTGCTGCAGGAGGTTCCACACAGACACCTTCTTCTCCTCCGTGGATGAACTGAGGCTTTCCTGGTCCAGCATCTTCAGCAGGACGCCCAGCTCGCTCACCAGCACCTCCATGGCTGCAGGGGTCAAAGGTCAGAGGTGAGCGGGTTCAGCGTGTCAGCCCGGGGTTCAAAGGTCGCACCCGCACGTCCAAACAAACCCCGTGTTGGGGAGACTTATCCTCCTCCGTCCCCTTGTTTACTGTCGAGTTCTAACGGGGTTTATTAGACGTGACATGCCCCAGGTCTGTGGTCGGGACGTCAGACTAAACAAAATGGAGATGGAAAGGGGATATTGTTGTCATGGCGACTGACTTGAAAGGGAAAGGGTTTTAGAACCACCGCCACCTCCTGGGAGTTGGTTTGGAAACATTTTGGTTGTACAACACCAGAGCGCCAGACGGTTTTGACTGAGACTAGTGATGGATGGAGTAGACAAAAGTTGTACTCAAGTAAGAGTCATGTATTGTTACTTCAAAATTATATTACTCAAGTAAAAGTACAAAGGTATTATTCAAGTAAGAGTGTGAAAGATGCCTGGGGAAACAGCTACTGAATTAAAAATAACAACTCATTTATAAAAGTTAAATATTACTCAAGAAGGGTTAAATGTGTATTACTACTACAAGAGAAGTACATGTTCTTTAAATGTAACTGAGGAGGCTACAGCCGACTTCTGTTGCAACTATTGTTTATTTTAGTAGTCGAGGAGTCAGACATTATTTTTAAATCAGTCGACTTGTCAAGTGATTATTTCGTTCCCACACAATTTGTAGATACATTTTTTTGCCAGATATTGGGGGAAAATATGCATCCAAAAGGAGAATATGTCCAAAAACACATTTTTGTCTTCGTAGTTTATTATTTTTTGTCATTTTCATTCATTAATGTCATTGTTTGTTTTGATTAAAAGCTTTTGGCATGTGTTTTATACTCTGTACTGTCCAGATAATGATGATTAGACTAGACCAGTAGACCAGTCATGGTTCTTCTCATATTGCAGTCCTACTGTGAGGACAAACTGACTACTTTATTTACTCGTGGCTGTGCGTTTCCTCTTATTACAAGTCAATAATGTCTTGACCCAATCCCAGGCCATAATTTTAGAGCGTGAAACATATCTTTTCACCGTTATACCATGTTATTATGTTGTATTCTCGAAGACAAAGAGTAGTGTTTCATTTGTTTCAGTACTCCTGTTTATTTACTCCCTTTCCAGAGCGCAAAATGGCTCCTTCTACTCATACAAACATCTTCACTTGAGTTAATCTGATCGTCAGTGGTGGAATGACAGGGTTCTATCAGACCTTTTTGTCGAAATTGAGTCATTTGTTGATTCTTGTTCCTTCTGTACACTTTCTATATTCTAATGTATGTGAATAAAAAATCAATTGCCCCGTTGTGTTGTGCTACAAGTGCTCAGAACGTTAAACACAAATATGACAGAATTACCCGGGCAGAACGTACTGTAGGTAGAGCTCTGTAATTCTAAGGGGACGACCCGTTAAATAAGCAGCTTAACCAGTTTACTACCGCGACACATTTCTGGCTTTTCACAAACGTGCAAGCCTTGACATCTCTCTGCTTGCAAGCTGAACACAACTTTCATGATATTGGAGACAAAACAAAATCTGGCTGAATTTAACATGTTGGAAAGCGTTAATGTCAAAACACCTTCACATTTTGACGTTTTGGGGACTGATTTAAACTGTTTATTTTTGTGCTTTTGGGTAGGGCAAGACACTCCCCACATTTGGAAAACATAATCCATCTATCTTAATCCGTAACACCCTTTGAAAACACTTCGTCAACCTGCTTGTGCTGTGTGTGTCGCTTCCTCCCTCATCTCCCTTAGACACAAACATCATCAATCAACGTCTCTCTCTTCCTTCCCAATCGCTCTTTGTCTTTACTGTATCTCCTCTACTCACAACCTTCTCCCATTGCCCTAAAACCGCACTGTAACCTCACATTTTACCAAGTCCCTTTTGGCAGCGCATTCTCCACCACCACTTCGGGCTTTTTTCGGGTCAAGCGCGGGACAAGCGCTGAGGCAGAAAGGCCTTTGTTAGACGGAGCGGTCGTATGGAAACAAGAGCTAGACAAACACCGGCCAAAACATTAAAGCCACAAGAACTCGGCAGTCTGTTTGCTCAGCGAGGTGTGAAGCATACCTGGCTCACTAAGGCACAATTACACACTGTGAAGAGTGGATGAACTGCTAGCAAGAATGTCGGAAACGTGTGAATAAAGACGTCTGTAATCAGCCCGAAGTATATCTGGAGTTTGTCAATGTTGAGTGTGTGAGAAAAGCTGCTCCCAAACATATTTCAACAAGGTGGGTCGTCTTCCCGAGGGTCAAACGGAGCCATAGACAAAGACGGACGTTACAGTATCTTTACGGGGGTCGATGTCTTTTTCACGAGTGCAGTTTCCTTCCATTGTGTAGCATAAGTGTGATTAAAAACACTAGAATGAAAGTGATGAATTGGTCAGACTAAGCTAGAAGTCCTACGTGGCTCATTAAAGGTGCGACCTGTGGTTTTTGGCAGCAACAGGTGGAGAATTTGCTGATTGTATTTCCACACCGAACAAAGCAGTTTTATGAATGTGGAATTAACACCTATGGTAGCTGAAAAGTGGAATTTTACTGTCAAAATACAAACCCAGCCAGGTCAAATATTTAATTTGAGAAAATTTGAAGAGATGTTTATGCACGGACTGTACGTTAACACATGTAAGTGATGAGGACTTTATCCAATCAGGGCTGGTTACAAATGGTGCTTTGTCATTTTGCAGAACAGTAAACGGTATGAAATGTGGGTAAAGAGTGGGGAGGGGAGTCTTTCATTTGTTGTTAATGATGCTGCTGCAATTATGATGGTGATCAAATAAATTAACTTGTGGTAGTGGTAGGCCTAATGTAACCTTCCAAACAAGGGTTAAAAGTGATATTTTTGCCCGTTTGTGGTACAGTCCATTCACGTTTTGTGGGATACTTCCACCTCAACCAAGACATTTATATTTTCCCCTTGAGCCGTATAGTTTTGAGGATTTATTTTGGTCATTCTCAAAGTAAACAGCGTCTCTGATTGGCCTGATGCACCTTCCAGACACAATGACAGTAACTCATGGGACTTGACATCCACCTTGTCTCTGAAATATTAACTCCTCAATCTACTTTGACATTGTGCATGTTTCAGTACAATATCATTTTTTTTCAATGTTCAGCACTAATTATTATCATTCAAATTAAACAAATGCTAGATATTCACATTTAATGCCATACTGTGGGACATTACAGGCAAAGCAAAGCGTGGCAGGTGGCAGACCCTTCACCACCTTAAAGACTCTGCAGAGTCCAAAGTGGCGAGGCACATGTCAGTGAGTGGGCTGAGCGTTGGCTTGTTCACCACTTTGTCTTGGAACCAGAGTTTTCAGCTGTTTGAACATTCACTGGGCTTCCCCTAAAACTGCGGAAGGCAAACCGTATCTGCTGTGACTCATTCAACACCAAGACGACATTACAAAGATTTAAACCAGTCAGCGATAAATTCAGCTTTGCTTTCAAGGAACAGACGTGAAAACACACACATTATCCAATGAAGCGTTGTCTCTTTGGGCCAAAACCAGCAAAAAAGGGAATTACATCTTGTACATCTTGTAGTATCTGTATCCTAAGTCCCTTAAGTCTTGGATTACAAACCTCGTACGGGTTTCCCACGCTCAAAAGCAGCACCTAAGGCTTTAAATCTTTTACTTTGTAGAATATTGAGATATATTTGCAGAATGGGCTTGTTTGAAGTCAAGCGTTGCCAGATAAAACAGCCACGGTGCAGTGTAAACAAGCTGGATAAGGGTTTATTAGAAGCAAAAGAGTCGTTTTGGCTACTTTCCTGCGCTTTAACGTAAATATCCTCAGGTTTAAATAAGGCTTGAGGCATTTTTCTTACCATTTCACTTGGATTTGTTGAAATGTTTCGCTTTCTCGCGCCTCACTGACAATAGCTGTTAAATACAAGACACATTCCTCACCTTGTAAATTGTTCTAGACTCAGCATAGTGTGCCTGTGCCCCTATTGTGCGGAGCGAGTTTGTTCAACTGCTCAGACAAGCCTTTTAAAAACCAGGGGGACCTAATAACATGAGCCACAAAAAGAGTTTGTCGGGAACAGAGGGAGAAAACAAGGTGGAGAGACAGAGGGGGGCGTGGGGGATTGGAATAAAAGTCAGGGAGTTTACCACCTGTACTAACATGCCCCACAAACGCTGATCTGAGGAATTAGGTGACCTCAGCTCAAAGTGCAATGAAGTTTTCCCTAATTTTTCTTTTTGAAAGGTAGTCGGGATACTTCATCATAATCCTTCGACTTCTGAGCAGGTGCTATGGTTCAACAAAATGCCTTTTGCAAACACACATTTACTCTATTTGACGTTTAAAATTGACCAAAATCTGCTAGTTGACAATGTGAATGGAGGTAGAAAGAATAATGGAGGGATTGCATTTATCATCCATGGGTTTAAGAGTGATAAAACTAACATTTCAAAACAAAATGTTGCATCGTTTGAATCGTGAAAATCTCACCGCAAATGCAATCATGTTATTTAGTGTAAAACCAGTTCATGAGTTACTTTTAACTTGAGAAAATGGCGTAAAACCTATTGAACCACATCGCTATGCAAACCCCATTGTGCACAAGGACCAAATCAGATTTAGCAAATTCCCAAAAATCGCCACACACACATTTTCAAGTCACAATACGTTACATTTTTCACTGGCTGTTGATTTGTTTTCCCCCAACAATGCATCATTATTTCTAACTCGCTGGCACGCAAACAAAGCCACCTAACATTCCAAAATTCCTTGCAGAACCTCATATTTGCTGGAAAAACTAATGTACTGGAGTGACATTTGCGTTGCATGTTTGCGACTATTAGAGAAACTAACCGAGCGAAAAGTCTGGTAAAGAGTAGACCGAACTTTAACTTACTTTCAACAGCGGTGGAGGAGAATCCCACCATTTTCCCGATCACAGGCAGAAACAAATAGCTTCATTGAGGGAGAAGCTGATAGGAGCGCTTCCCAGGTCAGAACCACCTTGTGTGTTACTGTGAAGCTCTCCACCGCTCGATCCCTGCAGCTGCACAGTTCACACAGTCTCCCTTCCTCCCTCTGATCTGTTATCTCCGGCTACCTCCTCTCCCACTTTTTTTTCCTCCCTTTTCTTTCTTTCTTCCTCTCCTTCCTTTGGGGGCAGTGCTGCACGTGAGCGCTTGTGTGTGCCTGATGGATCCCCCTCCCCTGCTCCTGTAATCCCTGAGATCGTGCAGCACCTGGGTAAAAACCTGCAGTGTAAACACACACATGTCCACTAATACCTGACTCGCATTCTTTATGAGTTAACGTTCTGGGCCGGAGCGCGTGATTAGACTTTAATTAACTGCGCACAATGTCTGAACCCTGTGACACAGTATCTTTAACCCACGCACAAACAAAATAACTTAACATAATTTAATAAAAGAGTTATCTAAGAGTGTTTAAGAGTTCGGGGACTTTCAAAAGTATGAAGTATCTCTATGCGTCTAACCCAAACTGTGTCTCATAATGGCGTGGCAGTAGAAGTGGGCGACATTTTTGCTTTGTCACAATAATATTCAGACGGTGTTTTCACAAAGCATCAAAATGTGCTAAAAAGTGCCGGTAAATGTCTTGGTTGAGGTTCAAAAATCGCACAAAGTGGGAATAGAACGTAAAATTATCCACAAAGGATGTTACCCTCTGTTTCTGTCTCTTTTTGCCATTTTAATTATAGACAATGCACTCAGTATTAATTTTTGGGGGATATTTTGCTGATCTCCAAACCAACAATTGTGATATTACCTATTTATCTAACTAAATATAGAAACGTATAGGAAAATATGTATGTAATAACAAAAAAGATAACTTCACTCAATTTACTGTGTTCTTCATTTTGCTGGCCCAAATAAATCCTTCTAAATCTAAATAATATAAGTCATCCAATACAAACTTTGGTCAACTCAAGCACAATCGACCGATTAATCGACAACATGACTAAAGACCGACAGCCCTCGTGGCCGTGTAGGGGGAAGTACGAATTTTCAGAGCACGTAAATCCCTTTAAATACAACAAGGAATATGTAAATAAGAAGGGTAAACAATGACATGATTAAAAGTTCTAAAAGTTGATTTTGTTTCTTTTAATGGTAAAAAAACACTATAGCACCACATTCGCACCACATCAGAATCAAGCAAACAAGACAGCGATACTTCATCTCGTGACACTTTCAGAGCAAATTTCAAGGATTTATAGACTTCTCTTTATGACAGAGAGAAATGCTGTATCCAAATGTTTCAAGCAGCATGTTAGCAGCCGCTCAAATACATTGCTTTATGCCAACTTAAAATTGGTACGGACCCGAGCTCTGGTTAATTAACACTTGTTTAATCCCTTTTTCCAGTTGGCACCGCTGTAAATTTAGAATTCACTTCCTTATATACCATATTTTCCGCACTATAAGCCGCAACGGACTATAAGGCGCATTAAGTGAAACAAAACGTGTACCACACAAAATCTCTTCCGTCAGCACAACCATAAATAATCCTTATATAAAGTGCACTGGATTATAAATCGCACTGTCGTTTTTGGAGAAAATTAAAGGCTTTTAAGTGCGCCTTATAGTGTGGAAAATACGGTATATGTGCATGAAGTTGCTGTTCGTATGTGTTTACTGACCCAGAGTTGGTCAAAAGCACTTCGACCGCTGTATAAATGCTGTACTTAGTAGGCCTACTGTTTTACACTTCCCTCATGAGGATAGACACTTTTTTCTTGGTGGAAAATGAAGGAAATCCCTGCGTTGAACATGATACTGTGGTTATAATTGTAGAGTTGTGCTTATAAAGGCCTGGATACACTCTGAGCTAAGACTGAAGATTAAACTTGTTATTCTAATAATAACGTTACTCAACTTGGCGATTGTATTACAACATTTTAAGACAATAGCTTCAAGAAAACGATCACACTAAGCCTCTTATAGTGGCTTAAACACAGCTCAATTTGCTGCCTGCTGAAGAAATAATGTCAAACCCTTGTGAGAAATCGTACAAGTCTAGACTGATCTGTGTTACACGTGGACTGCTCGTAGCCTTAAGGCAGACTCACGGGCCCCGGCACGAAACGGCACACTGCCTTCAGTCACACTGGCTTTCACGACGACCCACACAAAGCCCCAAACACACACCGCGGGACGACACACCGCGGGACGACACACACCGGGACGACACACACCGGGACCGCTGGAGGCTTTGGCCAGTACACAACAGTGAGCCAGAGGTGCAACTGCAGCATTAAGTCAGATAAGATCTACAAGGAGTAAGCCAAGGAGCAGGATCATATGATGTTTTTAATACTGGTTGAGCTTTTATTATCTTTCCAAACATGGCTTCTTTTTGAATGTGTCCTTGAAAGCTCAAAGTGTGGTGAAATAAGCAAAACAAAAAGCTGTCAAGTGTAATATGACTGTTTGGGGTTTTCCATAAGCTTTAAATTGGAATAAATGTTAAATACTCTTACTTTTCCGTTTGTCCACTTTGTCCTGTGGTTTTTTAATGTTTTTTTGGTTAGTTTTTGGGATGCTTTTGGCCAGTTTTCCATTAGTTTACTTCCTGTGAACATGCTTCTGCTTCTCTATATTGACCAACGGCTGTTTCATTGTTTGATTTTTTAACTTTCTGCGGGTAAAATCAACTATTTCCGTGAGATTGTTGGGCTGTTGTGATTTTGGGCGTCACAAAAATAAATCACTTGAATGTTAAGGGCTGTGATTTAGGTGAAGAGGTACAAATGGAGGAGGAGGACAATAAGACAAAGGGTTCTCTTTGGCCCCGTTCTCCAGGTCAAGTATAACCGTGAAAGCCCATGGTTGATGAGCTCCGTCCATTTCTAAATATTGACTAAGCAGATGAATGACATCAAAACGATCATTGCCATGGTCTATTCATCTATACATTGTCGACAGTGTAGAGAGTTTCCCATGTTTTTTGTGTTTCTTGAATGCCACACTGCGACATACTGCTTCGCCCCGTCACAGTTTGTAACTCTCCTGAACCTTGACTAAATGTGACCTCTGACCTCAAGAGTCGTGCTGTGAACTCACATTGGGCCTTGGATGCCACGACAGGGAAGAGAAAGAGGACAGTTCACTACATTCTGCCCTCGGTCCCTCAGTCAACATCTACTGCCCAGCACAGGAGGTGTATTCAGAGCCAGGAAGAGGGCCTGACCAACCCCATCATCACTGTAACAAATGCTCAAGCTAATTATTTCATTTATTCATCTATCTGTGTGTACCACAGTTAAGAAAACAAAAAAGAAGAAGAGTACACTATAATTATTATCAAAAATGTCGATTTGGAGAGATTGCCAAATTGATTAGGGTTATCAAAATACTAAAACTAGTAATGAAACTAGATTCTCATTTGAACAAGTATCAGAATTGAAAATAATAATACTACATTCTACAAATTAGACAAAGTTGTGTCTTTTGGATTTTGATATTTGTATTGGGTAATACTGATTCTGTGTTGAGTCTGAAATGTTCAACTCTAAATTTGATCCATATTTTTTTGTAGCTTTGGTCAGGACAGCGCATGTTAATGAACATTCATGATATACATGACGTAAACTCGCCGGATTGTAGACATGGGCTGATTTTCATCCTTGCACTGCCTTCACTCTCACAACACGCTCTCATTCATACACAAGCGTGCTCTTGCTCATGTTTCAGTGGTAGTGGAAACTGGAGCACCAGGAGAAAACCTGGGGAGAACATGCAAACCCCACACAGAAACCATGCCTGGAACCGAACTCAGGACCTTCTTGCTGTGAAGCGAGAGTGCTAACATGTTCTGTGAGGTAAGACAAGACACACAGCTTCAAATAATCAGACTAAATAATAAAACAATAGTCTGTGATCAAATAAAAAGTGAAAGAGGAGTTTCACCATCTCAAATAAATGATCAGCTGGTCAAAGATTACACAATATTTCATTTGATAGTGTAATTCCCTGATAAAGTCATTGTATTATTATGACAACGTAAACAAAATCATCAGTAAAATGTCTAGAAACAAATGTTGGGAGTTTATCTTCTCGCTCCAGCTGCGTGACATTATAATCCACCTCCTTTTGCTGAGAGGCATAAGCTTATCTGGTGAAGCGAGCTGTGCGTGAAAGCACTGTGGGTTAAAGAGTGTTTGGTTTAATGCGATCACAGAGTCATGTCCGGGTTATCACAATACCACCAGTGAACGTGCACATTAAGGTCTGTCAACGAGACGTCACCATGTGGAATTACAGTGTTGTAAGGATTATTGTGAGAAGAAATACAATCATGAAATTATGACGACGGCAAAATCCTTCATTTTTTACATTCACATTGTCCATTCCTGTGACCAGCTTAATGAAATCAAACTTTCAAACAACGGCACTCAAATTACCTGATAAAAATGCACTGAAAGCTTATTATTTTGATGATTTATTGAATTTAAATCACTAAACTTTCCTTCCTTCTCTCTAGTTGTTGCGATGATATACTTTATAATCACAATTAACCAAATCATCTCGACATTCCTAGTCTAAAAAGTGGATACCGCATACGTTTCACATCTTGCTCGAGTTTTTCCCACATTCAGCCTTGTTTTGGCTGCGCGCTAACAAAGGATGAGGTAAACCAGAGCAACAGATGTGCTTGTGGTTGATTTTATTGCGATGCACAGTGTTGCAGGACATGCCTTTTCTTTACCAGGGCTGTGTAATGATGACACTGGCCTCCTCCGCACTCCTTTTGGATTCCAGGCATGTGACGGCGCTGCTCTCGCCCCGGCAGACAACATGCCCGGGCAATTGTGGGCCCATATCTGCAGGGCTTTATACAGTGACTAAACCGGGACGCTTCATTGGACGGACGATAGGAAAGATGTAGGATGATGGCAACAATGAACACCGAACAAGCGCAACAACAACTGATCTAACAGCCTGTACCAATTATTTACAGGAATATGGCAAAATCATAGAAGATCGTATGGCTAATGCCTGTGTGTTACCATGGGTTACCTCTGTAGATCATCGAAATACATGCAAACTGCTGACTTTTAATCTAATTTGTTGTTGTTGGTACACATTCAATGTCTCTTAACTACTGTAGTTGCAAGAACAAGCAACAGTCACCACATTTTGGAAGACAAGTCTGTTACACATGCGAGTCTTTAAGTTTGGAACTTTAGGTGCACAACGTCAGACATAAAGAGGAGACGCGGCGTTCAATGGTAAAGCCATCGATCACTCGGCATCAAGCTTCTCCTGGATCTGATGCCAGTTCCTTGTATTAGCAGACGTTAGCATTAGCCAAAGTAGAGATTTATGATTTCCTAATGTTATTGGTGACTGTGTTAGTGACCACCTTTTTAAAATGGGGCTTGGCTTCAACATTATTTGTATGTACTGGAAAGTTACGTATGGTACAATCTCACACAATTGTTCGCGTTGTAGCAACAGGAAAATCTAGAGAATGTTTAATCTATGTGACACGCCACCTCCCGAGATGCTCTGCCTGGATGTTCCACTGTACGGCATAAAACTTCCCACCAATGTTACTCAAGGTAAAAAATGGATTCGATGGAAGCTCTTAGTCAGCCACTTGTAATGACACTTTAATAGTTTAATTGCAATGTAAAACAGACTGCAAACACACACAAACCCTGTGTTTTACAACCTACGATTTGGCAGTAAATTCAGCTAATATAGAGTCTTAGAACCACTTTTTCCCATCTGTAGTTGCCTCTGAATCAAACAGAGCTACAAAACCGCTCTAGGTCTAGATTTGTTTTCTTGCCATTCCTCTTTCTCACCTCTTAAACTTCCTGAAATGGCATCTCCTCCCGCATCAAACAGATTTCTGAAGGTCACTCCGCCTCTGATCCGCTGACCAATGACGTCCGCGGCCCCACCTCCCATTCACAAACGCAGCTTCCTGCCCTACATTCGGCTAACGCTCTGACCCACTCTACTGATCTGCCCCCGCGGAGATGCACTTCCTCCCCGTATCCATGACGTCACGTATCTCCGACGGCCGTCTGTTTCCTCTTCCTGTCAGCAGCAGACCCTTTTAAACCAGCATGTGTGGCCGCCCTATTCTCAGCGCATTAGATCGTTCTCTAGATTGGCTAAAACCGTGCCTCCTCTTGACAAATTACAGGCCATCTCAATACGCTATTCTTGCAAGTGCTTATTTGTGGAGACCCTCGAGAGAAGCAGTTCCTTTCTCAGGGCTCGAGAGCGCAGAGTACTGTAAATAATGATGGTGGAGCACATAGCGTGCAGGCAGCGAGCAGCAGGTGATCGAAACAAGTGGGGTTTATTTAGGAGAAGTTGTAAAGTTGAACAAATTGGGGCATCCCATGGAGGAACGGAGTCGGCCAACTGAGTTATTGGCAAGACGCTTGAGGTTATCGTAAAATGGAGCAGAAATTCCAATCCGTGCTCAGCTTATTAACTTTTATTTAAGCTTTCCCTTCCATGGCGTTCAGCATCTGCATCTGATCACGTTCACACAAGCGTTTGATGTAAGGTAAAGCAAAACTCTACCAAAGTATAGCATGTTTCGTCAAAATCGCATCGACTAAATATTTTAAAATAACACCAACGTCCTCCACCTGACAGACACTTACAGTTTTTGTGTGTGTTTTCAAATTAAAAAGGAAAAGTTACATATCATTTATCTTAATCTTCTTTTTGTTTACATGACTGACAAAAATATAGATATTACAATACTTTCTATTTCTCATTTAATGCAAAATATCCAAGTATAACACTATATGTATTAAATGTAAATGTATTCTGTTTTGACCTGTTAAAATGACAGATTGATGGTATTTTATTGTTACTGTGATATTTTTACACCCAATGCTCATTCCATTTCTTCTTTTTTTCATTGCTCTACCAAGTTTTACCACGGCACTCGACACTCATCCCTGAGCTGATGCATTGGTCAAGATTAATAGCTAAAAATGTGAATTACAGTGTTTTTGAGCATTAAAATAGTAAGAAATCCATACACAATCCTTAATAATGCTGTTCCACGTCCCCTGAATAACTGAACAAACCACTCGATCTGCCCGCTCCAGCGCAACAGAAACAGCACCATCCCGAAAAGATCCTCTGCACTCGCACAATCGGCCTTTTCATGTTTAACTCTCAGGCAGTGGATTCAACCTACAGACAGTGTGAAACTGTCTGGAGATATTCATAACTTCACTCGAAACTTAAAAAAGCACATTCTGATCATGAAGAGTGCTAACATCAGCCAAGTTAGATGTATTTTGTATAACTTTATGAACTAACTTTGTCACTTTTAGGAAATCATCTAATGCTTTCGTAAATGTGGAGATTTTTAGTGTGTTTTACTGAGTTTAATGTTAATAATGACATGTAATGTGTTGTAATTGTACTGAGATTTGTACTTTTTATCACTGTTGTATTCACCTGCTGCAGATGGAAAGCAGCAGGAGCTAAATCTGGTGCAGATCTTTTCTTTTGTACATGAAATGCAATTTAAAATAATAACAGATGAGAGAACATGGTGAATAGGTGTACGTATGCTAACGCTAACACCTTCAGCTACATGACGCACATACAGAACTGTGGTAAGTGTCTGGTATGTTAACGTAACATATTCACAGTTATTCAGAGAACTATAGCATAAAGAACATGCTAACAAGTTTACCAAAGCATCAGTTTTACCCCAAATCAAAGAGGAAGTGCAGATTCTTCTTCTATGTTGCTTAGAGCCTTGAGCGCCCTCCTGCGGTTGCCAGCGTCAAAGTAAAAGTCGTAAAAGTCGCCCGGCCAAAACTACAAAAATGGTCTTATAGTCCGGAAAATACGGTATACAGAATTTTGTGAATAGAAAAACGTCTGTGAAAACAATAATAACCATAATCGCCGCTGTGTAACTTATGATCTATTGTGTCTTGTCAGTGTCTTGAGGTATGTTTCATTTCTTCGAGCACTTCTACATTCATCCTTCATTTGCGGTGAGTTGAGCTGTCTGGGTTTGCACATCGTCCCTGCTTCATGTCGACCACAGTCATTAGGCTGTCAGAGAAAGCCTTTCAGAGCCATTAGGCCAATTTAAAATGCAGGGAGTCTCCACAGTCAAAGAAGTGAGTTACTGCATTGCACCTACTCACCTGCAGTATTTGAGGCTGTTTGATGCACCTTTACCATCTTCAACCTCAGCTCAGATAACCACAACCTCAAGGCCCTTTTGAGGTGGGAGCAGCTGCGATCGTGTGATTAAGTCCATCGCTTTTTGAAAAATGTTACATGATCTGCAAATATGACAAATGTATGATAAATGTAAAATTCCATGTCGAGTTTACGTATTTGAACGTGATCCTGACAGATATTTCTTTGAATGTCCAAATTACTGGTGCGTTTGGTCACACCTTTATGCACTTAAGGGGTGTCATCAAAAAAAGGCGCTTTGTCTTTGAATAAATGATATATGTTGCATGAAGGGGTGGGCAATATTGACCAAAATGTAAACCTCTGTATTTTTCCCCTCGTCTCTGTAAATGTCTTGGTTGAGGTTCAAAAGGTGAAGGGAGCGTCAAATTAACCACACACTTGTTTGGGGGATTACACATCTGTCTCTCTTTGTGGTCATAGTCTTAATTACTGTGGCAAAGGAGTGTAGATTTCCAGGAAAAAAATATGAAAATGTTCCCATGGGAAGCTTGGGAATTTTGAAAAATGTCTAAATGCTTAAACATTATCATATTTTGGCAGATTTTTTAGCTGAATGTCCATTTTTGTCCTGTCTATAACCTCCAACTGTATGTATACAATAAGGGAGTGTCTGCAGTGCCCCCTCCCAGGAATGAGGCCCATAACTGTGTGAAACGATGTACACACAAATATACAGAGCAGTATTTCTCTGGTGTTTTAAAGCAGTTTTAAAGTGTTTTGCAGTGTGTCTGAACCGTGTCAGGTCTCACTGACTTAAATCCTGATCATTCCACTGCTCTTTGGAACCACTTTTTAACTTGTTGGTGATTTATGTTTTGTTTGTCAAGTCTCCAAACTGTCATTTGTTTTGTCTGATCCCAAAGACATTTTCATCTGCGATCAGATGAAACGGATCTTTATCAGTTTGAGAACAGAACACCTGAGACAAATACAACACCATGTGACAGAAACAGAACAAGTCGATCCCTTTTCTGGACGCCTGAAGCATCTTCCTCATGGAGCCTTAATGATTACGTCTGGCAATGATGTCTTTTATTAAGGCTGTTACTCTTGACTGTGATAGTGAAAGCACAAATATTGATGTGTATGTCCATAAATTCAGCTGTTTAGGCTTCTCCTTGTCAAGGGACTATACTTCAGAAGTGTTAACACCCTGTTTATTCCCATTATGTCCCATAACCGAGCATTACTTCACATACATTGCTGAGCATTCGTATTGACATATTGATTAAAAAAAGGACAGAGTTGTGTAACTATAGTTTAAATTATAGCCAATATACAGAATATGTTTTGACTTCAATGTCTAAATCATTTTCAATGTGAAGCAGCTTGTTTGAGAAGCTTGACTTTATAATGCTCTGAGCCGAAGTGTACAAAGTCAAGAAACACTTCAGATTGAAAATGACTTTGGGATGGAAGTCGAAACATCTTGATTTAAAAAACATTGTCCGGATTACTACCATTGAAACCTTTAATTACAAATCCCTCCTGGACCAATGAGGGCTTACACCATGTGCTCAAAATTCTAAAATTCTATTCAAAATTTAGCATTTCCACAACAATCAACTCAACAATCTGATTGCAAATAAACAGTTTTAGAGAGAAGAAAGAGCCGCTTAAGCACTTAATAACACTAAGATGATCCGCTGAATTCAATACAATTAAAAGTTAATAATGACCAGCTAATGCTAAGACAGAGACATGTACAGAGTCGGATCACTGCAAACGAGACACGACAGCTGAATAATTTAGCACTAAGCCGGGGTCGAAGTTCAAAGTTCAGAGACCAGACCACGATGCGCGGGGCTGTTTGGTGGGACTGCGCTCCTCCTTTTTTTTCTTCATTTTTCATATTTCAGCCGGCGGAGGACAGAGGCTTGACTCAGGCGGCGGTCGGACAAAGGCCCCACAGTCAAGACTCCCATTATTCAGATCTGCCCCAACGACTCGTGTGAGATCACCGCGCAGCTATGTCCCCCGCACAGGACACGGCTGTGCCCGAGACGCTGTTCTGTGAAGTGGAAGTGCTGCCTTACATGATGCGAAGATAATAAGCACATCCTCGTGAGACCGAACAGCGCTTTGTCCCGCGCCGGCGTCGGGGCCATAATGACATTCGGTCTTATTACTTTTTCGCACATTCAACGAAAACCAAATAACAAAAGCGTTTCAAAAGCGCTTGGAGATATTTCTTTATTTGATTAAGGCGGGCACATCGTGTTTACCTCTGTCTGCACAAAACAACAAGTCGTTTATCTATCAGAGGCAGTAAATCGGGCTGCAACTTATTTCAAACAATCATTTCCACACTGCCTTGTATTACTTTCCAACTAAATACTTCTCAAATATTGGCATTTTCTTTAATAAAACCTCTTTTTCGATCCCAGGACATTTGTTGCAGTCTGTTTATGGTTAATAAATGTATAGATTATTAATTATCCATCGATTATTTCAATTGATTTGATAAGTTTTACGTAATTGTGGATTTAAAGGACATTTCTAAGGTCTAAAGGCAAAGCGCTCTCTGGTTTTTATTCATTTGTGGGTCAGAGCAATACAAACTTTCACCTTGAAACAACTAAACCGTCCAAACTTCACCTGAAGACGTTTTATTATTTAATTCCATAAACTTGCATGCATAGAAAGGTCGTTTCACCAAACTTTCTTGTACTTAACAAGATTTTGACGAATTGTACGGGAGGATTTGTTCATTGTGAATTGTAAGCCGGATTGATCAAAGGTTTAACTCTAAAACAATAGGCAAGATTAGGTTATATCATGCACATTTAGATCTGGTTTACTAAAATACTGACAAAATGTAACAAGAAATATGTGCAAATGTGGCAATTTTACACATACATGCCTTTTTTAAGTATAATGTTAATACAAAATTGAATAAAAGCTTTCCTTATGTAAGTAAACTATAGACGTTTCATATTGATACCTCTAAATTCTTTCTTTTTCTTTTATTTCTTATTCACCTGTCTCGCCTTGACAACAACAACAACACATCTTTCCTCTGTGTTTTGACATAACGTAACCGTAAAAAGTGTGGTCTTAAGTCTCATCCGGTTTTAAAACCACGGTCAGTCTTAAGTACAAAAGCGTAAGTGTCGCGGTGCCACATTGTCCCGTTACACAAATCCACTGTCTCCATGGAAACCCAAAACATTCTGCAGGCCATGTCCAGCACACACGCTCACACGCACACACACGCACACGCACACGCACACACTAACATAAGCAGTGTGGATCGGAGCTGTGTGAAATGGAGCCGTGTCCCTGTCGCTGTGGGTTAAGGAGGGGAATTCCGCGTTTTACACTGAAGCTGCTGCATAATTATCCACGATTTACTGCTCGTGCATGACAGGACGCACGCATGCATCAGCTTTAATACAGAGCACGGTATGTATCAGCGTTAACGTGTCTGAAAATGTCAACAATGCTCGTGGAAAAAAAGGTGAAAACATTAACTTTTGAACTCTGAGCAGAAGAAAACATCTTACGAGTGGGTGGACGGTTAAGGATCGTTCTGCTGCAAAAGACAGCGAGTCATTTATGATGATTAACTGGTAATTATAGATGTATCAGGCAAATATTTGCACTTGCACTGTCTCAACTCTCAGCCTTAAATCTCTGGTTGATATTTTGGTAAAGACGTTTAGCTCGATTTGAACGCTTTAGTGCGATGAAGGTGCAGCACAAAATGTCACTACAGAGCTGTCTTTTGGGTTTGCAGTAAAATGTGGTTTTGCAGCAATTTTAGATCAATTTTCGAGATGCTCGCAGCGTTTTAAATATGTATTCACTCTCCGTACTCTGTGGGGGAAATGTGTTACTCCTGAACCTGAATAAAGAAGTAGTTTTATTGCCATTGTCAGTGAACACAATTCACCAACTAGGAACTTGCTTCAGCGATAGGTGAAAGAGAAAACAATCGATAACAACAGTAAAATATGCAATATGATAAAAGAAGGCGTGCATAATAATTAAGGAGTTTACTGAGATCAATCTAGACTTTGAAACGCACCACATTGTTCATTAAGGGAGTCACAAGTCAGAGAATTTGTGTCATTCTCATATATAAGTCGGATTGTTTCAGTAAGGGCATCTTGTATAAATGATATCTATATATATGTACATAAGACTGACAATGATCACTCCATAAGGTAAAAGTCAAAAGGAAAGCTAGAACGATGCAATTTCTCCTCCTTTTCCTCATTATGTTCTGTTGCTTTCAATCAACGGAACACTTTTATTTGCCTGATATGATATAAAAAACACTTCAGATGTGATTTCAAATGATCTCAAACAGACAGTATCTTGTAAGAGTCCTGCGTGATGCTTCACAGTAAAATAGATATCCATTGTCCGCACAATCTTTTCCATATGCAACAGTCGGCCGGACAATAGAAGCAATTCATTAAATCTGGGTTAAATGCGAGACGGTCCCAGCACTGCACCTCTGTTGGGACGGTCGCTTCCCTCACACACCCGCCTCCGTCTCAGCTCTCAGACCTGAAGGAAAACAAATGCTTTTTTCCGCACAGCTGCTCTATCTGGCGGAGAAGAAGCTTTTCAAGAAGACGTAACAACTTCTGGGTAAACCCTACGAGATATGCAAAGGCTATGGAGAAAAGGGGAATTAACAAAAACACAGAGATATTAACATTTAAACCAGAAGCCCACGGATTTACAGACACAATATCAATGGGAAAATGGGTTATGTTTGAACTTTATGACCCAGTTCTAATATACTAAGGATTTATCAAACTATTTTTATGTTTTTAAGTGAGTAAAGTCACATCTTTGGTCATGTCAGTCCCAAACACCAAATACTACTTTAAATTGCATCACTATCGCTGTGTGAACCAAGTATAAAACCAGGACAAGCACCGACTTTAAACTGGGACTCAAAAACATTGTATGGAATTAAAATAAATACACAAAAACAGCTTAAATCCTTACGTATTTTGAGTATATAGAGAGAATGGACCTAAAAACACCCATTCATTGTCTTGTTTTTTGTAATCTACAGTAATCACAACAAAACATCTGCAGCAACAACATTCAAAAGTCACTGGTTTATTACTACAAAGTCCATGAGCTCCAAATGAGCATCTTGTATTTATTTCCCAGTAATCTGATACACAATGGTCAGACGGCTGACTCGGTAAGCTCTTATATAAACACGGCAAGGTGCCCCCCAGGGACGGGCCATGGCTCCGTGTGTTTTCACCTGCGGTTAACCCAAACGTCAGCCTCACACTCACTAAAGCATGGATCCTGTGTGCTCAGACAGGCCGCACTGACAGACGAGGACGACTCGAGACTTCCTCCAAGGATGCTTTGTAAAAACAACAGCAAATGCATTTCCTCCAAACACTAGGCACTTCAGGAAACTTCTTACTCCCAGGATAAAGCACAGACATACAGTTTAAACTTACACCGTGGAACTTCTGTGCAACCTGCTTGACTCTATAGAGATATTGCTTTGCCTGGAATATTAGCATTGGCGTTATTGACATTGGCCTTATTTGCATTGGCGTTATTAGCATCCACAGTGTAGCATTAAACATATCCATCTTGCGTGTATTTCATTTTGGGTGATTTTATTGTTCAAAAATACCTTGAAAAACCACAGAAAACGCTCTTGCTGGGAGTGGGCTTGTCCCTCAACAACTTGCTGTCTGTAACTTGTGGCTCGTTTCCATGGAGATTGGAAAATGCAATGCCCCGCTGTGGAGCGTTCCAGGCAAAGCGATCCCATAGAGATGAGCAGGTGGCAGAGGACGTTATATGCAGTAGTTTGCCGTTAATATTCAAGTAATAAAAAGGGAAGTTCAGTTAAATTTGAGACATTGGAGCATGAAAAAAGTAACTAAATTAAGCTTTATGCATGTTCCCCAGTTACTGTCACCATCCCAGCTTCAAATTAAAATGGTCATAAAATCCTCTATTGTGATCACTCCCACATGTTCACCTGCTGCACGGTCTCTACTGTGCCAATGTAAGCCACCTACAAGCAGAAACATGCAGCCGTGTGTTATGCAAAGATCACCAAAGCAGCTCAATAAAATACATTTCACATTTTGAAACCCGGTCACGCCTATCATCCACCACAAGCGGAGCAAAAATGTTGTTTTCAATTACAATGTGGGAAAATGTACTCTGCAGGAGGGATAAGCCACACCCATTGACAAGGGTGTTTCTAATAGAGTAAAAACTACAACAACAACAACTTTTGGGCCTGATGTCAATATCAAAAAGTGATCATTTTATATCTTTAATTCGCTGTTATCTGTAATGGTCAACATGGGCATTCATTGAAACATCTACAACAATAAACATCATTCCTGTGAGCATTTCCCTCTAGCAGTTGACAAGTAGTACTGATACCAATAATTATAGAATTCTAGCTTTAGTAGAGGTTGTTTGTTGTATAGTTGTGCTGCTTGTGCAATAGAGAATGTAATTGTAGCAGATGCACAATAAGCACAATAAACCCAAAGCCTGTGTAAATGGAATACAAATCAAAAGTCCTCGGACAGCTTACATTTGGAGCCGTTTGCGTCCATCCCGCTGCAGCCCTGGAGGTTTGAACGCGGTGCCGGTCCATGTGTGAGCGGCGCGAGCGCGGCAGCAGCAGGAGCGTCTCCGGCGTCCAAGTGCGGCGCGCTGCGGGCTCCTTTCCGCGGGGTCCTAGAGCCTGCGCGGCCCTCAACCGTCCCGCAACCATCCCGCAACACTGGGGCCTTCTGCTGGCTTTGATAAACACTTGGGGGGTGGATGGAGTAGAGTTTATGGTTTATGGTTAAACTGGTAAAACCATTCGCCCACCGGTGTGTAAACTTGTGTTATCATCATTAATCATCATTGTTGGACATTTGCTCTTTAATACATAGATCAAAATGTATTGCACTTGAACACAACACAATACAACACAAACATTACTTTTATTAATTTTATCCATTGAAAGGGCAAAGACCATATCAAAATGCAACGTCTAGTTTTAAATATATTTTCAGTGTCATAAACTGATTGATATTAGACTTTTATCATCATAAACATTTGATAAACCTTATTTTAATTTATCGAACATCTTCAATGGCATGGTTCAGGAAGAGGCCACAATAAAAGTATTATGAAAATGTATGCATTCTGTTTCAAATTGCTCGCATAATTGTTTCAGTTTGTAAACTCTATTATTTTCTGTGTAAAAATATCTCTACCATTGCTACACTTGTTTCTATATTGTTTTGTAAATGCAGTTACATTTCTAGGGATCACTGGGGCTCTACTGTACAAAACTGCATGTTTCACTGCACAAAATGTACAAATCTATATGTATTTTATGTCGCAGCAATTTGAATAACAAAAACGGTGAAGCCACTCTTCAAACGATGACCCTTAGTTCTGGACACATCCTTTCAGTCAATAAAGACCTCTTAAGTGTGAGAAAAAAATAACAAAAATACAAATTCGTCCTCTGAGACAACCGCTGTTATGATTTTGGGCGTTATAAAAATGAATTGAATTGATTCAGCCCCAAATGCTCTAAAGCTCACAAAACAAAACATACTAGACCGACAGGTTTTATTTAACATTAAAACATGACTTGATTTAAACTAGGATGTGTCAAATTGTGGGGTAAAAAGCCTGTTTACTTATTACCACTTGATAGAGGCCAGATGTAGGAGCAGAGAACATTCAGCAGGTGGTGGTAAAGAGCCTTTTGCGTCGCCTGCTGATAAAGTGTGAAGGTCTATTACCAGCAGCACACGCGTCACAGGAGAATATGAGCTTATGCATCATAGCCATGTATCTCCACATGTCTGACAAGCCTTTATCTATGTGTGTCGACTCTCTGCTTGTTCTACGTGTCGCCTACGATGCAGAATCATCAATCCTTGCATAAAGAACACAACACACCAAGTTGTTTATTTGTATTTATTTTAGTGATAAAACCATGAATAACAGTATTCAAAAGAAGTCAGCTCTGGTTAATTTATCCTACATTTCCATTCTAGGACTTGATAGCAAGTGAAAATAACCTCTTTAGCTACAAAATATTATTTCAAAACAAAATATTACAACCATGAGAAATCGGTGACTTCAGTCTTCTCCTCTAGAACATGAATCTGATATTGCATTAAGTGCCTGGACTGACTTGTTAGACGTATGGATTGCACAAACTGCACAGTGTACTGGAGTCTAACTAATGGAACCATCACCGTTTACATTGCATTGGAAGTGATTTGCTCTAGTCCGTCAGTGCCTCCTCACTTTGGTTTTCATTCTCATACAAATCAATGCAAATCACACATACATTAACCAACCCACGTAGTAAAGCATCTGTGTAAAATGTAAATACCACTCATGTTTGTCTCATAAATAATATACCGTAGTGTTATAGTCAGTCGTGGCATTGGGTCCTCGCCTTAACAGTTCCACCAAAGTTTCTCCCTCTGGTTTTGCCTCTCTGTCTTGTCCCAAAAAAAAAAATCAATTAGGTCCAAAAACTATTATTAAACCATCTTGAAAAACTTAAGAAATTGCCTTAGCACCTTGTCAACATAAACACCTTAAAATGTACAAAATGTTATAGTTTATCCCCCCCAAAAAAAACTAAAATAAAGCTTTGAATGCAACTACAATGTGCTTATATTTACACATTACACAGTGTTCCTTATTCTCAGTCGGTTGTGGTCGTTTTACTCCGTTACCGGCTTCACCAAAAGCACTTTATTCTAAACGAGGGGGGAACAAAAGCAAAGCCAGGCCATTCTCACACTCACATTAGGCCATTCACTCTGTTAAAGTGTCACGAATCCTCTGCGTCTACATTCTACTCATTCAGATTGCTGGTGCTGCACACTTGGAAATAAGAAACGCAATAAGGCAAAGCCAGAAATCTCCTCTATGCTTCTTCTTTTCGTCACAGGAATCGCCCCCTCGGTCCTTTATGACGGGCCCCGCTCCAGGTCACAAACTGCAGTATCTTTACCATTGCTTACGGGTCACAGTTCATCTGTCTTTGTCTCTAAATGCCGTCGTCCTCCTCTTTTTCCCAGATGTCCACGCTGTATCGAGTGCGGTTTTGGTTCTTTTTTGAAGGAGATCTTGAACAGTCTCTCAGCCATGGCAGTGAAAGTCGGGGAAGTGAATGTAGAGTTTGTTGTGTGTCCTTCGTGTACTTCGTCGTCGAGTCTCTGTCAGTGGTCGTGTTCGTCGTTAAAAGAGTCTGGCCTGCTTCTTCATTTCGTTGCGCTTCCACAAAGCCAGGCGGTCGAACTCCTCGATGGTCATGCCGAACACTTCCACGAACTCTTCCGCAGACAGATAACGCTGAAAGATGCAAACGTACAAAACACATGTGTACAACGGGCTTGTTGTAGTAGTACTAAGTTATAGTAGTAGTAATGATACTATTCAGCATATTAGAATAGTAGAATCTAGAGGTTTGGACTTGTGGGTTTTGACTAGGACTCACGACATATAATATATACATATACATTTTTTAAAAGTATGAGCTGCATTATGTAATTTGGTATAAAAACTTGAAAGGACTTGAAACTTAAAGCACTGGACTTTGACCTGACTTGGACCTGACCTGGACCTGACCTGGACCTGACCTGGACCTGACTTGGACCTGACCTGGACCTGACCTGGACCTGACCTGGACCTGACCTGGACCTGACCTGGACCTGACTTGGACCTGACCTGGACCTGGACTTGGACCTGACTTGCATCTGACTTGCACCTGACCTGGACTTGACTTGGACCTGACTTGCACCTGACATGGACCTGACTTGCACCTGACTTGGACCTGACATGGACCTGACTTGGACCTGACTTGCACCTGACTTGGACCTGACTTGCACCTGACATGGACCTGACTTGGACCTGACTTGGACCTGACTTGCACCTGACTTGGACCTGACTTGCACCTGACATGGACCTGACTTGGACCTGACTTGGACCTGACTTGCAACTGACATGGACCTGACTTGGACCTGACATGGACCTGACATGGATCTGACATGGACCTGACTTGCAACTGACATGGACCTGACATGGACCTGACTTGCACCTGACTTGGACTTGCCTGTCTTTGACTCGAGACTCACTTGAGACCCGCAAAACAAGAAAACACAAGGATTTGGTCCCACCGCTGTTTGAATCCAAGTAAGTACTGGATGTGTGAATATCTTTGCAGTGGTATAAATGATAATAATATCAACTTAACAATAGCAGTGAGTAGCAGGAATAACATGGACAAATACATAATAATACAAGTAATCCATGTAGTAATAGTAGTAGATGAACAATATTTCCGAAAAAGGCTGTTTGGCAGTTATTAAATATTTTGGCTTATACACAAACTGCATATTCCTGACCCATGACTTACCTCAAGCCTGGCTCTGTCCACGTCTTTAGGCAGCTTGTTGCGCCCTCTGGTGGTTACAAGTAGCATTTCATAGGGATAAACCTGGAATAACAGGGAGAACAAACAGCCATGTCTTATCATCTCAAATCATTCATAACTACACCACTTAGATCATCAGTTATGAAACAAACAAGCCATTTCAGCTCAAACATACCTTGTATTCAGCTGTGACGGAAGAAAAAGGAGGGATAGTGTTAGAACAAAGCGTTGAATTTAATTGCCTTAATCTTATGAGGAATACGGCTATTTAAAACTCCTACACAATTACCTTTGTTTCCCCAGGACACTTCACTCGAGCTGTCGTACTGATACTGGTAGCACTCAGCGCTCTGGGGCTGCAGGGAGAAGGAGAAAGGAGCAAGTAATTAACATATTTTAATTTTCTATAAGGTCTTTGGCCAATAATACACACACGTACCCAGAACATAACATGGATTACCTACAGTAATTAGCGTTGGGAAGTAAATAAATATTAATAAAATGCACACATTTTTGATAACTGTTACTTTTTCATCAGAATATAGTCGCTTTCCCTGAAATCAAAGGAATACATTGCAGTATTTGATCATGAAATGTTTGCTTGGACTGCACAGAATTAGTGAGAGGGGGAAATGAAAGAAAACGCCGCTTTTGCTTTACATAATGTGAGTTTTTTCCTTTTCCAATTAGTGATGGATAAACACAGAACAAACCTAAACATAAAGCTGCTTTAATCCTACTAAATGTCATGTTTTTTACACTAATAAAATAGTAATAAAAACACTCTGATGGCACCATGGAGCAGAACATGTTACAAAATATTAATATTAGTGAGTAGATGCGTATAATCGGACTAGTAGCGTAGTCATATTTTGGGTAAAATTATTTTTTTGTCTCCAAACCCTGTTACAAACTATTTTACTGTCATTTCTTAGGTGTTTTTTTTCCGATTTTCCCGAATACATTATTATTTTCCATTTAATTATGCTATGAGGCTATTTCAAAGTATTCCTCCCAGCATCTGTGACGTCTTACCCGCTGTAGGCCATTCCGTCCATATCCCGGAAGTGAAGATGATTTACACCCAAAATCTACACACAAAAAGTACATTTTAGCCTTTTTTTCTTTTTTTTACAACAGCAATGCCAGTGTCATTATTCATTTAACACAAAAGCCATAGCATTTTGTCACAGTAGAAAAAATATACTGATATTTTATAGCAGTGCCATTATGTCAGTTTTGATGCATTGCAAGTAATAAGGGTAGTTAAATTATAAATACAAGCATTTCAGTCCAAACAACATGGCACACTACCCACAAATCACCAAAAGAGGGCGACATTTTCAAACTAAATAATATTGGATGTACAGATGTTGCAAGCATAAAGTCATGTTCATAAACAAGCAACAATCTCAGCACATTGCAGAATAAACAAAGTGAATAAATACAAAACTTACCACTTTCAACGCTGTACTGCGACCGTGGAGCTGTGGGGGAAAACACACAAGTTACACAGTGAAACCCCTTGATAACATAATGAATATGTTGCACAATTTGTACACAAAGGACTTTTTCACTCAACAACAAACTGAAAATAACACAAAAAATCCTTGTTCCCCAAAATAAAATGAGTAAAATAAACCAAATGACTCAATGTCAAATTCTCTCAAATGTCCTGTGTGGAGAAGCAGGCTCCACGCGGCCCCTCCCATCCAAGAAAGCACATTAATGAGAGATCTTACAGCTCATAAATAAACCAGGAAGTGGGACACCAGCTGGGAACGAGAGACTGATGGAGATAGATGCTCTGATAAATGAGGAGTTAACGCAGTGCAAGATGAAGACAGGAAACGCTGCAACGAAAGACTGCCAATGTAGCATTCGATATGTTTATCATAGAGACGGATCCATTTGTTTTGCACTGGAAAACGGCAACACTGAAGTAGAACGAGGTAGTAAAAAAAGACGAGGAGTATTTGAGTTGCTGATGATACAACTACAGAGCGACTTGAGGATATTATGTTTGCACCCAAGCGAGGAGTTCTCTCTGACAAGTGTTGGGACTATTCATTATAATTACTGTACTGTATTTATGTAACTAAATAGGAAAAATCGTTCAGCTACAGATCTGGAAATGGATGATCACTGCTCCTGTCATTTCAAATGCAGGGGACACATTTACAAATAAGTACATCTAACTCAGGGGGATAAACTATGGCAAGGGGGCCAAATTCCTCCAGCTAAATTAGCCGAAATGATCATTGTCAGTGCTACTTTATAATGCAAAATGTAAGATTTTAAGATATTCTACCACTATAGCTTAAAAAGGTCATATTTATTTGTGATATAGACCTAGAATTAATGTCCCAAGCCTCTTTAAAGGTACAGTTTGTGTTGATTGTCAGTCTAGGGCCTTCTGCTTCACAAATATATTGGAGAAAAAAGTACAAAAATGATCTATCTAGGCATTTACTCCCATTTAATGCCCGTGGTTTATCCAAGAGGCTCCAGCATTCGGATATAGTTACTACTTGTTTATAATGAAGGATGAAAGCGCAACGAGAGAAAAAACAGTCATATTTAATCAGGGTGCATATTTAATCTCAACCTCAAAGATGCTCAATCGGCTGAGCTTTCAACTAATCCTGATCAAACTCACTGCTCGCTGCAGAAGGAGGATGGGTGAAAACTGCAGAGAACATTGTTAATTTAATCTTTCTATTGACAGCGCAATGCAGCATCATAAAAAAAACATATGTACAAACAAAAACTATCTGAGCGTGAAAGATCTTGAGTCCCAAAGTGTGACCGCTCGAGCCCGGCGTTTGAGAACAAAAACAGTCAATTCCAGACGTCTCCGCGCGCTCCACCACCGGCTGCACCGCTTTGTCACACCTGGTGTCACGGCCCCGGTTTTCAGGGGCCTCAAACTCAAATCTAAATCGGCGCCATCGGATCTTCACGCACCAGCGACGAGCCACATCTGCTCCCACAGATGTTCAGCTCACGCCACTCGTTTACGTCTGGATAAACCCGTTCTGGCCTGAAGTGACCGTGACCCGCCGTGACCCCTTTGAAGTTCACATTCAGCGTAAGGTCAAAAAAAAAAACAGTCCTCATCTCGAAAAAAGTACATTTTAATTATGGTTTCAGGGCGTGAGGATGCTTCGTACAACTCTTATCGAAACGTGATTCAATTCCTTAATAATGATACTGTATAACATCTGTGGCGTTTTATAATAAGTTTTCATCTTAGAACTGTCAGAACTGTACTATGTAACTTTTCTGGTGGGTGGGGCTCTCCATACGAGCTTGTTTCCATGGAGATTTGTTTGCTTTGCCAGGAACGCTCCAATATATGGCGTTAACATTGTATATTTTACATTTATTCAAGGGGTTTTGGTGCTAAAAATATATACACCTGCAGCCTTGTTTCTCCACAAATCTGCCCCGTGCCTTTATCTGATGGCAACGCCTGCCTGTCTCCATGGAGATAGACGTGTTTAATGCCATAACGTGGGATATTCTGGCAAAAAAGAACATCATCTCTTTGAAAACAGCCCTTCGATAAGAGATTTTACGCAGAGCATCACAGAGAAAGGTAATTCAGAGGCAAAAAGGTGTGATCTGTCATGTAGCTATATATAGTATTTTGTTAAAGCTAAATAACCCACTGCCCACACTTTGTTTAAATATTCATGAAGTATCCATAAACACGGGAGTAGCTTCCTTCAGCCGTGTGGAGGCGGGCGCAGTTAACGTGGTGTAGCCCACCGCGAGCTTTAAGTGTACTGTTAACTGTACTGTAGTCAAAGTGTGCGATTACGCTACATTTTAAGCAAGTTTAAATATAATTCTTTCACATGTTTCATATTCAAAAAGGAATTGGGAGAAGTTAACAATTTACAAGGACTTTCACAATTGAATACATTCATTTCTCCGTTGTCTAAAAAGCATACTTGTACTTTAACTGCTGTACTGTGATGTATTGTTGTATTGTTTCTGTTGCTCATGAAATTAAATGAAAGTGTTATTAAACTTATAAAATACCACCTGATTCCTCCTGTTTAAACACTTTTTTCAGACAATATTGTGGAGCTGTATTGCCAGTATGTTGATTCGACATTACTAAGAATCTATATTAGAGATAGACGTTTGGCCAATATATCGGGCCAATATTTGTACTTTTTAGCACATCACTATCAACCTTAAATCTCCAGCACAGGCTTTCCTAAAGAATATGCATAAAGCTTTATTTTAATGATTAACACACTGCTCTTTTATTGGTTTGAACCAGTGTGAGTTTGTAGTAAATTAAGACTGCATAAATTAGGTGAAATTATCAATAGACCCAAAAAAACATGGGCAGATCTTATTAGTTATCGTTTTTTCTGGATTCCAAACAATCAAACAACAATGAAAAAACCTATCGGTCAATCTCTGATCTACGTCAATAATCGAAAATACACATCGTGCGCAGTTGTTTCGCCCGGAAGGCTTGAACCCGCAACCTTCTCGCTTCTACACTCCGCCAGACAGCATCCTGGGGCGACATTTCCCTCTATAAAGACACACCCCTCTCTCTTATTTGCGCTGCAGACCGCGCCTCCCTCCCACGGGGGGACGACGTCGTGCACATAACGCGGAGAACGGGCGGGGCAGGCGCTTACAGCCGTTGACGGTGTTGTTGTACGACGTGGTCCCGTAGCCCGTCGTGTTGAGGGTCTCTTTGCTCCCGCTCCGAGAGTTCCTCCTGCTGCCCCAGGGGTCGTTGTCGTAGGAACCGGATCGAGCTTTCATCTCCTCCTTTAAGATCAACCTCCCGATGCCACTCCCGACCTGAAGGCGACGCGGAAACCACAGAGTTACAGAGCTGATTGGACTCGGGGCGGCGGAATGAAAACACGGATGATTGAAAAGTAAATAGGAGTGAGAGGCGATGAGGCACCATACCATCAGGGGTGCATTATTTATGGATGTTACTGAGGAGCTGGAAGACGAGCTCGTGGAAAGCGAGACAGAGAATAATGAAGCGCTTACTCTTTGAAGACCACGGCTCCAGCCCTCTTCGTCGCCTCCCGTCGAGTAGCGCCTTCTCGGGGCTCGGTACGCTGCACAAGGAACGTTCAGATGGGTTTAAACGGGGAGTTATTTTTGGGAGACGTATATATATATATATACAGCGTGTGTGGATGCGGGGGAGGTTCTGGGTCTGGAGACGTCAAGACTTGGAAGACGCCGGGAGACGAGGAGGGGGAAACGATGTTCGGAAAACGACAAATCAAATAGCAAGTTTTGGGGTTTGCTTTGGATGTTATGCTCGTGTGACTTTTCTCATTTGCATAAAGATGTTTTATCTATATTTTAGTATGAAGTGTGAAAAGAACAAATAATATCACACATAAGTCGCTCCGGAGTATAAGTATATAAGTATAAATATAAGTATAATTCGCACCCAGGCCAAAACTATGAAAAAAGGTGCGACTTATAGTCCGGAAAATACGGTAAACTTTGTGGAAACTGTATTTATTATGGCTCAACTATTAACTTCGGTTTCCATAAAGATGTTTTCCTGTGTGGCGGTGAACTTGTCTATGTTGGTGTGGTTTTGTAATGCTAAAAATACACCGGCGTCTCCACAGATCTGACCTGTAACTTGGTCTGGGGATTGTCTTCGTAGAGTTAGACGTCCATAACTTTAGACTTTTGAGAGCAGTAAAAAGGCTGTCACAAAGGACTGGCCTCAATATATATTCACCAATCACGGGAATATTTGCGACATGTGCCAGATCTTATCACGATGATTTAGCTTCACTTGTTTTCTTGTTTAAACAAAGAAAAAGAAAAGCGCGTTATTGATTTGTGTGGATTGTTGTGACTATGAATGATTTGACCCCAGAGAATAAAGGACAAATCCAAAGCAAATACAAGTAATCCTGCTTTCGAAGGCCAGTTTAACAAACATTGACAAAAACACGTCAGTCAAAATCAAATCAGCTTCAGGAATAAAAGGCAAAAGAAAGAAAAGTAATCCAGGAATAAAAGGCAAAAGAAAGAAAAGTAATCCAGGAATAAAAGGCAAAAGAAAGAAAAGTAATCCAGGAATAAAAGGCAAAAGAAAGAAAAGTAATCCCATGTCAAACAAAGGCAGTTTATGTGATTGTACTGAGATAAACTTCTGTATTTAATCTGACAAATAAAGAAGAAATCCAATTTGAAGTCATAAAAATAACTGAACTTTAGCTCTTAGTATATAACATGCCACATTACACATTTTGTTGAATTAATTGGTAATTTTGTAATATAATAATATCAATGACTAAAGTTTGAAAAAGTGACTTAAGAATAATAAACGTGTTGAATTCATGTTGTGTAAGAATTCATATTTTTCTGGGTAGATATAAAACAAAAAATAGATTTTTTCTTCATTTTAAACGTTTAGGTAAAATGAAAAGCAAAAATTGGTCTATTAAAACTAAAAAATGAAGATGAGTTTGATTAAAAATATAAGAATTGATAAAGACATTAACTTTGACTTTAATACCAATTAAAATATACTGTAGTTATGGGAAAATGTACGCAAATCTTTTAATGCAATACTATTAGGTCTAGTCTTTAATAGGTAATGATTGCAAATTATAAAGTAAAAAGTATAAAGTGGGTGCATGTAATAATAAAATATAAAGTATGATAATACATTCTGACATGACTATATTGAAAACAAGGACCAAGGAGACCATTTTACTTTAAATGTGATGCAGATGTGTTCTGATACTGCACTTTTTATCATGTGAATTATGCATTCCATGAGTTCCGTGAGTCGTACCTTTCGGAGAGCTGGTGTAGGGGTAGTATTCAGACTCTGATTGGCTGTATGACTCAGGAGAGTAGGTGGAAAGTCTAGACGACCTCAGAATGTCCTCGCTGGTCCTGCTTTTGGTCGCTGCATCCACGTAAATGTCTGTAAAAGAAGACCAAATGTGTGAGAAGAACATGAACCACTCGTGCATGGTTTGCTGTGAAAGACGGAGCGTGATTGAAGAGGAAAGCTTAACTATACAAACATAATCCCAGCTTTAAGATCTCAGTTTTGACCTCGGATGCCACTTTGTGTGACTAAATCTTCTAAAACAAACACGGGGTGCGCTGTCAACAGAAAAACAACTGCTGAATATTCATACGCTGGAAATGTTCACTGTTTTTTTGTGAGAAAATACACTAACATTCTTGGAAACAGTCGAAATAGCAACGGTGGAAAGTTAACAAAGTGTAAAGTACTGTACATAATTAAAGTAAATGCTACAGTGGATACTTTTTTTTTTTACAGTTGAGAGCAGTAATCTATACTTTCTACTCCAGTACATTTTGAACTAGATGGAAGAGTAGAAAGTACTTTTCGTATGGTTTGAGGGGTTATTTTTAGCACGTTCATGGTGACATTCTAACTAAAGGTTTTGAGTTCAATCTCAGCTATGTGTAAACAAAAAATCATACATTAAAAAAAAAATTAAGAAATGCATAAAAATTGGCAAAATATTCTTTATCATTCTTTTTATTTTTTCTATTTTAAATGAGCACTTGAATACATTTATTTTTGTGTGCGCCACTTTTACTTTACATGATTTTTTTTTTGCTTCTGTATCAGTTCTTTAATAATTTGGCAAACTGTAGCACTTCTTCCACCAACACTGCAAAATAGTTACTTGCACTTTAGTTTACAACACATTTTTAAACTTAATTTGTACTATTTTTCACATTACAGACTATTTCATCTGATAATAAGATAAGATAAGACAATCCTTTATTGTCCACACATGGGGAAAAGTTGGTAATATTTGATTTAAAAGGTGCGCCTAATGAAATAGCAAGTAAATGTATGTATCCCGTCATCATTACATCATTTTCCTCTATTAAGATCAATATTTCGGTGTGGTATGTCACTCGTATTATTAACGGACAGTTAACGGTGTGTGACATGCAGTAATGCTGAACAGATTAGCCATGCTAGCACAGACGCATGGCCTCACTTTCAATCCACAACAAAGACAGTGACAACGGGAGAATCCTTGACAAATCTGAAAACTACGACGTGACGGTGGGTGAAAACACGGTGAATGGTATCGACGAAATATGATTCAAAAGGAGGGAGGATACTCACGACAATGAGCCACGGTCAGCAGGGAAAGTGGCGCAGAAGGCGGAGGGAGAGGGGAATAAAAAGTGATTTTGGATGCGATAAAAAGTTGACAAAGAAAAGGGGGAAAACATTACTGGAGAGCATCGTCATAGGAATAAAAGACAATGTGGCAATTTTCAATCCAAACAAAAGCCAGACTAGACAAAACAGGCAAGACACAGACACAGGATTGTACAGGACAGGACAGGACAGGGTGGTGTACATAACTGGCCTTGGACAAGACGAACGCTTGCATAACAATTGCACTATTCATATTCAGTGCTACGTTACATTCTGGACATTTGTGTCAACTTGATTCATTGATGCTGAAAGACAAATTATATTCACAAGGCATCACCGAGTGTCCATGTGGTGATATTTAAAACAAACTGACACGCAGCACGTTGAGCTCAGATTGTTTTTTTCAGTTGGGAGCCTTGAGTCCCCTTATGCCACAATTGTTTCTTTAAGTCTGGTCACTGCGAACAAGCTAAAACATCTCCTGTATACTGCATTTTCCGGACTATAAATCGCACCAGCCAAAAATGCATAATAGAGAAGAAAAAAACATATATAAGTTGCACTGGAGTATGAAATGCGGTTGCAAGTGTGAAAATAACAAATAATATCACATATAATTCGCTCCGGAGTATAAGTATATAAGTATAAATATAAGTATAAGTCGCACCCAGGCCAAAACTATGAAAAAAGATGCGACTTATAGTCCGGAAAATACGGTAAACTTTGTGGAAACTGTATTTATTATGGCTGAACTATAAACTTAATGAATCTGTGAGCATACTTCACCTGACAGTTTGTATCCCTCTCTTACATTCTGCATTTGTTATTGTTGCATCATGTTTGAAATAATAGTAATAAATCGACCATTGGTACTTATTTGACCAAAACTGCTCTCACAAGACTACCGTATTTTCCGCACTATAAGGCACACTTAAAAGCCTTTAATTTTCTCAAAAAACGACAGTGCACCTTATAATCCAGTGTGCCTTATAGTGCAGAAAACACAGTAGTATTTATTTGTAAAAGGCACATTAAACTTATACTTCATTCCCTTTATCTTTGGCTAACTCACTGATTTTTGCTGTTGTCCCATAAAAATCCTTAAAATCTAAATTAAACAGACTAATTAGCTGATTCATACAAACTTAAACGACACTGGCTGATTAATTGACTAAACGTCCATGTTGAACTATGACTGGGAAACATGGTGCAGTTGGAACTCTTAGCCCCGCCCACTTCAGGGACCAGCCATTTAAATACAATCGTACTCAGAACATGATTTTTGAGTAATATCTCTGTACTTTGTCTCTTTAAACAAATACTAAACTAAGAAACTTTACTTAGTTCTTATTCTACATCTGGTTATGACTTTTCCTTTTAAAATGCAGAGGTTGAAATTCACAGTGTTTACAGAAGTGAAATACACAGGAGTCCGGTACATTGCCTTTAATACAGCATTTAAAAAGTGTTGCGCTCAACTCTGCTCATCCGTCATAGTTAATGTTGAAACAAGAACAAGTGACAATCAATATCTATTCAGGAAGATATAAAACCCAACGAGGATCAATACTGCTGCTGCTGCCGGACTGTGCAGTGAATGGCCGTTCATCAAAATAAAAGCTTTTGATCTGGCGATTGACCGCGACACAATTGTTTAAGCAGCGCAGTTCGGCCGGTGATGTACTTCAGGGACAGAGGGAAAACAGTGCAAATAACTACGTAACAGACAGGACAGGGAACGTGCAGGGGAACGCCACATGTACACTTAAGGCTAGAAGCGGACAACCTATTTGCCAAGTAACACGATACAGGCTGTACACGATTATCACGGATTATTGGGATTATTTATGTCTTTATTTGCAAATTAAAGACAATGCATATAGTCCAGGGAAGTCATGTGGAAAATCAATTCGATAATATTGCTGTTATACTGCAATATTATTGCTGTAATATTGCAGTATAGTTAATCTGTAAACTTGTCTTGACAGTATAGTGACACAACCTAGTGACCTACAATAGCAATCTTGGTTATTATGATTTATTCAACTACAGCCATTTAAAGCCCCTTTTAACATTTACACACTAGGGCTGAAAAATATGAATAATAATAATAAGTGCAACTTTTCAAACATTAGATTAGATTGTGATTTACGTTTGAATAGTTGGAAAGTGCACATCTTTAAAAAGTCCAGGAGCGTTAATAACTTGAGAAAAGAAAGAAATCTGAACTGTTAAACTGATACGAAACTCACATACATTTAAGCACGAGGTCAGCAGGTTTTAAACGTAATAAGACAGGATGTTTTTTTTTTGTTTTTTTGCAAATGACTTAAATAGTTGCAGTCTTTGCGCTTTGCCAATTGCGATCATTCAAATAGCCATTTCGATTCGACTGCGATGCACTGTAACTTGGTGCCCTTTCGCGTCATATTGGCTGGATCGCACATGACACTATACCTTCAATTTACGTTGGCTTGGGACTGGCGTGCAGAACACACCGTCTTTCATGTCTCTTTTGCTCGCCGCGCTAAAGTTTCTGGTGCGTGCCGTGCCCCCTGTGTCCTCTCACTCAACACCTGACACGCCTGGGTGGGCTTTGCTGCGCTCTGCTCTGCCCATATATTTCCAGACAGGAATTTCACACCGTAGAGTCGCACGGACATTCTCCAGACATTTTACGCAGCACCGCTAAGCAACGCAATTAGCCCCAGCCCGATCCTTATCAGCCAATTCCACTAATCGTCTCGTACAAGTCGAACGCCTTCAGCTTTTTCTGTTCGCCGTTGTTATCTGATTGCGGTGGCTGCAGGTTTGTGTGTGTGTGTTCTTTTTTTTAACTTCTCTTTTCCGGACCAGAATGTCAATACTAGTCAATGCTGAACGCTAGGCCGCAGCTAAGGGCAGCGATAGCTCGATGTGAAGGGCTAAATGGAGTAGTAAAGCACAGTGACAGGCGGTTAACAGGCAGGCTAAGGCGGGGCTAGCTGCACTGTACCCGTTCGCGTATAGATGGGCGGTTTCCTGTAGATGTTGGGGTCCCCTGTGGCTGAGGAGAGACAGAGGAGATGGACAAGTGAACGAGGAGAAGCTAAACGGTGCATCAGTGGTGGGAAAGCATTGCAACGGCATAACAGAGTAAAAGTAGTACGATTATACGCATGTTATAACGGAAATGTCAAATTATGATACCAAGGAAAAGGCTTGATACTAATCTTGATCATACCGCAATGATCGAAAAACACTCTTTTTTTGAACAATAAAATCTAATTTTTAGGGCTGCAAAAATGTATCAACCAATAATGACTGATTGAAAAAAAAGAATCAAATTAATAATAATTGTTGTATTTTTATAATCGTTATCTTTATCTGTGATTATCAGACTCTAGAACACATACAAAAATCAAAAATCATAAAGACAGTGTCAATATCAAAATAATAAACTATTTCATTTTTTCATCAAATATTACACTTTGGTAGTAAATATTCTCTATGTAGCCTTCACTAATCATAATTCAACCTTTAATTTGTTGATAACGTTTTTTAAAACGTCTTATTGTACGAGAAAAAATATAATTTAACAAATAGAAAAAGGAATCACTGACTAGACAAATAAAATAATCTGTAGCTGCTGCCCTAGTAACTTTCAACACACAATTATGAAATTTTGCTTGAATTTATGTGACCTTTTTGTGCATCTTTAGATAGTTATTTGGATCAATTTGGATCTGGATATCAATATATAGTTTGACAACCCAAATTACAATAAGTGCCTCTAACGCTACTTACTGTAAGTACAACCCTGGTATAGGCTACTTCTAACTTGATATGTGTTTCCTAACTAGCCCAAATCTAGTAAGTGACATAATTAATTTCTTTCGACCTTGTCATTAATACTAGAAATATTAATATCAGCCTAGCAATAATCGCAGAACATTTAAATAAAAGCATGACATTGCTTTCCACCACTGTTGACCACGACTCACAAAGAGGGTTGTGTTGGGATGTGGAGGGTAAAGGAACATAAAATAAAATAAAAGTACACAAAGGAAGAGCAATCACACCATGTGGCATAAACACATGGGACGAGCTCTTCTTCCCGGACAAAGCAAAACCATGTCAGAGTGATGCGCCTCAGTGGAAGTGGGTTAAACATGGAGCTCGTGAGAGAGTGCGGTGAGGGGATGAGTTTGGCTCCTACCTGGCACATGAAAATGTTTGGGGGGCTGGTTAGTGGTGGGTGTGCTGGACTGCCCATCTTGGCCGTAATAGGGCGAGCTCCTGCCGCTCTCGGAGCCTGCGGCCAGCCACAGCCAATCACAGCGGAGGAGCAATGAACATGAGGGAGGGGTTTAACAGAGCACCATGCAGATGAAAACGTTAATATCATTCAAAATTACAACGTGACTTTGAATAACTGTTCCACTTGTGTAATGACAGGGTTTGTTACTTTCGGATAGACAGGAGATAGTGGACCAAGGGACTGAACTGAAAACGTGTGACGATTAATGAATTATCTGACTAGTCGATTACCTTTATAATTGTTAGTTGCAGCTCTAGTTGGTTTAACCTAGTTGCACGTTAAAGCTAATACAACACACATTTGGACTCAACATGCATTCCATTGCTCAAATATACTTCAAAAGGGCGCTTTCTGGAGCGCCCCAATGTCGCTATTTTCCTATGGAGAAAGCCATAGTGACGTAGTCACTGTTGATTGTGATTTGATTGGCTAAAAATCCCCTTTGATTTTCTATGGGGCTCTGGGGCGCTATTCAAACCGCCCCATGGGAACGTAGAAAAGTGACGCAGGCTGCACAGCAGACCACGCGCCGCGCAAACAAAGTATACATCTATATCTATTTATATATATATATGGATATATATTATTATTTTACACATTTACACTAATAAGAATATAAGATATTTTTTAATGAATTATATTGTTTTTAGACACAAAAGAAATTGACATAGTTGGCAGATTGACAGGGGGGCGGCGCCCCAGCGCCCTTAATGGACCAGCCGCTGCTGCTCAGAGTGTCAGAATCTAATTTCTTTACATCACTGAAATCAGCATTTTTTTGGGGCAAATCAGCACTAAGTTGCCTTTCGTTGTTTTACACACACATTAAAATTATTGAATTAGAAACAGTCATTTGAGTCATTAGCTAACCCACTTCTGAACATAATATTTCACGTTTATGGTTAAAAAGCTGTACGTGGTTTTTGTGCAGTAAAAAGATTTGTTGTAAAAGCAGCTCTTGGGGTCAAAATGAGACGGTCGAGTGCTGTCTGCGCCTGATTATAACGATGCCGCCTATTGGTCCACTCCTCGACTGTGCAGTGAGTCAGTGCACATGTGCAAGAGTTCGATGGGATGAAAGCCATTGATGGTTATTTTATCAGGTAGCGAACGTTTAAACTCTTCATCAAAGCATTTATGCGAGGGTCACCGACAATGAAAGCGATGGGAATTCAAATGCAGTTTGTATATCCTGTACAAGTGCTACAACGTGTGTGTTTGGAGAAAGTACAACGTGACTTTACCAGTGTATCCATAAGGCTGAGGAGAGCGAGGCATGATGGGAGACATCCCCTGGCGACTGAACGTTGGGGAGTCTATGTAACCTGGACTGGGGCACCTCTGCTTGTCCAAACTGTCATAGTCCTGAAGACAAAGACATGGTTGTGGGGCGGTTCACAGGAAATGCACAACGACAGGTCAAATAGTTGAATGACAGGTGGCAACATCAGCGGCGGACGTGTCTAAGCCTGCCTTAAGTGGAAGAGTGCTTACCTGAGAATATGGAGAGAGCGTCCCGAGAGACTGAGGGCGACAGGGGGGGATGGTTAATATTCACCGAGTCACACAGGGCACAGTCATTAAGCATCAGCATCAAGAGTCCATTTGCAAAACTGACAACCACAGTATCAATATTGCCCTAATTGACTGTATTTAATCAACAGTGTGATTATATTAGTTGCGTTGAGGATGTGACTACAAATGGTCTGTAGAAAAGCGTCTGTGTGAGGTCTGAAATAACTTGAATAACTGACACATACACCAGAGTTAGAACCACTAAAAGCTACACAAAGTACAACATAATATAGCGTTGCAAAAAAGTTAATAGCCGGACTATCGAAGGCAGCTGGAAATACAATGTTTTTCTGATTTTGTTCGCTAAAAGCAGATGAAGAAGTTTTTGCATGGAAGCATTCAAGCTAAAAGCAAAAAAAAAAATAAGACAATTTTTTTCTAGTATATTTGTGATATTCACTTTATCTGCTTACATTCAATTAACATGACACATAGTATTTTGATGGAAAATGAAGATGTATTAGTTTGTGCATTTGAATCTTTTTTTTTCAAAATACTCAACTATTGAACTTTATTTTCCAAACTGAAAATCAATAGCTAAAGCCCCGAACGTAACTCTCTCTTTTAACCTTTCTCAGATGAATGTAGTGCAAGAGTGCAGGTGACAAAGTGGACATGATTTGTAATTAATCAGCTAATTGAACGGTCCGAATAAATGTCAATGAGTTTGTAATCATGCACCAGAGCGTGAAAGAGCGACCCATGGAGTCTTTCTGTAATCAAACGCTTAAAACCAAATGCCAACAGGGATATTATATTCGAATGAGTTAGAGGTGCTATTGAACAATACAGAATACATGGTATATTTCACATCAACATTAAAGGTTGTTTTTTTAAAGTGGAACTCAGTAACTTTTGTTTTGTGTTTTGCATTTCTGGTGGTTTTTACCTCATTTTTTTGTCTGGATTTTTGTATAAAGCAGAATCGAATAGAGTTGTCCATTCTGCTTTACTTTAATTTTCATAATTGTGTCTTTAAAGTGACCAGTGACAACAAAAACAAACTAAAACTGTCGCCACTGCTCGTGTTAATGGGCCGACCACCTTGTCTGCGACGCTCATTCACTCTATATTTAGAAGTTACTTAGTTCCACTTAAAATTCTCCCCGTAAAATCGGACGGGTTGTATATTTTTCTTCAGTCCAGGTGTGTGCTTTGAATGTACCTCCCCATAGCAGTAAGTGTGTAGCCCCTCATCGGAGGCATATCTGTGGTAGGGCTGGTAAGAGGAGCATATGAGGTCAGGCGGCTGCACCTCGTAAATGGCCTTGACCCTGGGGAGGGCGGCTAGATCCTTATAATCTAGGAAGTCATTCTCCACTCTGGCCTGGAGAGAGGACACACAGAACACCAAACCAGAAACAAAGACAGGACGGTCAAACACGTGAACAGAGCGCGGCGAGGCGTGGTGCATTCAGGTGCTCGCAGAGAGGAGGGAAAATGCTGATCCGGGCAGGAAACGGGATCTACGGCGTTCTGACTCGAATTGACAAGTGAACCATCTTTGACAGTTTTATTACTTTGGAGGAGTTTTATTTGCGAGCATTAAAAAGATCTACGCCGCTTTAGTGATTTGCGATTTATGCCCTGCAGACGTCCCAAAGCATTTATAGTGACATGTGAGGCTTTATCGTTCTTGAAAACCCCAAGGTCTCGATTTTGATACTTTTGATGGGCCATATATTTACTGTGCACATGATCAAATTGCATTTATCAGACCGAGATACTCAAAATACGTTTACAGATTATTACCAAGAGTTTCATCCCAACAAAAGCCCAGTATTCATAAACAAAAATAGTGATTTAGGGTTAAAAATATATATATTTCCTCGTGAAAGCTTAAAGGACAAATATTGTATGAAAATATTCTTATTATACACAGTAGTTGTGACTATGTTCAGTTAGGTTTATATCTTCTTTATATATACAATTAGTGTATCTTCAATTCAAATTAAAATGATTAAAAACTACCACAAAAGAGACAGAAACAAGGGTATAATGTGATAATTCCGCCCTTTTGTGCATCATTTCGTTATTAATGGTTCACGTGAGAACTCAAACCTCTTTACTTTTACCTACATCGGGATAGTCACTTGGTTTCAATATCGCCAATCCTTATTGCTATGGCAACGGTTGTACTTTCTCATCACTCTGAAACCCATGGGTACGAGCACTTGAATGCAACACTGGTCGAGAATGGACCTGACGGAGTGAAAACAGCACTAGAAGCATGCACGCTCCTCCAACATACGGCAGAGGAAGTTGTTGACCTTCATACACCGAGCACGTATGAAACAGGAGCAGAGAGGAGACCGTATGGACGGCCGGGCGAATGCTTACGCAGCGTTTTCCTCTCATCCATCACCTCCGAGTGAAAGGTCATTGATTGTAGAATGAGAGCTGAGCGGGTTGGAGCTGCTTACATGCAGAGCAGTCCTGACATGTCAAGACACAGGCAACCGGCAGCACTGAGCTCAAGTTCATGCAACACACCAGGCTTTATGAACCAGGAGCATGCACCTGGATGGAACAGGGCTGTGCTAATATACAACCACTTGGATTTTACCCAGCGTCATAACCAGTTTTATAACCGATTTACTTCCTAAAGAATCCCATCAATGTCTACAAATAAGAAAAACAGCTTGGTTGAAACTGGAAGAAGATAGCATTGAGGTAATGTACACATTCATGTAGTATTTTAGTTAATATATTGTGCATATTATAAAGGTTTAATACTAGATGCTCAACCTGGCAAATCTCCATCCATTTATCCAGGCTCAGATATTTATTTCTAGTTTATACAAAACACTGATAACTGTTCTTTTCCCTGTTTACTAAAGTACTTTTAATTACACGTATTGATTTCCCATGCACAAAGCAGAGTGCAAGGTGAGACAGACACAAATACAGCTGTGAGCGTCACACATGAAGCTGGTGAACAGGCCAGTGGAGTCAGGTCAGTGCTGAGCCATCCAAGCCTCGGGGTAGTGCTTGTGTTACTGCTTTGGGAGGGGACAGAGGAGGTCTTTTGTGCTCGCCACCAAAGGTGACTACAGACAGCTGGGTAAGAGGTTACTTACACATATAACTCTGCTGGGAGAGCCGATGGAGGAGCCCGGCGGAGAGATGGAAGCCTCTGACAGACGCCTGTGCTGTGAAGGAAAAGAAGAAAGCCTGTTGTTGTAGATGCCGCAGATGCACATGCATGTGTTTTGTGTTGTATGCGGTGATACTCATTGACTTATGCACACCCTGAGTCTTTTCTCTGCCCTCGCCGCCTGCTTGCATAATGGGTGCCACACCTCTGAGCCTAGAAAACAAGTGCAGACAGATTGTTAGGCGTTCACAGATGCATAAAACCTGCAGAGCATTACATTGTTACAGTAAGCATTTGAATGGAACTTATGCTTACATACAGAAGTAATTATTAGACGTAAAGGTGCACTGAGTAACTTTTTAGTTGGAGGGTGCGCCACCCGCTTGTCTCCATGAAGATACTGTTGTTATGGCTAGAATGTGACAAAGCAATCTCCATGAAGAAAGCAGGTGTTGCACCCTGCACCAGATAGGTGACATAATGCACCTTTAAGTCAGTTTTTTGCTGACATAGTGAAGGGTTCATTACAAATGTTGGCTAAATATGTTCATTAATGTCACCTTTTAATTAGAGTAAAATATGCCACATGTGAATTTTAAAACATAGACATCCAATTATTTTATATTCATTAATGCTGAAATTGATTTTTTGTTTGCAAATACCAGAATCTGTAAATTAAAACTTCCGACTCTATACACCTGTGTTTTTCAAAGTAATTTAACAATTATGAAATGGATTCAACACGTTTTGTCAACTAACATTTTACCACTGTCAATGTAGTTTCACTGTGGGAGTCCTGAGTCAGTTGCATGGTTATTTTGGGGGTCCCGGCCTGAAAAGTTTGGGACCCCCAGGTCTACACTGCTAAAAATTCACCTGCCAAGTACATTTCCTCTCCCTCTTTGAACATGGTGTTGCAGCGGGCACAGCGGGCACAGGTCGGGTGGTAGTGTTTCCCCCCGGCCTAAAAGAGAGTAAGAAAAACAGAAGAGGCGTGACCACACATAAATTATCATCATAAACAGTTGCTCCGCAGAGACAGCTAATCTGCAAATGGCTCCCCCACGAGCAGGTCACGCTGTCCATATGTTTCATAATGTTAAGCACCTGACCACCAGCGGCCTCACACTGGTAGAAGAGATCACTGAATATTTACTTGCCCGGAGTGTGTTTCATCAGCCCACACAGACGTTGTAAGATATGTATTTCTTTTACTGACAAAGAAAGTACTGTAAATACGTCCAATTCATAATAGGCAAGAAAAGAAAAAAAAAAAAAAACAGATAAGGACTAAACCAAAAATAATTCCCTGTCTAATTCTTGAACTTAAAAATCTGGTTTTACTTTTACTACACAATTTAAGTTTCAGCCATTTGTTTATGATCCTAAAGGTTTAAAAACAGCTTCAGTTTTAATTGAGGGCCATTTTAGTGAGGCATTTTTGGACAAATCAGCCCTAATGATAAGGACACAAATTGATTCCAACAATAAAGCTAGACAAAATAATAGACCAAAAACAGAAATTACATTGAATAAACTAACTGAGCAGCAGTAAAGTTTCAGCAATTACCAAGTATAATATGGAATAAAACCAGGTATAATTCCAAAACAAATGCCAGTACAAAACCAAAGCTATAGGACAAACATCTGCCTAAACCAGGGAAACATTTAAGCTGTAGTAGCCCTTGAATGAGACTTATGACCCGCTTGTGAGCCATAAGTGGTCAACGTACTGCAATTTGAGAACCACCTAGAAAGACCACCGTGGCTTTGCCCTTACAATTAGAGCACAATCCCAGAAGGCCGGTCACGTGACAACATGTGCAAAAAGAGAAAGGCACCAAAAACATGTCCTTGGACGTCCAACACGGCTCCTGGGGATGGAGCGTGCAGGCGAAATGGGCACACCAAATAGTGCACGTATGAAGTCTCTAAAGCAGAGCGGATCGGCCCTTTTCACACGGTTCACTGTCCCAGGACGTTCCAAACACGGGCAGCAGCGGGGCAGGTGGCCGAGGCGTGCCCCCATCCTGTCACCTCAGGCCCCACGGACGCGCCGCCAGAGAGGAGCTATTTATAGGATCAGTCATGTGACCCATGTCAAGGAGAGGGGACATGGTCATGAAGAGTTATCCGGCATTCATGTTGGATTAAACGGGATGGATGAATTAGACCATTTTCTGAGTCAAAACACGATAAAGGTTTGATTAAGTCGACAAAAACTTGTGTCGATTTATATATTTTTTGTAAATCAGAACAACCAGTAATATTCATAATGCAGCTTTTAACTGTTTAAGTGTTTACAAGTGAAGAACCAAGCAGATTGATGTGTTTTTTGTTGTCAAATTAGGTGTTTCCTGCTAATATGAACAACTGCAAATAGTTTTAGATCGTATTCACTTTCTAATTGCAATTTAAAACACATTTTAAAATCTGAAAAGAAAGTGGTCCACTTCCTTTGTACAGAAGTTTGTTGAAATATACCCTCATTTAAAGTCAACTGCATTCTACAACTGTATTTCTTTACAGGGAAAACTAATTATTGGCAAATGAATATGGTTTGTAAGTGTGAGTTACTTTGTGTAGCTTGCACAGATTCCTTTATCTTCTACTTCCTTCTTATTAATCCAGACTTGATGAGAACAATGGTTTGAGATGAGAACAAGGATTTTTTTACTGAAAGCACTTGAAAATATGAGACAAAAGAAAGATTTTCAACCTTTTGATCACAAGAATGTCACCGTAAAGCAGCCACTTACAAAGAATCTCCTACACATTTCTTCTTCTGACACAACAATTTCAAGTTATTCAGAAAGCATCCCTTCTTTGATCCACTGCTCCGGTGTTTCAGCTGCATTTTAATCAGTCCTTACGCTCTTTGTCTCTCTTCATCTCTCGTTGTCTCTCTCCTCCGTCCGTCTCCTTCAGTCTCATGTTGCTCTGTAAGAAGAACCAGGAAGGATGCTCCAAGAAGCCCGTCTTTCCGCCTTCTGCCTTTCCCAGCATCGGCACGGTTTATATTAGAAGCAGCCACACAATATCACCTCACCACTGGCGTCTGTAATGGGTGGTATGAATGACCGGAAGGCTTGAAAAATATGAATGAGGGCACTAAAAAAAGCAATGCAATATGTCTAGCGCTTGGAAAACCGAGTGCCAATCAGGCAGACTGTGACACAGCGTGTGTTCGTCCCACGCAGTTTGCTGATCTAATTATGGTGCAAGTTTGTACATCTCTCTGAAAGCAAGTTGAAAGTCAAATAAAGTGGTGCTCATAAGTCCTATGAGACCAATTCAGTTGCATGTCTTATAATCATAGTCATAATGAAATATGGAGACATTATTGTGTTGTATTTTGGTTGGGATCAGTCGTTTCTGTGTTAGTCCTGGTAACATAAATGGCAATATTAATAATAAACAGTCTTTGGTAACACTGTAAAATAACTACACTTGTATTAGCCTATTGCACAACAAAGACTTAATAATAATACATTTCTGTTCATGAAATATTAAGGTAATTAAGGTGTTGTCATTTTAAAGTCCTGACAAATGAGCGCATATTCATAAAGTATAGTTGTATTCGTATAGTATTGACGTATCATTACACAAGCAGGCTCACTAAGGTCCTTGGACCAGAAACTGTTGTTGGTTCCTCGCACCCGTTTTCGGACCAAAGGAGACAGATCCTTCCAGGCTGTTGCCCCCAGACTCTGGAACGATCTTCCGTTCTCCCTACGGTCACTGGACTCAGTTACTGCTTTTAAGGGTCAGCTTAAAACCTTTTTATTTAGTCAAGCCTTTTAAATGCACTTGTTTTACGGACTCATTTTATTGTATATTGTTGTATATGTTTTGTTCACTGTAAGTTTTTTGTGTTTTTATTGTTTTATTCTGTGTTTTGTGAAGCACTTTGTGACCTCTGTCTGTGAAAGGTGCTATACAAATAAAATTTACTTACTTACTTACTAGGCAATTCAAGTATTTGACAGAAAACCCACCCAAAAACATCATCTTTTCACTTTTGAAAATGTTGCTTGAGAAATGATGTGGCAACGCTGTTTTCTGGTATAAACTTGCCTTGGCTTGTGTCAGACTCTCTCAGACCAAACACCAGAGCCTCTGTCAGTGGAGTTCAACAGTTCAGAACATCTTTAGGACAGTTCAGTTTTTGTTTCAATGTGCCCAGCCTGTGGAAATATCTTTCTGCTGACGTAAAACTGCAAACTGACCTGAACATCTTTAGAAAACATCTGAAGCTGTGGCTGAATCAAGCCTGAGTTGACACATGATTTGTATTGCACGGTTCCAAAAGCCTTCTATAGACAGAGACAATGCATCGGGTTCATTTAATGTAAGTGCTTTGTCCATATCAAATAAATACATAAATACATAAAAACATAAATACCATACAATGTGCAAAATAGGGCCATAAAATCAGAAATCCCTAAAAATGTCATATATTTTGGCATCAACATGTTGCCAGATGCTGCAGATAAGATTCAGAACAGTGGACTCATAATAGTTAAGTCAATGAATTTCTAGAATGATTTGATGTCTGTAACAAAATCAGGTCTGGTGATTTAAGAAGTCCATGAAACATACAGTACGGAGCATGCATTAAGTGAGAAGTGGTGTATCATTTAGAGGAGGCAGCAGTTTTTACTCTTTATGTAGATAGTAGATAGCGCGCTGACGTCTAGGGACGGTCTGGGAACAAATCAATCTAAAAGCGATGTGCCCATCCCGGAGACGCCTGTCACGCTGGCAGTGTCAAATAAATATGGGAAAGAGTGTCTGGAGGGTCTGCCATCACAAAGCACGGACAAAATGTATGATTCATGTCAGCAAAATTGTAAAATTTAATGAATAGAAATGAAGGTTTTTTCGTTTCCGTCATGTCTTTGTAATTTTAAAGCATTTTTTTTTACTGCTGTGTGAAGCACTTTGATTTGCCTTTTGTATGAATTGTCCTCTACAAATAAACTTGCCTTGCCTTAACATCTGCCACGTGAGTGCGGAATTCTTTGAGGTCTTGTGAAATACATCGTACAGGAGTCGATACCTTTTAGAGCTGAATCTAGTATAGTAGTATAGTATATCTGAGTATATATTATTTTTTTCAATAGCAACCATTAACGCTGTCTAAAACGTCATCTTTCATCAACTCTTCAAATACAATATTGAGTAAAGATCAAATGTAGTCCTGTATGCTTTGTGTTAATATGCCAATCACTCTAAAGGTTAAATCTGTTACTTGCTACGTACATTCAAAGCTGAGAGGGAAAATACAGGAGTCTGGACCCCTGCACTGTCAAAGGGCGAGCAACAATAAAAAGACACACAGAGCCACAGAAAGAGAGAGAGACTAGTAGATAAAGGCAGCGTATGTCTAAAAATAGCTGAGCGAGTCTGCCAGTCAGGAACAAAGCACCACACCAGCCGTTTTGACACCAGGTCCCTGAGTGTTTCATGTACGACAAAAATGTACAAGTCCACTGCGTTCCCTGGCCTCCCCATAGACACCCTGAGTCATCCCAAAACGTTTAATTAACATCTGTACTTTATCTAGACAATTATTTTGAACCAAGTGCCTCATTATCTCCCCTCGACTTCCTCTTGAAATCTCTCCTCGGCTCAGCACACTCGGCTCTCCTCTGCCTTCATTACATATTCCAGGTCTTTTTTAAAGTCTTAAAAACCAGACGAGGCAGACAAACTGCTCTCTCTCTCTCTCTCCCATCTTTTTTCCCATAACACACTTTCTCTGCAGCGACTGATCTGCCTTATGTCCATCTCCTCACATGATGCTAGAGTTGAAATTACTAGTTTTGTTTATTTAATGAAGACACATTTTAATCAAATGCTACTTTTTTTGTGGGGATTGTCAAACTTGTATCTCAAATTTCAAAATGTCTGTGATTTTTTGCCATGTTTTATAGTATAACAATATCATAGAGCACCCAGTAGCCAACTTAGACAGCAGACAGCGTTTTGCTGAAAATACCATAGCATGAGCTAATATGTTTTATGCCCTGCCCACTGGGCGGGACCTCCTGATAAAGGGAGTTACTTGAGAATACTCTTCTTTGTTAGGCTACTGTGTTAGACAACTCTGTTAGAAAACAGAGTAGTCTCATGTGAAACCAAAAACTCCCTTTATCAGGAGGTCCCGCCCGGTCCCGCCCGGTACCGCCCAGTCCCGCCCAGTCCCGCCCGGTCCCGCCCGGTCCCGCCCAGACTCAATTCGCAGATTGAGAATGACTCTTGGATGAGAGTCAAAACGTTTTGTTTTTCTAAAAACAGAGTCCAGATGATGAACAATTTAACACTCCTGGATGAATGAGGAATTACACAGACTAGCTACTAAAAGCACAAATTACTTTTGTAAGGCGATTCCTCATCAATATTTGTGTTAGCGTTCCATCTACTGGTAGCAGAGGGACATACAAAGGGGAGATAAATAATATCTAGCTTGTCCCTGACATGCAAATACAGTATGAGCAAGTAGTCTTGACAGCAGAAATGAGTCTGGCGATGATTTGTAGGTTTAAAAACTGCACAGAAAATCTCAAAGCGGAGGAGAGGAGAGGACTTACTAAACATGATACAACAAACAAGCCTGAATTAACCTAAAATCAACTCCAGGTATGTGTATTTCAAGAAGGAACAATGTTACAACATGTTTAAAAGTTCAAAATGGTACATTTAATATATTATGTGTCCAATAAACCTGCTCTCTCACCTCCAGGACTCTCCCACTAATGTATCTGCTGCAGGTCTCACATTTCACCCCGTACTGGGCGTGGTAGTCTGCTTCACAGTACGGCACTCCATCCCTGCAACAAACCAAAGCACATTGCAAACTCATTTAAAACATCGCATTAACAGTCAATTCTCATCGAAGAATTTAGCTTCATAAACTCAGAGGATGGAGATCTTTATCATTCTAGGTACAATTCACAGTTTTTTGTATGAATTAGATTAATAAGAAGGCCACACATGTTGACTTTGGTACTGAACATGGCTGCATCATCTTCTGACTGAGAATCTTCTGAACATGCCGGGGTGTTTGAGTAAAGCGTTTTAAAACTACATTCTAAAATCATACTATAAATAAATTAATACATCTCTGTTCATTTAGCAAAGACGAAATGTTAACTTTGAGCCAGTTTTTGTTTCATGTGGATAGTTTTAAGGTAAATTGTAACAGAGATTTTTGACGTGTCCCTCAGTTTTAACCCCGTGAGAGCCACATATAGAAACCAAAACGCTACTGACAGTGAAGAATGTTGTGATGTCATGTGGTCCTGGCCTATTTCCTTTCACAAACCCGAGTATTGACTGTTGTCATGACGTACTTGCTGATGTACTCTCCGGTGAGCACCATGTTGCAGGTCCGGCAGCGGAAGCAGCTGACGTGCCACTGTTTCTCCAGAGCCAAGAGAGACTGGCCCTGCTTGATCTCGCCTCCACATCCCGCGCACTCTGAGGAGGAATCAGAGAGGTTTAGACAAGTACAGAAGGACAATGGGTGTTGAGGGCTCTGCACTTGACTGGCTCACATCCTACCTCACCAACAGGCAAGAGTTCATTTCCCTCTCCGGTCACTCATCCACCCTCTCCCCAGTAACGCAGGGGGTCCCCCAGGGCTCAGTCCTCGGCCCCCTCCTCTTCATCTGCTACATCTTCCCCCTTGGTCACATCCTCCGCCAACTCAACCTGGACTTTCACTGCTACGCTGACGACACCCAGATATACCTCACCACCAAATCCACCCAAAACCCTCCCCTCAGCCACATCGAAACCTGCATCTCTACAATAAAATCATGGCTCACTCTCAACTTCCTCAAACTGAACAGTGACAAAACAGAGCTCCTCCTCATTGGCACCAAATCCACTCTCAATAAAACTGGTCCCTTTTCACTCAGCATCGACACCTAAACCATCACCCCCTCTACCCTGGTACGCAATCTCGGTGTCATCATGGACCCCACCCTCTCCTTCACTTCCCATGTCAGCCACATCGTCAAGACCTCATACTTCCACCTCCGCCGCATCGCCAAAATCCGACACTGCCTCACCCTCCCCGCTACTGAATCCCTCATCCATGCCTTCATCTCCTCCCGCCTCGACTACTGCAACTCCCTCCTCACTGGCATCTCCTCCCATTCCCTCCATAGACTCCAAATGGTCCAAAACTCCGCTGCCCGCCTCCTCACCCACACCCGGTCCCGTGATCACATCACTCCCGTTCTTCGCTCTCTCCACTGGCTCCCCATCAAGCAGTGCATAAACTTTAAAATACTCCTCCTCACCTTCAAAGCTCTTCACCACCTTGCCCCCCCCTACCTGTCTGACCTCCTCATCCCCCACCGCCCCACCCGAGCTCTCCGATCCTCCTCCTCTCTCACCCTGACTGCACCAACATCCCGAATCAAAACTTTTGGCGACAGAGCATTCTCCCGAACAGCACCCCGACTCTGGAACTCCCTCCCCCAACCTGTCCGCCACTCTCCCTCACTCACAACATTCAAATCCCGCCTAAAAACATACCTCTTCACCCAAGCCTATGACCTCCCCTACCCCTAGCCTCCTCTACCCCATTGCCTACTCTTCTACCCCCTGTTACATCCCCATCTTTTTCTCTCTACTTCTTCTGTCTTGTTCATTTTATCTGTATATTAATGTGTATTGTACGTGTTGTCCCCCCCTGTCTGTAAATACCCCCCCCCCCTTTTTTATATATGTTCAGCGTCTTTGGGTCACTGAAAAGCGCTATATAAATAAAAGTTATTATTATTATTATTATTATTAATGTCACATCTTATTCACTTAATACGTGTTTGTAACTCTTTCTGCCGTCTCGGTTTATAGAGTCAAGACTAAGCAATAACATCTCTGGGGAAGCATGCGTGTGGTGGACCAAAAAAGTTACAGAGTACACCTTTAATCTGTACAGTGTAATTGTAAAATATATAAAATAAAATAAAAAGCTTAGTTTCTGTGACAAATGTTGAAAATGTGAAGGTCAAATTTACTTCAGAAATGACACAAACTGTATTTTCAGCAATAAGACCAAACTGACTACTGGCAATTTACGAATGATTACATGAACAACAACAACAATGTAATAGAGAAGCAGATTAAACAATGTTCACAAAAATGTGCAAATGGATAACTGTCCCACAAATAACATAATGTATGTTTACTGTAAAATGTATGTATTATATGTTGTATTTTATAAAGTAAAAGACCACACATTCAACTAGTTCTTCAGTCAATTACATGGTCCGGGATGTCTTAGGCTGTACAGTTTACAGACCAGAAAAGAGAGATTGTCCAATTGTTTATTGCGGTTCAGATTTAGTTTTTCACACCTGAACACAAATCTGAACATTCCGGGTAAACGGGCGCTACTCCGTTGTGATCGGCCTAAATGATGTGGACTCGGTTGGATTGGGGTCCAAAGTTGCAACAGCGTCTCTTTTTCAGAGCTGGTCTGGTTCACGTTCACAAAACACTTCAGTCAATCCAGCTAAATGTCCAGAAAGACGCATCTCCTCTTGGACTGTAGAGTCGCTGTGTGGCATGTGCACATGTGCGACTCAGTGTGAGCTACAGCCCACGCGTCAGAGCACGGACATGTGTTTTCACGTCAGGATGACAGGTGAGTGACAGGTGAGTAAGGGCTGAATGCCCTGGATTGCTCTGAATGCCCAGGGTAAAGAAAATGTGATGAAAACACAGGCTATGAAAGGTTTGGCATTGTCCCATTTATCCAGCTTATTACTGGATGAATAATTGGGCACTTTTTCCCCATTAAAGCCAGCTAAAGCGATCTTTTCTACATTTTGTTCCATTTAGCTTTATAAGACAGTTATTTCTGTAATTAATCACTGGAAACTGCATTTATTTTGACGACTGCAGCGCTACATTCAACTACATGTTATTTCACCAACAAGACTGGGTTTCAGAGAATTCCAGTGATGAATGGGTAATGTTTCATACAGCCACATTTAGGTTGACGGCACATGTAATTGGCAGGTCTGCACTACCTCTCCCTCAGCAAACATTACATCTGTCACTCAGGGGGAGACGTCTCTTAAACAGTGGGAGCGGCAGCACAAATCAGGTCCAACGCAGCAGCGTGATGGATGCTGGATCATTTGTTAAGCACAGTCGCAGCTCCGAGCCTCACAATAACTGCCCTCTACAGACGGCTCTGTTCAGCTCCCTGGGCTCGAGTTCATCACTGCTCGGGAACAGGCGGGATATAAGACAAGACACAAAATATAACAACGCCACTTTTACTGCGTGTTCTCTTCGATCTAATAAAGGTAATCTATGAAGTACAGGTGGTGCTGTGGACAGGCACGGAGGCAGTGTGACAATCACTGACAAAAATGGGAAATCTAGAGTAGAACATTGTTTAATTAACTGAGGCTGCATGATTTTTGAATAATATCTAACTGCATATTTTCTGACAAGCATTACAATTGCGATTGGATGTTTCTTTTTTTTTATTATTATTTTCGTATTGAAAGAATAAACACAGACCAACCAAAACTTGTGTGTAAATAAAGATACAGTCCAGTAGCATTGTCAAAAGAGAAAGAAGAAGAGAAAAATAAATAAATAAATAAAAAAATAAAAAAAGGAAAAGAACGTGCGGAGTGGGCGGAAACAGAGAAAATACAAAATGTGTATTGTTTGAGATAACCGTTTTTAGAATAATGCATCCAAATCCAAATGAAAATAAAACACAAGGTTAGAGCACACCTGATCCATAATGCGAGTCCCATTTCGTCCAGTTTATGTCAAATTTGTCCATTTCCAAGTTCAGTCCATATGTGATTTTCCGTATGTCCTGCATGCTTCAATTTAGGATTATGATTTAGGATTACAGCAACAATATTTGAGAGACGACTAAATAATATTGTTTAATATGATAGATGGGTAATTGTCAAATTTTTTTTGTGCGTGGCTTTTTTTAAGATTTCAAATATTGATTAAATTGTTTTGTTTTTTAAAACATATTGAACGAAGAAGAACCAAACAAAACAACAACAAAACTGTGAGACTTGACATTGACAAAATGAACAGAAACGTGCAGGTTACAGGTCAGATCTGTGGAAAGTGGACCGTGTAGTACCTCTTACCTCTTAGTAAATGTGTTTTTGACCTATAATTTTAGCCGTGAGAGCATCTTCTACTAAAACCGATATTATTTACTCATACAATAATCATACTACAACAGCCTCTATCTAGCAGTACTTCAACTAATACTACGTCAACCACTGAAGCTACACACTAGTACTAAGTATCAATACACTAATTACAAGTGGGACGAGACACGATTCCCACAAGACGAGACACGAGACATGAGATTCTCTGAGAACGAGAAAAGACAAGATTTTGACATGATGAATAATTGGTTCAGCTCAAAATGTTTGATCACATTTTTCATTGAATGTATTTCATATTTTTGCTGCCATTTTTGAAACTACGGCTTCTCAAAATGTAGAACTCGCCAACATTTAACACTTGTTTGTGTGCCAAATCAATGCCGAAATACTAATATGACACAAAAAAATGATTGCTGGATGAAATAGTTGCTGATCAGTGACTCAGCACTTGCAACAGCCTTTTGGCCGTATTTGATTTAACCTGCAAAAGAAAATGAAATTAAAGGAATGACAAATCTGGATTGTGATCTATATCCTGCACTGAAACATATTCAATAATCTTGATGTATGAACTCGTCTGGCTATGAATTCAAAACCAGACATTTGTCGAGTCTCAAATTAAATCAAGCTCCACTCCACGGGTTAAAAGTCTAATCTCAAGACACCAAATCAAACTTTTCATTACCGAAAGCTTTTAGGGCAAAACAGGAATGACTGATGTTGAATCATGTGCAAAACTGCAGCCAGGTTTTTGGCCAATACTATTGACAAAGTCCTATCAGTCACTGCTAAACGTCTCTCTGGATTTGTGTGGACAGCGGAATAAGACCGACTACACTGTGGTTTTTCAAGTGCAGGAAAACGGTTTTGTCTTTGCTGACGGAGGGTCCCTGGTGACAGAGGACAGGGTCAAAAAATTTTAAGTTAAGCCAAACGTCGTTCAAACAAACGGTGCGTTGACCTTTCCCATGTACCGTCACAGTGAAGTCATGGAGTCATATGTCTATTATGAACATGAAGGGGAATTTAAACAAGCGTAAACGTAAAACTACTTACTCTGTGCACGCAAAAGCCCACAAATATAGGGCAGCGGCCAGAATACTTCTTGGACAATGGTACAAAAATTTAAAAAAGGACAACATTTCACTCATATTTACTTATTATTGAGGCCAGTATCTCTGAAAATGCTCTCTGTTTTATTTAGAGATAAATTGTGTCACTGTTAATGAATGTATAACGAGATTTAGTCAAATTTTAGACCATGTTTAGCCCTAATTTATGGCCGATATAGTCCAGATTTTGGTCATGAAATGTCTAGTGCTCTTAGAATGTTTTATTTTTAGTGTCTCCTAATTTTGTGATTGATGCATTTCAGGATTAGTATGTAATGTTTACTCAAGTCAATCTTTAATAAATCTAAACAAAAAAGGCACTATTTGGGTGCCTTTCCACTCAACATTTTGTCCTATATTGAGCCCATTTTCATCCTGAAGTGGACTTGGATTGGTCCTATTCTTGCCCTTGTTTAGTCCTTATCAAGTCTTAAGGTTTAAACGTAATTTTAAGCCTGAACGTGGGGGTACCAGTGGTTTAGACAGCTGATGGTACTAAATTAGAGTACCAGGAAACAACAAAGATTTCACCAGGAAAAAAGGGTTGAAAATAAGATCTGAAGAAGGTCTAATCCCTGATAACAGATCACCGTGGCCGGCCTGAGTGATGTGTCGAACACCGTGTGAGCAGATTGAGCCGTGTGTGCCCCTGGTGGACACATCACACCAGCCACAGTGCAGTAAGTGGGACAAAGTGAAGAGGGTAATAGTACGTGGACTTACGACTGGTCCCGTGGATCTTTATGGGCTCGTTTGGTTTGACGAGTCGGACTGAGCACTGCTGGCAAACGCAGTCCTTCCCACTGAACGTCACTCTGTCCCCGATCGGAAAGGGCTTACTGTGGAGAGACGAGAGGGGGAATTAGCAAAGAGCTGCAATGATTCATTAACTAACCGTGACTAGTTGGCTTTAAAAAATAATAATAATAATAATAATTTGGATAATTGCAATATCTGGACTATACAAACTCTAAAACACATACAACAATCCATTTTATAACAGAGACAGTGGCATTATTAAATCAAAATTTCACACAAATAATTTACATTTTTCGATTATACTAATACATAATACATACTAATAATAATACACTTTGTTCGTACATATAGATGAATAAATAAATATATCTAGAAGCCTTCAGTCACCAGATTTCAACCTTTATTTGTTTGATAATGTATTTAAAACTCTCTGTGCAATAGAAATAACCCCTGACTAGTCGACTACTGAAATAAGTTGCAGCCCTGGTAATTAGCAAAAAGTATGCTTGAAATATGGTTGCTGATTTGTAGTTTCTTATTCCATACATTAAAATAACTGTGGTCCAAGCAAAAACTAAAACCACTACGCCGCATAGCAAATGTGGCATAATATTTAGTGACATGATGTAGAGTGCATGACCGAATCCCGCAATATATAAACTGTAGCTCAGCCTTAATTGAGAACACACACACACACACACACACACACACACAGACACACACACACACACACACACAGACACACAGACACACACACACACACACACACACACACACAGGGACTTGTTTGGTTAGAGATCTGGCTCTGATGCCGCTGACAAACCTTTTCCCGACATGCTCCGTGAACCTGAGGATTCATATTTAAACAGTGGCAGTGGCTTAATGGAACGGGGACTGCTCCTGTGATTAAAGAGTCCATAATCAGCCGCTGCCAAAGACTTCTGAAAGAAAACCTGGCTCTGGCCCTGAGAAAGACATTTCTTAGGGAGGCAGCGCAGAGTGCGTAGTGCATACTGATGCTAACTTTTGGTCTTGTCCCCAGCGTGTGCTTTGTCCGATGACTTTTAACGGCATGTTTCTGATGAATCTGTACCTACTTTGTTCTACGGTTTATTAGCAGCGCCCCGATCAGACAGAGGCCGAAGCTCTTCAAACCTGTAGTGATGAGCGAAGAGGCAGTGGAGGAGCTACGTGCGTGTTTGGACGTTACAGACTGGGAGGTTTTCAGAGCTGCCACAGATAATTTGGATGAATACATGGACACTGTGAGGTCATACGTTCGATTCGGTGAGGACAGCTTTAGCGGCTCTGCTCTGAGCTCCTCCCCCTGTCTCTGAGGGAGCGCCCAGCCACCCTGCGGAGGAAACGCATTTTTGACCGCTTGTATCCACGATCTTGTCCTTTCGGTCATTACCCAAAGCTCATGACCATAGGTGAGGGTAGGAACGTAGACTGGCCAGTAAATCGAGAGCTTTGACTCAGCTCTTTCTTCACCACAACGGTCCGATACAGCGACTGTGTCACTGCAGACGCTGCACCGATCCACCTGTCAATCTCAGTTCCATCTTCCCCTCACTCGTGAACAAGACCCCGAGATACATGAACTCCTCCACTTGGAGCAGGAGAGCAGATAAAATGTGTATTATTTCTTGTTTGTGGCTTGGAGACAGTTTTCCTGCAAAGATTTTGAACACATTAGTTTGTCCTTGTCCCATTTCTGAATGTTTTTTTTTATCTAAATTGAACTTTATAACAAAATTACACAAACACAACAAAATCATAACTCATAAAAGTTACATAAGCCAGCCACAACACAGAGTGAACTTGAATGTAATTAAGATGACCAGGCCACAGTATACAACGCATGTCTCTATTAAGTTATAGTTATTATGGTGCAGGGTGTGAGAGTCAATAGGGAACTAAAAGTCTTAGAGAAGGCTGTTTAAAAGACATAGACGGCAATAATCCTTTTTTCCTCCCCCATTGCAGCCGACAGACAGAGCCAAGACCCAGAGGGAGTCTCCAGTCTCCAGCCGAGCTCACCGTCAGCAGAAGAAGGGAAGAGCAAGAGATATGGAGCAGGAGAAAGAGTCTGCCCCAGAAATGTAATATTGAAAATCAGAAGTGGGATAAAATGAGTATAAATCTTTTCTCTTGCATGTTTTATTCAGTTCAGTGATTATGGATGGTAGCTTAAAAAAGAGCATATGACAGATGTTCATGTTTTTCTCTGTCAATGTCATCAAAAGGCAAAGTTATATTCAAAATGCAGAGACAATTTACACGCAACCGACACAATTTTCAGACAGTTTAAACTCATGCAGGACAGAAACAACTCGTCCCGCCTATCCTGCGTCATCGTCCATCTGTGTCTACCAGGGAAATCAAGGCAAACAGCCAATATAATCTGAAATCACCATATGTCACAACTATATATGAATTGTTCTAAAATATATCCATTAAACCAGTTTTCCCGTCACTTCTGCTGCTGAAGCTTGTCTGAACTCACAATGTCTTTTAGTGGCCTCTACAGGCTGCTGGGTATTACTGCGTGGGAAGCATGATTCTTCTTTTGCCACAGCTGCTCAGTCTGAGGCCGTGTTCAGAGGTCCGTTCATGCTCCGCTCTCTAACACGAGCTTTTAGGCCCTGAGCGGAGAGCAGCTTCTTTTAGAGGTCTGTGCATGCGCTCTGAGGACCACACAGCCTCAAACCCCTGGATCTATGCTCAAACCACGCTGAATAAACCTGTGTGGGAATCTTGGATGTTAGCAGGTTTTGGGCTAACTGCACATGTTCAGAGGAGAAGCGAAGCAACAGCAGCGCCAAGTTTCAACAAACCTATAAACTATAGTAGAAAAGCTTCAGTTGTAGTCATCTGGACTCAGTTTGAAAAAATAGACGTTTCGACTCTCATCCAAGAGTCATTGTCAATAACAGAATTTAGGTCGAGAACTCCGATATTAATACTGTTCTGTGGTAAGACCCACCCATTGGGAGGAGCCTTCCTGAAGTAGAAAGAGTTGTTTGTTTCAACAGAAACTCCCCCCTTGTATAATATCGGAGTTCTCGACCTAAATTCTGTTATTGACAATGACTCTTGGATGAGAGTCGAAACGTCTATTTTTTCAAACTGAGTCCAGATGACTACAACTGAAGCTTTTTCTACTATGGAACACGCCTGGACGAATGAGGGATTACACCGAAACCTATAAACTATCTTTTAGAGACAAGTCTTTGTTTGTAGCTTAGAATTTGCTTATTTTAACAAAGGTGTTCCTCAAGGGTCCGTCCTTGGACCAATTCTATTTACAATTTATATCAACTCAATTGGGCACAATCTAAAACACAGTAGCATCCACTTGTATGTGATTCTACATGCCAGGGCATTAATGAATTCAAGTAAAACAAAATGTATGCTGTTTTCCTAAAGGTACGCTAGGGATTCAAAGAATTGATCTATTCTTACGCTTGACGGTAATAACTCACCTTCAACCAACATGAACAAGAGCTTACAAATACTCTTAAAGCCAGATTATCGTTCTTCTTTAGAAATATAAAGTGCATTCCTCTTAATTGTAGAAAACAGTTAATCTAGGCTACATTTCATTTGTGGATTATGGTGGTAATACACTCAACATTAAGGTTCATCACAGGAGAAGGAAACAGAACTCACCACTGAATTACATTCTAAAGTAGGACGGCAATCATTGGATGCAAGAAGAGAACAGCACTGCCTTTTGTTTGTTTATAAAGCTCTCATTTTGATTTTTCTTGATTTTTTTTTACAAATTTAGTGAACTTAATTCACTGATTAAGTTCACAGGACATTTTTATTTTAGAGTCCCATCTAATCAATACAGAGCAAGGGAAAAGGCTATAGTTATGACATTTACCTGGGGAAAAATAACAATTTTTCTTTAGTAAATGTTAAACATGATCATGTTCACCGCGTTGAAATGAAATGTGTAGTCTAACATGTCATAAGTTTAATTTGAAAAAACTAACTTGAGCATTGCTGTTAGGAACATTGCTTTCACAGACATTTACAAAAACAAACTCATTTAGTCAAATACTTTAGAGTACTAATCCCACCAAATGCCTGTTTTTAGACATAAACATACCATTCAGAAGGATCATAGTCAGCCAGCTTGAACATTGAACTGAATCTGACAATAATTGCAGGTTGATTAGATCTTCTGATATTGAGAAAGGGAACATTCCAGCTGAAACTGTCAAACATTGTGACAATAGGAAGTAAATCATTGTTTAGCCTTCAATACTTTGAATAAGTATCGATTAAAACTCATTCTTACCCACCTTGCTCTAGTTTGGATGTGAGTTGCGTTCTTGTAACATAAATACTGTTTTAGATTTCAACACATTTTATCGGCTTCTGCAGAGCTCCAACCAGACCATAAAAGTTAAACAATTTACATTTCACAGTTTACATTGCTGAGCGGCTCCACTGGGCTCGTTGCTAAATGCATCTACTTTCTCGATGACAATGACTGTTTTGAACTGTTGTTGTTGTTGTTGTTGTTGTTGTTTTATGGCGGTTGACATCCGAGTGTTGCATTACCGCCAGACTTTATTCCTCAGACTTTTCGTAGTCCTCAGACTGTCGTAGTCCGTAAAAGAACTCCTTCCATTGCTTTGGTGTTACTGTTTTGAACTGACAAGAGACTAAACAAAACCTGCTTAAGCAAAGTTTGGTTTGTTTCAAGAGGAATTGGAATGTTTTAAAGCTTCAGAATGTTGTCACAAGAAATTGTCGCAATTATAAAGAACCTTTCTACAGACTTTAGATTAATCCCCCGACTACAAAAGAAACTAGTATAAATGTAAATGCCTAAGGACAATTTGGCAGTACATCAGCAAGAGGGAGTGAGCAGTTATAGAGCAGATCTTTTACTGAGCTACACTTTGGATCTTTATATTTATATATTTTTTCAAACAAGAACTACTTTTACTTTGTGTAGCCTGAAATTGAAGTTATGGCACTCGGCTTGTAACTGTTTCCGACCTTGGCCTTACTCTGCCCTGTCAGCCTTGTTCTGTTCTTAAAAAACTTAATTTGTTTAAATATTTCATGCTTTTTGGATAATGGACAAGCCTTGGAGTAAAGCTATTTTTAGCCTCCATCGCCACCTCTTTGATCACCAGCTCATTTTGGAAACATCAGCAGGGAAAGGGACTCTCATCAGGACTGAGGCCAATGATGAAGACGAGACAAGATCAAAGATAAGGAAAAGGTTTATGAGCCATTTAATGATGAGAGGAAAAAGGTACAGTTGTGAAAATATAGAACAGACAGAGATCTTCCCTTCCCTCCAGACTACTGCGATTCACAAATAGGGATGTCAAGATTATTAAGTTGATTGATAATCGTGGTTATTCAGGACTCCTTAAATCGCACAAACCAAAACACGTCATAATCGTTTCAACTTTAGCAGCAAAATTGAGTATTTTTTAATGCAATCTAGAGTCCACAACATATAGACCTCAACGAAACACTTTTTATCTGTCTGTTTTTGTCACATTCACTTTTGTTTGTTTGTTTGTTTGTCATTCAGAAAGTTCAATTTTGTAAAGCTGGTCACAAACTTGCGGAATTGTAATGTGTTCGACAACGGGAAAGAAAGAACAATTAAATATTTCGCGCGAACAATCGTTAAATTGTGATGTTTTTTTCCTCACAATAATCATAACACTAAAATATTATACTGTGACAGTTCCATTCACCAAAAAAGCAGTGCATTGGGTTAAAAGCTGATTTGTGTTGACTGATTTGACAATAAAGGTGAACAAATGTTTATTTTATTAGCTTTAAATTCGTCTACTAAGTTAATTAATTACAAATGATGGTATTTTTTATGTCTTGCATGTGTATTCTGTTGTGTTGTCGCTCTGTGCCATGTTCTGTGTTTAGTTCTTTCACAGAGTTTCAAATCAAGTTCCTATCAATTTAATGTCGCTTAAGCCAAAAGAGATTGATTTGTCCTTTTCCCCATTGCTTACTCGTAGCAGACTGTCTTGAATCCAATTACAGCTCCTCCACTATAAGGGCATCATGATTTATTGCTACTTAATTTATCTATATACCGTGTAGACAATGTCACATCAGCAAACTGGCCTGTGTAATGACTTAGCTTTCCAAATTTTCAGAAAACTTTTCACATTATTTAGACCATATTAACATTTGAAACTCAATTCCAAACATGCACATCGCCCTCAAAATGCTGGACTTCTGGTGCTTCTGGTGGTCCCAAGAGTCTCTAAAAGCACAGTAGGAGGGAGAGATGGAATCAGCTCCTGTCCGTGTTAAAGAGTCTCTTGATTTAAGACAAAACGCCAGATAAGAACTGAAATAAAAACCTACAGTTCCTCAGTTTGACAGCTTGAGCACTTTCCTCTGCTTCTGTCTACTTTCCCTATCCACAACATTTAATATTTTTGCACCTGTGTCGGTTCATGGCTGTTTGCATCTTTTTCTCCTTCTCCCACTTCCCTCAGGGAGTCGTACTCTTTCAGACGCTGCTGATGCTCCAGTGACCTCTGACCCTGGAGATCAGGATGCTCCTCATCTGCCTGAGGAACTCTCTCTCTGCTCGACCGGCCACCACCTCCTGAGTGGTTCTGAGTCTATCTGCAGATGGAAGCGTGTCAGTCCTGGGCCATCTGTGGGAGTAGGATCTCTCATTCACCCCGAGGTTTCTACTTTTTTCCCACAGGGTTTGGTAGTTTCCTCGCCAGGACAAGGACAGGGGAAGCTGGGACATTTATCCATTTGCAAAATTCCTGCGAACCTTGTTTCATCAGCTTTTGATTCTTTGACCTTCTGTTGGTTTTATCAACAGCTCCTGAAAGAAATTGAACTGAATTGACTAAGGAAAAGGCTTGATACAAATAGCAATAAAGAACATATATAATGTAACAAAAGATAATAGTAGTTTCTTGAATATTCTTTAGTATTTCCTATTCAAGCGAAGTAAAGATAGCTTTTCAAATGAGTATCGTTTTTAATTTTCACATCGATTTGCATTTCTGTTTTTATTTAGTCTTTTAATTGCATTTGTTTTAGCGGCTGATTTTACTGTATATTGTTGTATATGTATTGCTCACTGTAAATTTGTTGTGTTTTTATCGTTTCATTCTGTGTTTTGTGAAGCACTTTGTGACTTCTGTCTGTGAAAGGTGCTATACAAATAACATTTACTTACTAACTTACTTTATTTTTTCGACAAACATATAGACAATATGTAAAAAGTTTGTATTCTTTCAGCACTGCAAGACATGTTGTTGGTTTGAAGCAGCTAAATGAAAATGAGAATGCATCGCGGTGTCACTGGGGGAGTCTTAGTTTGTTGAGCAAGAGCTTAACACGAGCTGGTGCAGGTCAGAGGAGAGATGGCCTAGTTTTCCTCAGTCTAACAGCGTGAAACTCCTCTCCACATGAAACAAACTACATGTAATCAGGTGACAACGTCGTGAGTGCGTGGCATTAATGAACAGCGACGAGTCAGAGGCAGACACTTACAGTTACTTTATGTCAGTACAAAGTGAAGAGCCTGTGGAGAAGAGCTTTTTTATTTTGCACAGAAAGTAATTGCGTCATTTTGGACAGAATATCATGAGGCAGAGCCATGACCAGCAGCAGATAAACACAAAACAAGATATTCTTTCATTCATACTTTATTATGCTTTGCTTTAAAAGGGCATTTGCACTAATTCAATGACTTGCTGCGTTACAGAGCCCAGACTGTTGATGGAGTCTACAAGGAATGATCTAAAGTTTTAAAAAAAACAAGTTGAGGACATATTTTTCTCAAAACTACAAAACCTCTAGTTGCGTAAACTCTAAAGAATGAAATCTGTACATGCAATTTGTCTTTCATTTGATTTTGTTTCCCAATCTAGTGGTCAAAACATAAATCCTCCAGCTGCTAATAAGTAGTAGAATATCAGATTTTTTTTAATTCTTATTGTCAGTGAACGTATTTCTAGGAACTGGGAACGTGCTTTGTCGCTATGGTGCAACAATGAACAGTTAATCACAACTCATACTAGAAAAATATATACTACAATCCAATAAAAAGCACATTCAAATTGTCTTTTAATGAATGAATAGAAATACAAAATACAAAATATATAGACGGACAGAAAAGGAGCCGCTTTGTCCCAGACTCACGCAGGATTTTGATGAAAAATTGCTTCACGCGCTCTTATCTTTTGACTTAATACCGCTTTTTATATTTAATTTAATGCTATTTTGCGTTGTTGGCGGTACTTTATAAAAAAAAAAATAATAATTTCATTTCTATTGTAGAAATCAATAATCTAAGTGCGGCGGATCCGTAAACCAAGTAATAAAAGAACTAAAGCCTAACTGCCAAACTAAGCAAAAACAGTACATTCCATTATGACCTGTTCTGTCTTATCTAATAATAATAATAATATATAACAATGTATGAGAAATGAGAAAACAGTAGCTCTTCTAGTCTCCACAACAATCAAACAACCAAAAAAAGAATTAGAAACTGACTTCTACCAGACCAACAGGTGACGCACTCAACACTGTGAATGAAACTGAGATGAAGCTTGTAATTATGTACCAACAGGGTCACAACAATTATAATCCCCCTTTTCAAAGCAAACTCACTCAGTGACACAGTGTTTAAATGTAAGAGATGCAGTCGTTTTGGGGCTTTACCTGCAGACACTGCAGACGAAGCACTTGGGGTGGTAAGTCCGTCCCAGGGCAGACACGACTTCTCCGGTGATGAAGGAGTCGCAGCGGTCACAGCGTGTCCCGTACAGCCGCTGGTAATCCGCCGTGCAGATGTACTCGCCCTTCTTCTGGAAGAACCCCGAGCGCGCCAAGTCACAGTTACACACTGTGGACGGACGAGGACGAGAGGTGAGACACAGTTAGAATGTGGAATAACAGGCAAATAGAGGCGAAACTATGAAAACAAAACATCAAACTTGTTGTTTTGGAGATGGGGAAAAAAATAGCATATATGTAATAAAACAAATTCAAATTATGTATGTATTATTTATTTTATTGCAGTGTAATCTCAAGAAAAAAACTGTACAAATTTGAATATACGAACATTTCTTTTCGCTTTCTGTGTCATGTTCTGTTTGTGTTTTATTCCTTTGTAATACAATTAACAAAAAAAAACAATAAAATAAACAACAATAAAAAATCAATATCTTTTAAACTAAATTTAAAAGAGTACAAAGTGATTTTTGTGTTTAATTGTATGTTCCATTCGCTGCCCGTGTGTCACACATGGCTGCTAAACAAGGCATTGTGCTGTGGTGAGCCAATTTGCACTGATGGGAAAATAATGATATAATCATCAGAAAACACATTTTGTGCAAAACAACGTGGGGATGGAGACAAAACAACCAACCGTGAGCCACCAGCATCAGGTCATTGACTACAGACCCATTAAATACCAATTTGTGAATCAGAGAGTCTAAATGTGCTGAGTGGAGTCAGTCTTGAGGGTGTGTGCGAGTGAGAGAGGCGTTTTCACAGCTCAGCGCTGCGGCCTCGCTGCAGGGCTCCAGTTTCCTCCTCACAGTGTGCTTTACTAACAAGAGCATTTGACACTTTTTGTCTGGGCTGCGGAGCTTGTTTTGCCCTAACAGACAGGCCGCAAATGAGGGTCAGATGTGTCCAGAACTAAACCAGATTTGACTTTTACTACACTTTTCAATAAAAATGTCAATGTTGAGGAGGTAAAGCATGTGGCATTGTAAAACTATCAAGGGTTTCTAGTAATTGTAGCTCAAAATTGTAAACATTGGTTTTAGGGGCAAGAAATAACTAAATTAGAAAAGAAAAAAGACAAATCTTCCACATATAAAGTCCAATAACACATGCAAACCTAAAATTGTTTTTGTTTTCACACATATAGAAATTCATTATCTCCTATGTTTTCATATTTTGTCATGTGTGGAACAATATATTAAAACTCAGATAATATTGTGAATGTTGCATATTGTTATATTAAAAATGGAAAATGGGAATATTTCTGCACTTTTGTGATTCATTTTACAGATATTTCACACATTTGTCTGACAATTAAGCTTCAACTAATATGTTTAAAGTCACGTTTTAACACATTTCTATTGGATTGACATAATATCGTTTGAATATTGTTATCGGGATACTCCAAAAAAATCACCCATCCCTAGTTTAGCATTATTAAGCCAAAATCATGCCCCAATACGCAATTTTCCCCCCAATAAATCCAGCAGGAAAAGAAAATGTTTTATTATAATGTTCCTGTTCCTGTCAAAGCAAACCGCATCATCTTCCTGTCATTTGTCTTTTTATAATGAATTGCTGTAGAATCTCTCACTGATTTAATTAGCTCACGTTTTGTCCGAAAACCACAAAAACAACTGTCCCACATTGGTTATATTTCGTCTGAGGCCAATTCCCAGACGGCAGAGAAAGCAGCAGATGGAAACGAGATCTCCTCCATACTCGCCGTGCGTTACAGTATCAGGTGAAAGTGATGACGGGGAACAAAAGTGAATGGCGCCAGTGCAAAGACAAGAATAGATAGACTTACAGCAACAGACATCTTTCTTTTTGTCATGGAATAATGCTCTTTTGAATACTAACTGGTCAAGCAGCATACTGGAGCTACAGCTGAGGGCTACGTGTGGTTCTCATATGATAAATCCAGGTTAGGCAAAGTAGGGCTGTGAGATTAAAGTGCACGTGACAAGATATACACACATTTCAATTATTATATTCAAGATTTTACAAAAAAATAAAATCCCCCCTCCAAGTTTATATTGTTACTTCCTGGTTGGACATGATCCACAACTGTTACCTAGCATCCACACAGTAAACAAGTGCCAAAATCCATATAAATTACACAATAGTTATAATTTGACGAACAATACTACCCGATAACACCTTTATTTTGTTTAAACTGTCGTAAAAATGAGTCAGTTGCTTATAAAATGTCTTTTTGGGCGGAAACGTTGCTTATTGATGACATAGACGGAGGGATACTGTTTTAGAACGTAGCACTACTTATTGTAATTTTTCAATTTTTCATGACAAAATGCAACTTGGCTGATGTAAAACTCGGATAAATATTCACCACAGGTTCTTTCCCGCCTAAACAAAGTCATAATTAGAAAAACATGAGAACCTGTCATGTGCAAATTAAATGGAAATTGCATGTGATTTGCAATTTGAATTGTCACAGTTAACACATCTCCATGGCTGCAAATAGTTCCTAGGGCGGCAACGATTAATCCAAATACTCTTGACTAATGGACTGATAATACTCGCAATCATGTTTTGATAATCGTAACTGTAATCAGGACTATACAGAGAACACTTTCAAACACATAACAAAGACAGTGGCATTACTAACAATGTCAAAAAATGATAAACTATTTATGACAATAATAAACTTTAGGGGGCACTTTTGGTAGAGGTCGGTGGTCCAATCGAAGCTGCCTCGAGTGAATACTGCAGTTGTGTCCTTGAGCAGTCTGCGTACACTGGTGTGTGAATGTGTGTGTGACGTAAAGCGCTTCGAGGGCCTTGAAGGTAGAAAAGTGCTGTATAAACGTGACCATTTACCGAGTCTAACCAATAGGAAGAATATTTGGGAAAAAGAGAATGTTTGATATTTATCACCATCACCACCGGTCCTACTTTATTTGGTTAAAAATGCATTCTAAAAATCTCAAACTAAAATAATCTTCTGTTGCAGCCCAAGTGCACCCCAACTATTGCCCACTGCAAAAAACAAACAGAAAACCTTAATATCCTGACTCTTAAAAATTTCCTGTGAACTTAATCAGTGAATTGAGTTCAGTAAATTTGTAAAAAAAAATCAAGAAAAATCAAAATGAGAGCTTTATAAACAAACAAACTCCTGAAATGCATGTGATTTTTATATATGTTTCACTTCATTGCTTTTGATTTTACTGTGTTTATTAAAAAGCTTGTACCCAACATTTTTGCATGTAATAAAGAAATAAAGTAAAATCATGTTGTTAACATGCAAAAATCAGGTAGAGCGCCTTTAAAACGTGCAATGTGAACCGTAAATTGCAATCTAATCGCTCTCACATTCAGGCTACAAATTAAAAGCCTTTAAAAAATAGTCATCTCATAGGTCCAGACGAGCCAGGAAGAACGGCTCACGCGCACAGATGCCTGCACATAAACCCTTCAAAGGAGCTCATTTAATCCCCAGCTGTTTATGAGAGCGGCATATTGACTTAACAGTGTAATAAAAGATCAATGGGCCCTCACTTAAAAAACAAAACAATCCCGACTCCCATACGAGGAGGAGAGAGGCGCATAAATCCCAACCGTGATGGGACGTGGCAGCGCGCAAAGATACGGCATGCGCGCTGCGATATGAAGATTGAACAGATTTATCACAGAGCCAGGACAGTTGGCATCGGGGCAACGAGGGCTGGCAAAAAAAACGGAGGACAATGATTCAGCGAGACACGGGCGTGATGGATGGGTTTGAATAGCACCCATTTAGAAGTGGGTAAAAATTGCATATACGCTCGTGAATGTGCTGTGCACCGCGTTTCCACGACCACAGAACAATGGTCGGGGTCTGCTTTCCGAGTCTCACCCAAAATCACAGGCTATCTGACGCCAGCGCGGAAAACCGTTTGACCATGGAAAATGTACCGCCGCCGACAATTTGAATATGGATTTATTTTCACTGTCGACCAGGGATATCACGTTTCTTAATTTTGCGGTCCTTTGTTTGCTCAAAATGCCGTTTCAATTTGCTCCCGGATTGATTTTCACATAACTGGATTCAGCTCAATTAGCCTAATGCACTTCATTAGCATAGAGACGCCTCATCCAATCCCAGTTGAATGCCTAGAAGAGCTCACGCGGGATTGGACGCTCGAAGCAGCCCGGTTCACCTGTTCGAGCCAATCCCCCAGTGTTTACTTCTGACCGGCTGATTGGCCCCGGAGTTGCCCCAAAGACCGCCCCCTCTTCAGTTGCCATAGGCGATGTAAACCTTCCACGGAGACACACCAGACACAATAACGCGTTGGAGTTGGCGGCGTTTGGCTTTTTGTCGTTTTAAACTGCCGGAGACGATGTCAAAAATGCCGTACGACCGTCTCAATTCTTACCGCTTTCATTTTGTCGCAAACATTCACAGAGAAAAATATAGAACATATCTTGGCTTTCGAACGTTCTAGTATCGCTTCGAATTCCTCATGTCAGCAAACCCTATACTCCCCGTTTAAGTCTTTCATTTCAGCCTTTAAAGTGTGCCGCCACATGTTGCGGCTGCCAGTGGAGTGTGGCTGGAGCTCCGAGACGTGGCTGTTACTCGGCTCGCACACGAAAGGCTCTGGTCACAACCGCAACCGCCACATGGTGAGGGCAGCCGCACACACAACACCCGTGCAACAACCAGAACCAGCCTGCTCCGGTTCACTGCCCTGATGGCATAAAAGACCTGGTATTATCAGTTCGCGGTCAAGAATACTCATGGGAATGCGCACTCCACTGTACGTGCCTATGAAGAGATGGTACATGTGTGATTTAAATGTCGTTCAAACTTCTGCTCTTTCCCCAAAACCAGTCAACTTTTTGGAAACTATGCAACATCAAAGACTTTTCACCATCTCGGCACAATAATGAGAGAGTGAAAATGGTGTTTGGCAGAAGTTCACATCAGATCATAAGTCTGTGATTAGAGGCTGGTGTTTGAGCTGCTGCGGTCATTACGACTGCACTGATTAGACACCCACAGGGTCCGGATGAGTGGCCATTTATCTACAGCCAACACACGCAATTCAAACCCCTCAAAGTCGGCCCGGGCCGGAACCACGAAAGAGTCCAGCGCCTCGCCTCCTCCTGTTTTCTTTCTCTCTTTTTCTTTCTTTGTTTCTTGTTGTCTTTTTCTTTCTTTCTTTCTTGCTTTCCCTCTATCCCTCTCATTTTTCGTTCTTTTGCTCCATTTCTCCTTCTCTCTTTCTCTCTCTCTCCTTTTTTTCCCCTCTTTTTTTTGTTTCTTGTTGTCTTTTTCTTTCTTTCTTTCTTTACCTCTCTCTCTCTCGCTCTCTCATTTGTCTTTCTTTTGCTCCATTTCTCTCACTCTCCTTCTCTCTCTCTCCCTTTTTTTAATCTATTTCTCTTTTTCTTTCTTTTTTTGCTCTCTTTTTCTTTCTCTCTCTCTCTTTTTCTTTCTCTCTCTCTCTCTTTCTTTCTCTCTCCCTCTTTCAATCCTGTGCATCAAAGTGTCGACTTCCTTCGCACCCTCTCTCTCTTTGTCTTTCTTTCTTTCTCTTTCTTTTTTATTTATTTCTCTCTCTTTTTATTTATTTCTTTATCTTTATCTCTCTCTCTCTCTCTCTCTCTCTCTCGCTCTTTGTCTTTCTTTCTCTTTCTTTGTTATTTCTTTCTCTCTCTTTCTCTTTCTCTTTCTGTCTATCTCTCTCTCTCTCTCTTTCAAACCTGTGCATCAAAGTGCCGGCTTCCTTCGCACCCTCTATCTCTCTCTCTCTTTGTCTTTCTTTGTCTTTCTTTTTTATTTCTTTCTCTCTCTTTCACTTTCTCTCTCTCTTCCTCTCTCTCTCTCTCGCTCACTCTCTCTGTCAGACCTGTGCATCAAAGTGTCACTTCCTTCTCGCTCTCTCTCTCTCCCAGTCCTCTTGTTTGTCAGTTAACCACTCTTCTCTTCCCGGAGCTCATTATGCTGTTCTTCAGACGTTATAATTTGCTATTAAGGCTCATCTACAACCGTGTCAAATTAGCTCCATATTCACATTGTCTTAGTGCTGTTGTTGACAATATGGAAATGTCCCAAAGCTATAGGCAAGTCAGTTCAGTAGAGCATGTATTATTGAAGAGTTACTTTCACAATAATATTACAATAGGCGTGAGGAATCAAATACACAGCAACCTGTATGGCCTTGACAGACAAACTGAGATCCAAGAGGCCTCCTAAAAACTGTTAAAAACTGTCACCAGAAAGAAGAAACGTATCCTCACATCTGTGCAACTAGTAGGTGGTTGAGTTCAGTCATCCCTTGCATCCGTCCCCCGGATCTGAGCCCGTTGACAGGAGGAGAGACTTCAAGGGTAAATAATGTGTTTTCACAAGTTGTGCCAAAATCCTCGGGAGAAAGAGGAGGCTTTCAGACGAACAGGAAGACCAAATGAAAACCCAAGAAAGGAAGCGAGAGAGGAGCGCACAGAAGGGGAAAGAGGGGGAATTGTTTTTTTTATTTTTGGTCGGACAGAAGTGTGCTGCTTTAGGCTATAAGCAGAGAGACGTCATGCACAAAAGTGACAGTGTCCCCTCGGCGTCTGGCAGAACGGGCCGCAGAGACAGATGGCGGCCCAGTGGAGAGCGTTCTACCGGCCGACCTGCCCTGCTGCTCGGGCCCGCGGCTCTTAACCCTCCGGAGGTGCGGTACAAATCCCATCACAGCAAATGGTATTTTCAATCAGGTTTTTTTTAATTCTCTTGGGCTTAAAAGGGCCGCCTTTGATACCGTTGATCACATGAGTTTAATTGACCGTCTTAAATCAAAATTGGGTCGGCTTCAGAGACGCTGCACTTGATTGGTTTTATTCCTGTCATTTAAACAGAAACTTTGCGGTCTCCAAAGGTAATTTGACCTCCTCAGCACCCATTACCTGTGGTGTGCCGCAAGGTTCTATTTTAGGTCTCATTTTCTTTTCTTTTTACATATTATTGCCCGCTATAACATTTCCTTCCATTGCTATGCTGACAACACGTAAATACACCTTCCACTGAGACCTCACGATGCTGAAAGTCTGGCGGCCGTGTTACAGTGTTCCAACGATGTGAACAGTTGGATGGCTCAAAACCTCCTACGACTCAACAGCTCCGAAATTACTTTAATCAATCATCCCCAAACCACCTCCAATATCAGTAACAGTCTCAGTCCACTCGCCTCCGACATCACCCATGCTGCCAGAAACCGCAGTGTCATCTTTGATTCAAATCTCAACTTCCACCTTCACATAGATAAAGAAAAACAAAAATGTTTCTCACGACCTGACCTGGAAACAAATATAATCGCTCTCAGATTCTCTCGTCTCTCCGGCCTCGACAACAAATCCATCTCTCACCTCCAACGGCAGCTAGACTTCTCACTGGTTTGAACCCACAACGACATATTCCCCTCTGTTTTAGCTTCACCTCACTTTTAGGGCTTGTTTAGGTCTGGCACCAAGTTACATTTCTGAACCGTTAACCCCTACGACCTACGAGTCTCCCACAGCCATAGATCCACAAACAGGACCCTGTTGAATATTCCCAATTCGAGGCTCCAGACGAAGTGTGATTGAGCCTAAAACTCACTTTTATCGAGTGACCTTTCTTCAACTGCACTTTGTAAACCTTGTTTGCTCTGTAAACAAATATTGTAATCATTAGATATTCTATTGGGTTTTAACGGGTTGTATCGCTTGTATTACTGGGCCCAGAGAATTCTGCGCTAGATTCTCGATGTGCTAAATTTTTGGCTTATCATCCAGCGCTGCCTCTGTCCTGATGGGAGCTGGAAGTCATCATTACGAGTCCCAGTCCCAGCCCCAAACAGAAGCACTGGAGTCATTATGATAGATATGACTGGTAATCCAAGATCATTTTATGTACACTAATTAGAAAAAATATATAACAATCTAACAATAATGTAACAGCAGAATTTTGTGCATACAGGACAGGTACTTCAAAAACCTTCCTAAGAAGGCCTTAAGTACAAATGTGTTTATTTGAATGCTTCAGGCCCATTAGTCCTTGATGTTCAAATATAATATGTGAGGTAGGGTATAATTTATGTGTGTCACAGGTGAGGTGTTGATATTCAATGTAGGTGAACATGTATCAAACTACTTTTTCTTGGAATGATCGAGAATCAATGGTCGAGAATCAGATTCTTTGTTTATCTTCACTTGGGACCAGCACAATGTCTTATGCCTGCGTATGATAAAGGAACATTTAAAAATAATAATGAACAGTGAATGTCTTTCATTTGATTTTACACTGTAAAATCCCCAGCACTCGCTTATGCACTATTATTTGTTTGGGTGGAGGGTCCACTATGAACTTTGTCTCAGAGGAGAGTTATTGTCTTCCCTAGAATGTTCCACAGAATGGCATTCAATCAAATTCACTTAATTTTTGCACCACCCAAAACAACAATAGCCTCACAGAACTTTACAAAATAGTTCATTTGACCAACAAAACATATGAAATCCATCACTGAAACAGTTATAGTCAACAAGTCAACAAACCCCACTCACAGTACAAAGGGTTAAAACAACATCAATTGCCATTTCATTCAAGGCAAAGCAATAATATCTCCATGGAGACAAGCAGGTGTTTTCCTCCACCAGATAAGTCCATCTTTAGTAAGACTTTCATAAATCACTCCTCTCTGCCCTTACAGTCCCTTTCACTCTCTCTGCTGAAGCTCTTTAAAGACATAACACGGAGTCTGAGTGTGTCAAATTCCCACGGGACAGTGACGAGTGCCGAGCTGTAATCCCTGTCATCCATCCCAGGCCCTGCGCCGTCGCCATGGGAGCCGCGTCGCCGCCTGCCGCGAGCTTCCTTCTCTCTCTTCCGGAATCTCTTCCTAGCAACCAGACATTACCGTGGTGATTGGACCAGCGTTCCAGCCGTTACTATAGCTACAGGAAGCTCCCGTTCCCCTAACTGTTGTAGCCCTCTCCAATTTGTCTCTAAATATTTCTCCTCGCTGCAATCTTTTATTAACTTAATGTCACCGATAAGGGCTGCGAGATTAATCACAGTCGAATCGAAAACGCAATTTGAATTGACGCAATTTTCCCCAACAAACAACAAAACACATCATATTCTGCATAAAAGCAGCATCTGTACAAATATATTCTGAAATGCATGTGATTCATTTATTAGTTTGTCAGTTCCTAGACCTATTTCATGTGAACTTTAAACAGAATCTTAGTGTTAAAAAATAAATTGCAAATCTAATCTAATCTAAATGTATTTATTGGTGTTGTTCTTTATTGTAGTAATGTTTCTTTGTTTTTTTCCTTGTAGCCTATTTTTTATTGCTCTCTGCATTTTGATTCGATAATGATCCTTATTATAGTTTATTTTATTCTGAAAGGATGTCATGGAAAACAGGAATGCAAGAATTTCCCCTCAAGGTCAAATATAGTCATCCTTAATCCTCCAGCCTTTTGTTTTTCCTCCCCACATGTCTAACAAGGAGGCATGACTGACTGATATTGATCTGCAGAGACAATAACAGTGCAATTTACACAAGAACTGAAGAAATGTCTAAAGTAAGACCTCAAGTGAGTTCATCCGTTGCAGTAAAGCACAAACAATGTTATAGCGATCTGAAAATGTTATGTGTGAATGTGAATTTGCATCTTTGTGTGTAGGTTGTTAGATATGGTGTGTGATCCAATTATGGAGAAAGTAAGAAGAAATAAAACAAAAAAGAATACCAATATAGAATATCAGTGCATAAAAATAACATTATTGAATAAACCTTACTATTTTAGTCAATGGCATGTGACTAAACAGGGATGTTGTGAGAACCAGTACAGCAGCCATGTAAAGGTGCACTACGTAAAGTTTCTTGTGGATCACCACTTGCTTGTCTCCATGGAGATGTTTTTGTCTTCTAAATATGGCGTTTATTCAATTACAGGTGTTTTTGATTGCTCAGAATGCCTTGAACAACATGTATTACCCTTTGTGACAAGGCGTTTTTATTTTCTTACTTAGTTAAAGGTGGTATGGACGATTTTTTTCAGCAATTTTTTGTATCATATTTCCTCGTGGCGTGGATAAATCATTTGTCCTGCCACGTATTAATCATAAAACGCACCTATCGCTCATCTGCAGCCGCGTCAGGCTCGTCCCCACGTTTACGCGTGCCTAAGCGCATGGATCTATCATAATATAGTTCCTTCAGTGTACGGGGCAAAATGAAGACGGAGAAAGACAGTTCGAGCAGAAGTGGACAGAAATCTACGGGAGACGAGCGATGCAATGCGCTCCGTTGCGTTAATAAACAAACGCACGTGTGTGTTGTATCGGTCCGCATGGGGGAGTGCGCATGCGCACTTCCGCCTGCATTCTCAAATCGCCGAAAAATCGTCCATACCACCTTTGATTTTATTGTATTTCTGTTTCTGTAATTTCTTTGTGATTTGAATGCATTTTTACTGCCGTGTGAAGCATTTGAAATGTGCTTTACAAATAAACTTGCCTTGCCATTCTTACTGCTCGCCTCTCCACAGAGCTTGTCTGCAGCATGGCCTGGTGGTGTCACTGTGGAACATTCCAGGCAAAGCAACAACACCAAAACAAGCAGGAAGTCACTGACCCTCCACCACAAAGGTACATGCACCTTTAAATTCCAAGTTACAGCCCCACACTTCCTGAACACACAAGCAGAACTGGCCTCTCACTGCATGTGGACTACTCTATCCGCACTGTATATACCTACAGTTATTGCAGAGGAAACCTTATTTTCCATTTTCCATGTATGATTTGTGGATTCCTTTGGATGCGGAAAGTGCCAATTAAACTTGGACGGTGGATAAATGTGGTCACTGTGTCGTTAGGCCAGTATGCAGCAGTCAGCCCCATTTTACCCGTAATATAACACCACATCCATCCATGCAAGCTGCAGCTGCACGCAGCAGCGCCATGGCATCCGCAGTATAGACTCTGGCTTCAGTCTCTGCCGCTTTCCACTGACTTTTCCGAGCTGATTGCATGGTTGATGCTCCGCGCTATAATCAGCGGCTGTGCACTGGGTTCAAATTACAGGTTAAATACGCAGCATGATTAGTGTTGTGTTGCTTTAAATGACTAGTGTGGCAGAAAGTAAATGTAATGTGGCTTGTAAACGGCTCACAGAGGATAAATACTAGACAGGATGGCATAGAATTGAAGTATTGATGTGTACTTTTAGCTGGATGTTCAAATTGCATGAGATATTCTTTAAAATGCACTCATTTTTACAGTGAGAGGGCTTGTCGCTCTCCGCAGATCTTACCTGTGAGTTAAGCAATAACATCACTTTGGATGTAAGCAGGTGACAGACACTCCACCAGAGAAGTTACATATCCAACCAGACCTGACAAAATGTTGAGTGTGAAATATTTTCTAGATGTCTAGTTGAACCAAAAACATATGCACCTTAATTTGTATCAATTCTGCAGAACGATGTATCAATAACTGAAACACCCTGATATTGTATTGTCAAAAGTCTCACTGTAACATCATGGGCTGTCACAATATATCAATCTAAGCTCCTTGTTTAGAAAACCTAAGGAACTGCATAGACCATGATCCTTTGCTCCATGTCAATGCACTTTTATATCTTAATTCTTTGGAATAAAACAGTAATAATTCGCACAAACACTTGTCAAGGCAGAAATTAAAATAGTGACAATATTGTACCATGAGTTTTGCATATCATTACATCATTAATTATGAGTAGTGAAAGTTACTTATTCAACACTTCACAACTCAAATCGTATTGTTCGACTAAATAAATGACCAAACATTCCACACAACTAGAAAGAAAAGGTACCCACATCGAGTATTTACCCCTAAAAATATGGTCCCTTCTCTCATCTATTGACTGACAAGTCGATATTTATAGTGACAGGCTTTTCTCTCACCTCTGACAATGATCTAATGGAGGTTTAACCGCATGGCGCAGGGAGGATGTCATAGACTTATTTCCACCATAACAACGCAGTGCCATGTTACTGGTCAATGAGAGGATGACAATATAACTTGTTTATCTTAATTTAAACATGTCGAGCAAATCATGGTTTTAAAAGAGAAAACCATCATCATGTTGAAATGCCACCAGAGATGAAGATCAGTGCCATCTCCAACTCTGTGGAAAATCTCCCTCTGAGAAACAAACTAAACGTCCAACACTTTGATCACACAGTTCATGGAAATGTCCAACAGAAAAGCAATCAGCTCACGACAAAAGAGTGCGGCGCAAAATACAATTCAGCTATTACTGCCAAAACCTTGGCCCCCCAAAACTAATGTCACCCTGTCCCAGATGAGAGATTGATTTCATGCTTGAGCAACTGTCAGGAGAAAGAAAACAGAAAAAACGAGAGTGCAGATAGAAAATGGAAGAATAAATAAATCGAATGTCATAGTTGGGATTGGTTAATCTCTGCTACAACTGCAAAAAAAAAAAAAAAACTAAACCAAAGCAGCGCATGAGGCGAGTTTATGAAGTTCAAATGAACATGCAACATGTTTTGTGTTTGAGGGTCACACGTGAACAATACGAGCTTTAGAAAGTGCTGTGCTGTGCAGAGGCCCGTGCAGGACAGCATAATATGGTCAGGGATGTGGCAGAATCTGGACACACAAAAGGTGCCCAATGGCCTCATGGGATGTTTAGGTTTGGGGAGAGTTCTCTGGAAAAAGAAAGGCTGAGCTGTTCAGTAGGTGCTACAGTAGGTGCTACAGTACAGTGCAGTTACTCGTACTGCGTGGAACAAAGAGCTGTCACCATGAAACATTTATAACATCATTTCAATTAAGGAAAATGCTCAACCCTCAATACAGACTTTCTACCATAATAAAAAATATATTTTTTTAGACAATAGACTATATTTAAACACAAAAATAATAGTTATTTGTTGTTTTTTATATTTATACTGATTTATATTACAGCCATTCTTAAACTATTCAGGAAAGGTCCAAGTTTGTGTCTTAATTTGTGATTTTGATACTTCAAATGAGTACTCTTGGTACTAAATAAATACTAAAGAATGGACTCTCATACCCAACCTCATGCACTTTTGAGCGATCACCTTTCGTTTTTGCAAATGAACCAGATCAACAACTGTAAATCTCTTCAAATCCTCACTGTGGAGCAACAAAGGGAATCCAGTGTCAAACTACGGTACTGATAATTGCATTCCCATTTTAATGTTTAAATATTCAATTCATGATAAGCTACTGTCAATACCTTTACAGGTCACAACATTTAAACGAAGATGATTTAAAAAAAAGAAAAAAAAAGACATTGCTTTGATTAGTCGACTAAAAGGGGCGAGACGTGGAGCAGCCACATTCACAAGCCGAAGCTCAAAGGTTTTCATAAACTGTTTCTACCAAATCATTATACAGTACAGAAGAATAATTAGTCGACTAATACACATTTAGCTCGACTAAGATACCATCGACCCAGTAATCGAAGTGATAGGGCTCAAAAGTATAAAAAATCTGATATAACTAAAAAAAGTATTGAGACTAAATCCTCATTTGAGCAAATATTGGTACTTTTAAAGTGTTTCAAAATAAAATACAGGTTTTATTAATGATGATCCAATGATTACGTTAAAAGGTATATTCAAATATTGCATAGATATCAATATAGCAGCACTTTACTAACCGTGCGCCACTAGTGTCTACAATAATTCTTCTAACTAACTTGTTTACTAAAAAAAATATTTTAACAGGACAAAATGTGACCTTTTCCGAACAATTTTAAAATAATCTTCATCTAAACTGGTATAGGACCACATGGTAACAAAGAAAGTACTGTTATTTAGGGTTGAAAATCTCTATTGCCTAAAAGCACATTTTTATTTATTGCTGTATCAAAATCGGCATGAATATTGGAGTCTATTCCTCAGTGCACATTTTAGTATCATGATAGTATCACCATATCGATTAGTATCTGTGTATCGATACTTTTAACAACTCAACTGGACAATAAAGCCGCGCACGCAGGTCTCAGCCCGGCAGTTTGTTATTAATGTGATGATGTAATGTTTAAGCGACACAAACACCCCCCTCCCCCTCCATTTCTCCCGTTCCCTCGCTTCCTGTGTTCACCCCCCTTTTTCTTTCTCTGGGGCATGAAATCAAGGCTTCCCATTGGCCAAAAGGGGACCACAGAGATGCTGAGAATATCCACCAACCACAGCCCGGGTGCCCCTTCACGCCGTTTCCACAGCAACGCTTTACAACCGCCCGCTCGTGTCTGCAGGCGTGCGCGTTCAGGGTGCACCACCAGCCTGTGTTTTCATGTGTCTGACGGCGACGCGATGGGAGCACGCCGCGGCAACCCTCACAAGAGCAGTCCTCAGTGATACAGATACTTGATATACAGCTTTACATGAGGGCAAAAGATGATTATTTTATTTTGTATGACTAAAACAATGACACTAAATATAGCTTTATATGAGAATTTTCTTAAAACAAACAATACAGTCTTTTTTTCTGAGCCATTTAACACAAAAATAGTACATTTTTGTATTTATTTTTTTGATTATTTTATTTTGTATGACTAAAACAATGACACTAAATATAGCTTTATATGAGAATTTTCTTAAAACAAACAATGGTCTTTTTTTCTGAATTTAACACGAAAATAGTACAATTTCTTCCTCCAAAATTTGAACTCTAATCTAAACAAATGGCTTTTTGTGACAGGATTGTATGTAAAACTTCCTATGAAAAAGATCATCAACAAATGTAAAGAAATAATAAAGTGCAAAAATGCATCAAAAATTAAATGAAATACAATAATAATATTTAAATATAGATTTTCTTTCAGTGTTAAGAAAAAAACTGGTCTCAACTGGTCATAAACTGGACTCATGCATTATAACAGTTTATTACTAATGATTTTCACTCATTACAGCACTCTTTATGGTTTATGTGGTTGGGCAATACATAGAAATACATTGAAAATAAAATAAATAATTACTGTCCTTCTCAGTTTTCAGGGATGTCTATATACAACATTTTAGAATCACGATTATTGTGAGAAAAAACATCACTATTTACTGATTATTCATGATTATTGAGACTGTGACCAAACAACAGTGAAATCTTTCATTTTTTCATATTGTCTAACATGGTACAATTCCTCCAGTTTGTGACCAGCTTTTACGAAATGTTACTTTCTGAACAACAAAATAAAGTTAAATGTGACAAAAACAGCCAGATAAAAAAGTTCTTTACATTTAGGCATTTTTTTTTTGCTATATATTGAACAAAAAATACTTAATTTTGCTTCTAAAATGGTCACGATTATTAGTATTTGGTTCTTACGATTATATTGTGACCTGAATAATCACTTTCAACCTCATAATCTTGACATTCGTACAACTCAGCACCAATAATTTACTAAAAGACCTTAAATATGAATCTGTAGTGTCCCTTCATATGTCAGGAAAAGAGTTAAGTGTTAAGCCTCCATCAGATCTGTGTTTTAAGTATTACAGAGGAAAGTGACAGCAACAAAAACTTCTGCTTTTGCTCAAAATGCCTTAAGTCTAGAGATTAAAGCAATTTTGCCTTGACAATTTTAGTTATCACATCTTCTAAACTGAGCTCATAAAAATGCAGAACAGAACCTAATTAGATGAGGGCCATGCTTTATTATCATTTCATTGTAGAATTTTGTACAAAGCCATCTGTTAATGCTATAAAAGGAAAGCCTGAGGTACATCTTTGGTTTACAAATGGTACTATTTACATAATACTCATGCTTCAGGCTGAGCGGGGCATGACAAATAACATCCACTGCTTTTGTGGTTACGGAGTTGCACAAGTTTATAACTCCACTGTCACAAGCCCTTTTCCAGACGGGTCACTTAAGGTGTTACTTATATACTATATATACTTATTTACTTTATTATTTATACAAACCCAGAAAAGACTCAAAGAATATAAGGACTTTTTTGTTAATTCTCGTATATTAATTTATAGCTTGGTGCTCAAAAGACAGATACTAGACTAGAGAAAACGTATTGTCTAACTGAAAGTTATCCTTCCACTTATTTTTTCAGTGTAATTAAATAGTAAAGAAATACTATGCAACTTTCTAGAGGTGGCATGTCATGAGAGAGGCAAGCTCGCACAAAGTAAGGACACATGTTTTTCTAAAATGTTTCTGTCAGGAAAAAAAAAAAACATTTATTTTTGTCTATTTGTTGGGCAAAAAGTGTTGATATTATTTATTTGCGTACATGTATTTATGGCACTGATTAAAAGTCTGTATAGTTTATGTTAGTGAAATGATTTTTACTTAGTTTTTCAAAATGCTAAATAAAACAAAATCAGAAATCAAGATTGATCAATATGAGGGGAAAAAGCTAAATAAAATATGATCAATAATCACGATCTTCTGCAGCTGCACATCAAACATTATCACTGTTAGTAACCCACCAAAGCCAGTGAACAGTGTATGTACAGAAGAGAGTGAGTGTCCCCCCTGAGCTATAAATGCAGTAACACACTTCCACAGAGCGAGCCGTAGCCCCCCGCGAGGCTCCTCTGATCCCCCTGCCGTGTCCCCACCCTGCACCAGCAGCACCCGACATGTTTAAGCAGAATGGATGAACTAGGAGACAGTAAATCTATCACAGGACAGTGGTGCATGTGTGAGCCAAACAGATGCATCGCCACAGGAATCCCAGCCAGCACCTCCATAACAAGGACCACCCAGGCCACAGTTACCCCCCTTTTCCAATAGTACCTACTTGGCTCTACTCGACTCGTCTTCCCCCTCGGGCCAATTTGAGCCAAGCAGGGACTAAATGTGATGTCCACAGAGCGTCAGATGGTGATTGGACAAAAGTGTAATGTTTCTGCAGCAGGAGAGAGAACACTGCTGTGTCCTCCTGAAACAAACTGTGCACTAGATGAGTTTATGCAGACGACAGACATTAAGTGTCTTACAACATCAGTATGATCCCCGGGAGCAAGCCTAAACTATCATGGTGAAAAAGACCACACTCTTTATTATGATAACGTTACGCTAAAGCTAGCGCAGCGAGGATCAGCCGCTTCCTGTCCAGAGTAAAACCACTCACATCGAGACGACAAAGAAAAGGAGCTGAGAGCGGCACTTTTACTTCCAAACTGTGTATTTAAACAAACTCTTTTATTTTTTTTATAAAGAACGCTTCAAACTGAATTTACATCGGTGTTTTGTGGAGTGCCATTAAATTGGGGAGAAACATACAACAAGGACATGGATGAGAACGCTGTAGTAATAACGTTTTGTCCTGTTCACTATTCTCCGTGTTTGTATCCTTCCTCTGTGTCCGTAATTTCGTCTGCTTTGCTCTGCTTTATTGGTGGTTACTTTGGTAGTTTAGCTGATGTTTTATAGTTACTATATTGTAGCGCAGCAGTTTTCACGTGTTTTGGTGTCTGTCTGGTGAGCAGACAGCCTTTAGAGTCTCAAATTTGCGCTGTTTCCACACCCAGTTTAAATGAGCACCAGTTGTAATGGAAATGCAATCAGGGCGGAGCCAAGTAGAGCCAAGCCAAGTAGAGTAGAGGCGAGTAGGGACTATTGGAAAATGGGCATTAGCGTACACAATAGGGCTACACACAGTGGGCATACACAGGGGGCACACACAAGGGGGGGTACACTGTAGGAGTACACAGGGGGCGCACAAGGTCAGGCTCCGTGTGTTCTTCTTACCAGTGCAGGTGAAGCACTTGACGTGAAAGTGCGTGTCTTGCACTCGGACCACTTCCCCTTTGCACACCTCCCGACATCGCTGGCATCGGATCGTTCCTGAGGCGCGATTGCTGCCCGTCAAGCCTGGGAAATAAAGACAGACACTTGAAAATATCCTGTATGTTTGAAAAACTGCATTGTGAGCTAAAGGATATGTGCCAATTACATAGTCAGTGTACACTCAAGTATCAACTGTCAAATTAAGCAAATAAATAAAGTAATGGGCGTGTCAAGATTATTCAGATATAAATTATTCACAATATAATGAACTGTGAGAATCGTAGGCAGCAACAATTAGTAACTTCTGTTCAATCTAAACTCACAAGCGAGGCAACATCTGAGTACTTTTTAGATCTGACTGTTGTGTGACAATGTTATGTGACAATATCATGGCTTTTTCATTCAGAAAGTTAGATGTAATAAAGCTACTGTAGACATGTAATAATAATAACACAAATCTATTTCATAACATCCTTATAAGATCAAAAATAGATGGAAAGCAGCAACATAAAATGCATGTGATATTAATATTCAAGCAATAAGTAATAAACTGAGAGGTGGCGATATTGACAAAAGGAAATATCTTGATGAAGGAATTCAGACAATTTTATGGCAACAAAAGGTGACTGAACAGTAGCATTCAGCACAAAAAAATACAGCATCATCACTTTTTATTTTTTTTACACCACACATTTATTATTATTTTATTTTATTATGAATCTGTACAGAGCCCCGCAAGTGACATCAGCGAAATATTATATTTTCACGAAAAAAAACAAAAAACGTTTTTAAAAAAAAAAATTATCTCGTGGGAACGTGATAAAATAAAAAAAATAAAAAAATTGGGTGATTTTTTTTATTTTTTTTCATTTATTTTTTTATTTTTTATTATCACGTTCCCACGAGATAATTATCACGTTCCCACGAGATAATTAAAAAAATAAATAAATGGAAAATATAATATTTGGTTGATGTCACTTGCGGGGCTCCGTAAATCTGCACTGTAAGGACATCTGTTTTTTAAGTTTTTAATATAGACAATATACTTGATATTCTAACGTTGCATATCTCCAAACCTAAAATTTAGACTCATATATTCCTCTTTTCACGAGTTTACAACGATATCCTGAGTGTCCATTACGTTGCACACTTGAATATCTGATGCTAGTTTAGTGGTTTGGCCTGTGCTCTTTGCAGTCCACACACAGTAACAGGAGGAGGCAGCACTTCGTCTGAGGCAATTCTGTCTGACACCTTTAAAGTGGATAATCTCCCGGCTTTCTATTTTTCACCCACTCATAAGCCCGAGCGAGAACCATCTGCAGACTTCATTATGCTCTGTGTGAGTCAGATAAATGTGTAAAGTAGTACCGCATGGCTCTTAAAAATACTCTTGGGTTTGAATCGAAATATTAAAGGATCCAACTAGAAACAAAAAACATCCGGTCTAAAAAAGTTGAGATACCCGTAAAGGTGGGAGACATATATATATAAAGCAATCATATCATCCAAAACACCAATTGCAATTGGTGTTTTGGAGATAGGCAAAAATGTGTAGTCTATATGTACAAGTATTGAACATGAGGACAAAGAGACAGAATGGAATAATATGAACTTCCTGTGGGTAATATCATGGACCATTCATGTTTTTGTGTGATACTTGATTCAGTCCTGATGTGTTGAGAAAATATCATCAATAATCATATAAAAGTACATTATTATTGTCAATATTGCTCATTAAGTACCCAACTTTAATGCAATCCTACGCTGCTTGAATATTATAATAAAGTATTTTATCAATTTCAAAACAAGAAAAAAAGAGTTGTCAGGGTCCCTTTGCTTCTGTACAAAGTTGTTTCTAAAGCTGTGTGAGAGCTGGGAACTCTTTTATTTGAATACTTTCTATATTCATGTGTTTCAGGCAAATGATTTCTTCATGATTTGAAGATTCTGTGAGGACCTTTTGCCATTCAAAAGATATATGTATTTATTTTAATTCTGCTATTGCTATAATAACATAGAAGGTCCTATGTTATTACAGCAATAGCACAATTAAAATCAATCAAGTCAATTCCTTCAACGTTCCATCCTTGTACCTTGTAGCGTTGAATGCTGGGGGATTAACCTCGTGCATGTTTTAGGCCGATCATACCTCAAAGAAACCCATCTTAACATTGGGGAGAAGTTGTAAACTCCAGAAAGACTTACCCATTGTAGGAATCAAACCCAAAACCTTATTGTGAGTTAATTGAAAATGCCGGTACTAAACAAACCACACTCTCGATCAAGTAATAACCAAGTACTTTCCAACACTGCAGACTCCCAATACCGAGAGTACGGCGAATGTGTCTGAGGACTCTGCATCTGCCGTGAAAGCAGCGCAGGGCCGTCATGACAGACTCTATTTCTTTGAATAAACCCCAAAGGACATCCCAGCACTTAAAAGTCTGCCACGCTGCTTTCCCCGAAGTGCAGAGCGACTGTGGAGGCGCAGCAGCTACAGATCTGCTTGTTTATTTTCCCCTTGCAATCCGACCGTAGGCGCTGGAAAATATGCTCCAGTGATTAACTCCCACTCCAAAAAAACCCTGACACTCAACCTCATTGTTCTGCTCACAATGTGGGCACCTCCACTGGGACCCTTTGCCCCGTGTGATAAGTGCCAGCCACTGGTCAAAATACTGTCCCTCCCTTCCTCAAGACTGTGAGAAGGAAAAAGAACCCGCGTGTTGGACTTATAACCCAATGAGCAACTCTGATCCCATCAAGAGTGAATGAAAGATAAGATCAGCTAATGGGAGAGCGTGAAAGATCGTGCCAGCGCCCACAGGAAACCAACAGGCGTTTTTACAGTAATCAATTAGGTTAAGTGAAGCTCTCGGGAGGAGGGGGACATTTTAACAACCGTATGGATGTTTTAGTGTCGGAGAATTCTAAATTATGCAATAGAGGCAACTGGAGGTGAAGGTGGAACATTATGTTATTTGGATGCTCGGGGACGTTGGGATTGTCCACAGTGGCAGGGATGGATCGTCACAAGAACATTGTCACATAATTGAGCACACTTTACTGAATTTCACATCTTCAGGAATTCTAGTTTAAAAAAAGCAGTGGTACAGTGACAGCAACAAGAATGAAAGAAAAAAATATATAGAGAGTGAGGTCAGAATTCTCGTTTCATGTCTGGCCTTGTGAAAACTGTCTTATCACTCTGCACCTACACAGTGTATCAAAGGAAAATGACTTGAAGTATTTAATATCAGAGTGTAGTTAGAAAGCATCAACCAATATTTTCAAGGTTATTTCTCAACTCATTTTTCTCAAAACTGGAAATGCATTGACAGAAATGTTGACCCACGATGTTTTTTTTATCGATAAATCTACATTTTATCACAAATCCTACTTTTTACTGCCAGTTTCCTGCCTCTGTTACAACATTTTGAACACAATAAAGATGTAGAAGTTTATTGTATTATTGCATACGGTTACAAGCAAACCATGACCTACAGTATCTTTCACTTGAGTCTCTAAGGGATGATCTCAAAATGGGTTGAAGCTGAAAAGATGTAATTTTTTTCGTCTCTCTCTGGACCCCCTCCCCCCTCAAAAGACGAAAGACTGGCTTCACATAAAATGTAAAACGATAGTAGCTTGATAGACCCTGCTCACCTCTAGTGAACATCTCTGAACATCCTTTGGTAAGTTTATATTTAGAAGTTATGAACTCTCCAAATAATGTCACCTGTCGCACATGGTTTACTCAATCCACATGGTCCATGGCGCGCCGTGGCCAGCGCGGGGAGCGGGGCGGGTTCTCCCTCGCGCTGGCCACGGCGCGGGGAGCAGGGCGGGTGCTCCCTCGCACTGGCCACTGCGCACTGTGATCACAGTGCACCGTACGCACGGTTAATAGCGAGCTCAGGATTCAGGTACTTGTGTAACTCTAGCCAAGCGTAACACGTTTCCAGCTCGTGTAAACCAATTAAATCGCACTTGAAGCCTCCACTATCTTCTTCCTCTTCCTCTCCGGCGTCACAGGGATCGCCGCTGGACTACAGGTGTTCCTATCCTCCGTTTGAAATAAGTAGCTAATATCCCATGAGAGCGTTGCCGGCGGCGAGGAGCAGACAGGCCATAAGAACAGGTCCCGGGTCAGAGAGCGTCCCGAGGGGGAGAGTCTGGAGCTATTCCTGCCCCTGACCTCAACCCCCGGGAGGAGCACGCTCACAGCCCTGTCACAAGGCATGCTGGGTGATCAGTGGTGACGAATGCACAATGAATCACTTTGAATCAATGGAAACAGCCACGTAGCCTTGTGATGTTCTGTAGTTATTTTAGGAAGAAGCAGATCGTTTCTGTGGAAATGAGGTCTAATACTAGGGACAAATTAATCAACCTGTTTTCAGTGAATAGCTCTGTCATAATGAAACAAATAATACACTTCTAATCAGTGCCATGACAAACAAATAACAAGATGACTGCAAAATGTGAACTCTGCGTCAAACAGCAGCACATTTTATTATGATGTTGCATTATTGTTAAAAAATATTGCAAAGTGTGAATTATTTTGTCGCACAACAGGTGGAGCTCTTTGTTGTAACTACTGTGAATCAGTGTTTTTAGTCATGTATTTACTGTAAACAAGCAATTTAGAGGGACAAAAGTTTAAGTAATAAGAACCAAACAAGATGGTAAGGTCAGAAGATCTCCCATAATCTGGTGCTATTGTCTACAGACATCAGACTCAGAACCCAACTGACAAGGAAGAGGACCCAACTGACAAGGAAAAGTACCCAACTGACAACATGTCCAGCTGATGGATGTGGGAAGAGTCTGGCTTGTATTGTAATCATTTTTATGGATGTTATGGTAGAAAGGTAGAAGTAGGGCTGGAAAATATGGTGATACAAATCTAATCGCGATCTCATTTCTGTGACAATCTTCTTTTTTTGTTTTGAATGTAGCTCTCAGCTCAAACAAAGACACCTTTCCCCAATCACACCTCCCATTTGCCCTGCCACACGAGGTGGAATAACGGAGATTCCCTTTTTCCTGGTGGTCAGTTAAACCTGGCTCATTGCGTAAATTGGTTACATTCTTCCAACCTACTTGTCCTCTCTGACCATATTAAAACCAGCCCTCCTCTGTCCCACCCTCCATCTCATTTCTGTCAATCTCTGTCAGGACCTTGGATAGGGGCATTTATCAGCGCCGCGATACTGCTCAGTGGTACCACAAACCGGCTGTCACTCCTGCACGGGAGGGAGAGGGGTCAAACTGCTGCTGACAGCCGGGATGATCATTCAATCCTCTCAGAAGTCAAGGTCGTATCGAGAACGCCTCCAAGACGCCGCGCAGCACGGTCACGACGTTACCGCGCTCTGCTAAATGCGGTTAGTTCTAAAAGGATTATACACGTTATAACGTTAAAGGCAGCCTATTATTAAGTTAACAACTGACTGTACATTTTATTGACAATTGGATTACTTGACTTGGTTCCAGTTCATTGTCCTCTTTGTACAAGTCTTGAGCAAGAACAGCCAGAGAAGAATAAGTGCTTATGCAAATTGTCACAGCAAGCAGGACATATTCTCCACTGTTGTGATCCAGGAAAGGAACATTTGCAAAAGGATAATCAATTATAAACCCGATACTACGTTTGGTATTGTTGCGCCAGCCTTGTTTGAGCGAAAAGCAAGACTTTAACTGATATTTTCAAGTGTTTTTAAGTGTTTTGCTGCAAACCAATTACAGGTTGCTTCTGTAAATACACACACAAGTCCACTGGAGATATTCAGCTGTGCACCGGCAGCATGGGCCTGCAGCTGGGGGTCTTTGTCTCCCACCTTTTGTTCGGCTTGTTATTGAACTAAGGCGTCTGGCGGTGAGAGTGATAAATTGTGTTTGGCTCTGGGGTGAACCACTCTCCAGATGAGGCAGCGTGCAGAGGCTCATATAGGATTTGGCGCTCGTCCCCGTCTACCTGTGTTCACGCTCCCAACAGCTCACACTGACACCGGGACGGAGAGGGAAATCTATTATTTTTAGAGCTTTCTGTCACTCTCTGAGCTGTCCAGACGATGAATCATACACTGTCCTGTCCTGGTCTACTATATTTTCATCCACGGTGGTTGAAACAGCAAATCATATGCTCCAGACAGTGCAGTTTGTTTGCATCAATTATTCAATTATGAGTAGATTTTTGGGGGGTTTTCAACTTGTGAGATTTCAGGATCGATGGAAAGAGATGTTACTCCTCAACTAGACTATACAACGTCCTGAATCGAACAAGAATACAACTGAATTTGTAGTTAGAAAAGCATAATAGCTGCAAATGTAAAGCATATTAATGTATTAACCTTTATTTAACCTGGTAAAAAAGAATTGAGATCGGAATTTTTTTGTTTATAGGAGATCTTCTACTGAAAGTGTTTTTCAGACTTCCTATAAGTGATCTGTTCTTCTGTATCTACCTCTGTATCTACCTGCGTTGCACCAATGAAATTTCCCCATGTGGGACAATAAAGGAATATCTTATCTTATCTTATCTTATCTAAAATATCAGCCCACCATCATAATTAAAAGAAGTGACATTCAATAAATCTACCAACAGTATGAGGCTTTGGATGAAGAAAAGATCAAACGTGCTCTGGATGTGACTAATATTTGTTGTAACTGTGACTTTTAAAACATAAATCACAAATCTAATTGCGAAACCGATACATTCAAATGCAAAAAGTCTTCTTCTTCTAAACCTCAACACACATTAGTTCTCTGACTGTGCTCTACTGTACATTCTTGCATGATACTTCCTCTTCCTCATTGCCGTTCTTCAAAACCTGCCTCCAAATTTGCATATACTGTACCGTGCTTCTTAATATCTTGATAAACTGGATTCCTCTCTCAACCTTGGGTGCCATTACATCGTCACCTCTTACTTTATGACTCCTGCAATCTCATCTTTTGTCAGCAGAATGATCTACTAACCGCACTTAAATGAGCGATAAATAACTGCACGCGGAGGATTTGAGTTGAGAACTCTCGACAACAGAGAGAGTGCGGTGTCAGGGCCGTCCGATGTATTGGTCTGCAGATTCCCCTCCAGTCCCTGAGCTCAATGATCACTGTATTGATCAACATGTGTTTTACCTCTCCCAGGATCCTACTCACTGTGCGAACCAAGCGGCACGGACCCTGGATCTATTGTTTGAGGGGAGTTGCTGCTGTGGAATGGCTGAGATACATTGGAAATACATAATTATAGCAGAAAAAGGATTGCAAACCAAACAAACACGCAACTTTTCTTCCGTACGTGTCGTTTCGTACGTGTAATTCCCAGGAGAACATCAACATCTTCAGCTGCTGCTACAAGTTCAATTTAAGTATATCTCTGTCTTTTTCCTCAGAAACATACTGATATATATACATGATATTTCACTTGAATGATTCATGTTCACTCTCTTCCTTACAATTTGTTCCATTTGTCTTTTAAAGCACAAAGACATTGTGACAGGGCTTCTAATGATTGTTTATTAAGTTGGTGTAATCTCTCATTCATTTATGGTGCACGATTTTCATATTTTATTGTATGATTGACCTTTGTTTAAGCACGAATAACCCCCTCTTTTTACTGGGGTATTATGGATATATTGGAAGACGGTCCATTAGAGCTGTAAGCCTTTAGTTGATTGTTAGATTAGTCAGTTGATGGCTTCTTAGACTACAAAAACTTGTATTAGTCGACCAATTGTCTTATTGGGATGTGAAAGAATTTCCATCCATCAAAATGGAAATACATACAAATACACTGTACAGCTGACCACATTTTTTCTTGTCCTGTCAGTGCATTTCAGGTCAAATATAGTCTGATCATTGACTTTTGAGAGCATTTGCAGGCTACACACCTCTATTTAGTCCACTAATCGATGCAAAACGTCTTTATGTCAACCAGTAGTTTGCATCATCAACTACAACCCTTTAATCCATCTAAATGTTAAAAGCTGATTGAACAAAATGCGTTCACTAACCAGGTGGAGACCGAAGACCCTCAACATAGTAAGCTGTGCGTAGTATGTGTTTGAATGGCCAGTCGATTCTCAGACTTCACTAAACAGCCTGGTTGATGGGGCCTGCAGATCCCAACAGTCGACTCACATAGCAGTGATTAGTAGAATCCTGTTTGACCGCATTTTTAAAAATCAATCATTTCTGCCCCTCCCAATTAGAAGAGCCAAAAATGCCACTCTCAGGAATAGGACTGTACTAGACTAAAGATACTATTGGTTGAATACATGTCCTTGGAAAAACGAAGTATCCAGGAATACAAATCGTTCCTTTCTGTATCAGTGAACCCGATTCAGGCCATAGAGCAGAGCGGTGATTGTTTGTGGAGGTAGTATTTTACATGTATTATTCTAGTGTCTATGCAGTATGTCATGATCCACGTCTGTCTTATGTGTGTTTTTTTCCTTCAGGACTAAATCTTGAATCTTGAATTTGACCCAAATTGCACCACTGTCTAACTCCATCTCTCCTTTCTGATGTCCCTTTGTCCTTTTTCATTCACATCTATAATCGACCAATAATGTTGACGCTAAGAAGTCATCGACTGACTGATCGACTAAGCGTCTAAAGGTCTACGGCACTAACCAGCACACCCAACTCTCACACACGGACCGATAAAGAGCCAAAGAGTTTGGAAAGTTGGATGAATAATGTACCAGCACACAACAACCGAGTAGATTGTGTTATGAATGATGCAGCGATATATCTCGTCTCTTCAGTCAAAATGGAGAGGACAGGGAGGATGTGACCTGATGTACTTAAGTAAACTTCAAACAGCCTTTCGACAGCTCAGGAATGTGCTGCTGCTTTAGGGTTTGTCTGTTTTTAGAAAGTCAGGTCAGCAGTAACAACTGTCATGAGGAATAAATAATAAATAGAGTAACAGATTCTCATGAGAAAAGTGTCTATGTGGATGTTTAGAGGTGTATTTAAGCGTTACATGATCAAATACAAGTTTTACTATGTCACTTTTGTATTCATTTGTAAGTGGGAAGTAATCTTTTTGCCAAGTCAATGATAAGTTACCTCTTTTTTCATTCCGTCTTTACTTACTAACATTGATTTGCTTACTATTAATAACATGATCACCTTCCTATCACCTTCATGGGGTTTGATCTTGTTTTTAGAAATGTGTTATTGAATCACTGGTGTTTCTAATGCAAAATAAATACATGTATATCATACTTTCTTACTATTAGCAAGCTCACCTTTCCACAGATCTGCCTTAACTCGGCTAGATGGCACCAACAGCTTGTCTCCATGGATATCACACCAAGTACCATGACAACTTTTGGCTTTCTGAGCTCTGTACTGAGTCTAAAACTGTCTAAACTAGGTATAAACCCGGTCTGAAATTGAACTTATCACATTTCAAACCAAGAAACTAAACAATTCAAAGGAAAACTAAAACAGGGGGGATTGACTCTAAATCAAACCAATATTATAACTGTAGAGGACCTCACGTACCACCAGAAAGAGCTCGCAATCACCAATTGTACACACACCACAGTTTCATCACAATTATGGCCTTATTAGACTTAAAAACTTTGAATCCCCCATCACGCATCTCCCCTCACCACACACACAGACTCTGACACATCCAGACGGCCGCCCTGAGAGGAAAAAGCCTGATTCAGCTGACCAGGGATCGGGTCAGCTGATAGTAAGGTCAGACCCCGTGGCCGGGTCTGGGATGAGCGTGACATACAACAGGGGCCCTAAAGCTGCCCAACATCAGCCGTCACGCGCCCCGCTGTCACCGGGGAGCAGCGGGCCGCACCGGGAGACAAGCCTCGCGCGCGCTGGCAGCATCTCGAGACAGGTGGACTTTTATATGACATTATGTGGTGGTCTCGTTCTCTCTGACACTGGGGAAATGCATGTGGCCGAAAGGGAAGGAAGGCACCCATTTGAGCAGGACAAACCAAGCAACAGCTGTCAAGTTAAAGAAGAACACACACAAAAAAAAACCTCTGTGTTATTCTTAGCACAAAGTATCCTCTCTAAACCTGCCCCGAGTCTATTATCCAGATTAGTGAGAGAAACTACTTGTGGACACGCTGCTTACTACGTGTTCCTCCAGTCCAGCCACATGCCATTGTATTGTTTCATTGTGAATAATGATTTAAAAACAGAAGACACTACAGCGTGTGCGTGCGTAAAAGCTCATTACATTACACCTGGTAATGACAATCTTACTGCTAATTGCCTCAGCATGGAATCACAGCGAATGACGGTGGCTCATTATTAGTCTTTTCAAGTGCGCGAGCGGAGCGCGCAAGAGCGGAGAAGACTTACCGCTGGAACTCATGATGCCCAACGCGTCCTTATGGGAAACAAAGCGTCTCCGTCAAGAACAATCCCATACAGCGCGAGACGACCACCGTGGAGCAGTTTGCCCCTTCCCACTTGCATAAATAGTGGGACAGTAAAAGCCGCTAATTGACGCTTGGCTCACTCCATCTCAGTGGAAACGCGCGCGGTCCAATTCCAGACAGACAAATGTGTTCCAGGGAGACATTTAACAAAGGTGGAAAAAAAAATAAATGAGTGTTTGTAAATCCCAAAGTGGAGCTCCGGCTCTTGCTGCGCGGTGTTGGCTTTTGGTGGAAGCGGACGCCAGTGACAACGCGATGCTGCTGCTCAGTCAGATTGCACCTTCACATTTTCGCTCCCGGCTGCGTGTCCGCTGTCAGCGCGCAAAGTCAGCGTAGAGACAGGGCGCAGCATCCGGTAGCAGCCTTCACAATAAAGCGGAATAAAGTCATCTCTTAGACGCGATTATGTTGTGCGTTTATACTTCAAGCCAAACGTCCGAGTCGCGGGTGACTGGAGGATATCCCGGTGACTTCGGGCCTTAGGCGGGGTACACCCTGGACAGTGGCCAACTCGTCGCAGGGCCAACACAGAGACATAGATATGACAAACAACCATTCACTCTCACATTCATTTGCTAGGGCCAATTCAGAGTCATCAATTTTGCCTGATAACACATGCATAGCTGGCACTAAATCACTTCAATAAGTTGTCACTAGTGCTAAAGCTTTTCCAAACACATCGATACTAAGTTTGGTAAAGGGTTGTTGAAATAAGCATGTTTGATTTCAAGAGTTGTGTGCATCTAAAACGCGCATCAGTGACATTTTATATCAATGAGACGTTTTTAAACAAGTCGTCAATAGTTATTTTTCGCGTAAATAAAGTGCTCTGTTTCCGGTGTTTGTCGTGATTTTTTGCGGGCTTTACGCTCTTTAGCCGTTACTAAGTGACGACGTCACTGTGAGCGGCTGGGAAAAGCTTCAGGGGCAAAAAGGTCTATCATCACATGTAATTCTCACGTTTCTATGGAGTAAAAAACGGCGAGCTTGTTTTAATTCGAGCTACGTGTGCATCACTAAATGTCTGTAAGTAAATAAAGGACGAGTGCACAGTGAACAATGACAGATGAGGACATTTACAGGTAAAGTTTACAACAGTTTACGATTTAAAATGATTCAGTGTCATGAACTGGAATCACCAGAGAAAACAACAATAAGCTACACTCCACATTCATAGTTCGTTTACACGCATAATTCAAATGAAACACTGGCCTGATAATCATTCACGTCATCTTACAAAGTTGTATTGTATGTATTTATTATAGTATATTGTTATGTATTTGAACATTTCAGATTTGCTAAACACTCCAGGCCATAGACAGTAGATCTATAACTTAACATCATGGCTTAATTCCTATTTTCTTTAGATTTATTAATGATTTTTTCCTTCACGTCAGTAATAACAGTAACAGTCTTGTGTTTTGATACTATTTAAAGCATTACTAAAAGTGGACTACTCTAGTAACTTTGACAGAAGCCCATGTTTCTGTTTTGGCTGTGAAAGGATGAGCTTGTGGCTAAAACTGTCGTGACACCGCCCCCTTCTGGAAAGTTTAAGCAAATGCCTTAATTGGATTATTTGATTATTTGCAGCGTGGGTTGTGTGCCATAAGGAGACTAATGAAAGTGCTGGGAGACTGGGATAAGCCTGCTAAGGTAATGACCGGTAATCTGCAGGTAGTGGTCTATAAATACCTCAAACTCATCATCAACACACTGCTGCTAAATTAAGTCCATGCACATTTTTAGATTCAACAATGCTTTTTTTTAATGATTTTTTTGTGCGCGTATCTTGTATCTGTGCAGTGTTTTTATTGACTCTTGCCTTGTGTTTAATCCATTTGTGGCAGTCTTTGTCCGTCTCATGTCCTGAGGAAGCCTTGGCGCGCTCAGCTGAAGGAAACGGGACAATAGTGGGATGTAAGAGTCACCGTCCTCCATCGCTCTGTAAACATACTCTGACTATCAACATCCATGTTATATTCATAAGGCTCTTGTGTTAATGTTTAGTATAAGAATAACTGTATTAATAGTTGTTGTAGGGACAGTAAGAGGATCTGAAGTTTTTACCATTACCTATAACTATTTCTTTACCAACGTTAACTTAGTCTAGGGAAGTGATTAAATAGATCAACCAAAAATATGTTTTCATTTGGTGGTATTCAGAATACAGTTACTTTTTTTAATGGAATACATTGCAGTTCTTGATTAATGAATGTTAGGATTCAAACGTCAATTAGTGAAAACATTTGAAATGCTTTAATGGTGAGTGAATGTGTATAACTTATGAATAAAAGAATAACAAACAGTGAAACAAAAAACAGTTTTAAACCATGTTGTGTTTTCATACTATAATAAATTGAAATGATTCAGAATACAGTACAATGGTTAGATCAAGTAACTGAATACATTCAAATATATATGGTACTTTAATGCAGGTATAGAGTATTCTGTAAATAAACCAATTTTCAAAGTATTCTTCACAACACTGCGTACTGGATTACTTTGAGGGTGCATTCACAATATTCAAATCAGGATTTGTTTGGTTAGTTAGGTTTGTTTAGGTAATCAAACTCTGATCCGGTTGGAAAGGTCGGTCTTGGTCCGACTTAATTGAACTCTGATGCTATTCGTCTGAAGAGAGAATGCAAACAGACCAGAGAGCAGAACAACTGATTTGATGTTTTCCACTCAGGTTTTAGACCTCATCACAGCACTGAGACTGCTCTTATCAAGGTGAAATTATTTATCCATGCATTTGTCTCCAGTAGATTAGACTACTGTAACGGCCTGCTCACTGGCCTCTCCAAACCAGCTGTAAAACAGCTGCAGTACATCCAGAACGCTGCTGCTCGGGTCCTGACTAGAACCAGGAAGTATGATCACATTAGTCCTGTTCTCAGGTCTCTGCACTGGCTCCTGTGGCTCAGAGAAGAGACTTTAAAGCAGCTCTGCTTGTGTACAAGTCTCTCCATGGCCTAGCACCAAAGTACATCTCATCTTAGTGCCATATGAACCATCTCAGGACTCTGAGGACCTCAGGGACCGGCCTCCAGCTGGTGCCCAGAGTCAGGACTAAACATGGACCGGCCTCCTGCTGGTGCCAGAGTCAGGACTAAACATGGACCGGCCTCCTGCTGGTGCCCAAAGTCAGGACTAAACATGGACCGGCCTCCTGCTGGTGCCAGAGTCAGGACTAAACATGGACCGGCCTCCTGCTGGTGCCAGAGTCAGGACTAAACATGGACCGGCCTCCTGCTGGTGCCAGAGTCAGGACTAAACATGGGGAATCTGCTTTTCAGTTTTTTGCTGCTAAAATCTGGAACAATCGTCCTGAAGATGTGAGACAGGCTTTTACTCTGCTCAAATCTAGGCTAAGATCAGCTTTGCTGTGCATGACTGAAAATTATTTTGTGATTTCTGTCACATCTTTGTGATTTTAATGCATTTTTCCTGTTCTGTAGAGTACATTGAATTGCTTTATGTACGATTTGTGCTCTACAAATAAACCTGCTTTGTCTAATCATGATCACGTGAAAATATATCACCATTACCAGTGATTATATTTACAAAAATAACAATATTCTAAAGCTAAATGGAACAAAAATAACACTTAAACTGGCTTTGACATGGAAAAGTGGCCTATATTCAGCCAGTAATATGCTGTGCAGTGTGATGATGCCAAACCTTTCAGAGCCTGTGAGGAGATTTTTATCACATTTTCTTTACCTTGGGCATTCTGTGTGATCCAGGGCATTCAGCCTGTCACTCACCTGTCACTCACCTGTCACTCACCTGTCGATCACCTGTCACTCACCTGTCCTCCTGACAAAAAGACATTTATGCATATATGTGGCAGGTTGTGAATACAGTACAATGGGGTTTACCCAGGTATTGTACACAGCGCCTCTGCAGGTGAGGGGGAGATGTGTCATTCTGGACATTTGGTTCGATTCATAAAAGTTTATTGTGAACATGAGTCAGACAATGTTGCAATTTGGTCCCCAATAGAGTTCTCTTCAATTTGTATTGTGAATGAACTTATAAATTCATGTTTTTAAAAAAAATATATATATATTTCTTTGCACTGAAGAAACACATTATGGAATAAAACGTTTCAATCTACTTGGAGAATTGGCAGTAACACATATTTCTATGGAATCATGAAGGTGACACATGCATAAAGTTATGCATGTGTCAATATTATATTATTGCTTTTCCTTAAGTAGAATTGTATTATAGTATTTTCCACCATGTCTATTTACAACAACAGCTTATCTTATATTTTTAGTTAAAAGTCACACAGATTATCTCTGTAAAAGTTAAGACTTGAAGAAGTTTGTGTCCACTGCTTTGGACTTTTCCAACTGATTTATATTAACCCGACCTATCAAAACTGTTTATCAATCATGAACACATCATAACTGACAATCGCTGTTATCAGGGAGAGCGTGATATGAATGGATGTGGCTGCGTGTGGGTGGCTGCCCTCGTGGCCTTTGGTCCTGGGTGCTTGTTATGGTCCAAACATAACACTATATTACGCTTGTGTCATCCAAACAGAGGGAGCAGAAAAACAGGAACACGGGCTTCCTGTGGACAAAGTGACCAGGGCAGGAGGGCGCCAGGTCAGCCGTGCACTGTCACAAATGGCAAAGACGTCAGTGGATTATAAACTAGAACGCCAGGTATCTTTTCCTCTACGATGCATGTGAAATGTTGCTGTTGATAATTTGATATAGCTTTTTAAGTAGTGCTTTTCTTTCCTAATGTCACTCTTGTCAGTATAAATGCTGGTCACTTTCCTCAAATCTTGTCATATCCAAAGCTTCAGCATGAGAAATGACCTGTGCATTAATTAATCATTTTTGTCCCCAGAATCTGCAGTCAGTTTAATAAGAAGATTTGCTGATGTGGACATGCAGTATACTTAAGGACTGGTTTACTGACATGGCAGTAACACGTCCCCTTAGAACTTTACGGATCTATCTGACATGTTTCTCAAAATGTTTCTTCACATATTCGTGTTCCTGGGTTACTTCTATACACTATGTAAAAATGCATGGAGTTGCCATAATTTTAAACTGTCAGGAGCCCCGATTTCAGGCCAAACTTACCCCAGGAAACACGTTATCATGTTGCCTGACCCGCCAGCCCCGCCCACATTCTGTTCGAATGCGTAAGGGTCTGGATTCGGAGTCAGAGCCAATGAAATCGTCGGTAACCCATTTACCTATCCAATCCCAGTCGGAGGTTTTAACGCGTCACACTGAGATACGGAAGTAGCTTTTCACCCCCGTTCCAAAACATTCAAGATGACGGACCCGGCTCGTGACCCGGCTCGTGACCCGGCTCGTGACCCGGCTCGTGACCCGGCCCGTGACCCGGCTTGTGACCCGGCTCGTGACCGAGTGTTTACTTCTGCTCTCGCTTCGGTTTGAACAATCAGGAAAGTCCGCACTACTCGTCATGATGAACGTGCGTTAGATGCGGTTATACGAAGGGCGTCATCACGATTCAGGAGACATTTTCCACGTTTGGGGACGGATAACGCGGAACATGCCTTGTTGACATGGGCTACGTAATATCCGGTGAAGCGTGTGGCGTTTTTTACGTCACTTCTGGGTTTATGTGATTGGTTCTGTCTCTTCTCTCTAAACTCCGCCCTAGAAATTGAAACGCAGCGGTCGAGCCCCAGACCCATACACAGTTTTGATAAGTAGTTTGCCAAAACGTGTTGGGAATGGCTGGTCAGGCAAGTTATCACGGGGGCGTAATCCAGAATCAATTATTATACCCAGAGTTTAAAATGACCAAAATATAATCCTGGGTATAATCGACCCCTTTACCTCCAGGTATATCACAGGCAGGGGGGATATTTCAGCTGCTTATGGCTGTAGTACTCTCCTTCACACGCATAGTTGACATAATCAAACAATAACTTGTGAATTGAATGAAGATCGAGGGTAGAACACAATAAGATCACCACTGTCTAAAATGTTAACAGTCTTTGTGATAAGCTTAACGGATCATCTTGAATGTATTAAATTGCAGATATTGTTCAAAAAATACCCTCAAATTCATGCAATCAGACCATCATCTGTGTCGCCTTAGATCGGACCTGTAACTTATTACATTAGCTGTTTAAGACGTGCATTCTGTGGAAAGTCAAAGCAGTAACATTAAAAGTCAAGCAGGTGGTGGCGCATCCTTAAACATTCACGTACAATTTGCTATTGTAGTAAAAATCGGTCTAATTGCAGTGTAAGCGATCAGGGATATTGTATGTAAGCATCTCTCTCTGCGCTCAGACAAATCCACTAATGCCCACGTTCTGCCGTAATTACAGGCCTGACGTTGTTTTCTGTGACCAACTTTTGTTTTGCGGTCACACTCGAGCCATGAGTCCACTATCAGACGCAGAGATCAGCACTGCATTCTTCACTAACCTTCTGCGTCTCTGTCCTTTGTCTGGTCTCATGGTTAAGGATCTGTGTTTGTGAAATGTGCTATTTGTTTCACACACAGGCCTTTTTCTGTCTCAAACTCTTGTGCAGTGATTCCTTTAGGGGGAATACAGATAAATAAGATAAACACGTTCATCTTTATTTCATTTTCTCAAATTCGTTGATTGTGATATTCAATCCAATTGCATTTTGTATTTTAAAAACATGGCTTTTCAATATTGATTTCCTGAATGTTAACAAAACAGGCTTTTTCTCAGTGTTATTTAATTAGGAAAACTGAACAAATTCAAAGTCTGAACTCTGCCTTAAACCACAGACTTTCACAGACAGACAGACTGACTGTGGATTTCTCGATTAAAAAGACAAATAACAATAAGAAATGACAATATCTTCAGTAGAGTATATTTGCACAGCCCTACTATCAGTGTTATAAACTGTAACCTAACCATTCATTTTTCATGCACATAACCAACATTAAAAATCTAAATCTATAGGTCTAAGCCAAGCACTGACACAAAATCATTTCAAATTTCAGAAGAACAGGACTAAAAATAGCTGTAAAACTATAAAACCAAACTTCAGTGTCACAATTATCATGGCCAAAACAATTGCGATTAATGAGAATATCAAATCGAATCAAATCAAATCAATTTATTTTTGTAAGGCCCAAATTCACAACAACAGCTGCCTCTGAGGGCCACAGTGAGAAATATCACAAGTTATAGTTATTAAAACAGCTGATACTTTAAAAAATGTTGTGGACACTTATATTCATATTTTTATTAATCATGTATGACTTCTATGTTTAAACAAATACTATAAAATTGTAGTTTGTTGAAATTAAAATTACTATTCAGACAAGAACATCGTGAAATAGTTGCTTTTTTCTTCGTAATCTGGTGGTAAAATAGCAATTATCTTTGTTGGCGATACGAAACATACTGCGGACGATTAGTTTCTACCATTTCTAACACGCTAAACAATATTATTATTTGTTGTCCCATCTGTATGTGGAAACAGTGTGTCTTTGAGAAACGTTGCACTAATAGCCCATAGTTTTGCAAAGTGTGCAGAATAAATGGGCCGTGTCTGCGCTGCCAGTGACTTTGTGGTTCACCAGAGGTTACGGGGATAAACACAATCAGTTCAGCAGTTTATATTTAACCAACATAGAAAATCCAAACAAGGAAAACCTAAACAGTGCAAACCCAGGGATTATTATCTCCTCTGGCACAGATAGGGACGGACGTGACCCGCAAAGTGAATGTACAAATAGATGTAAAAAAAAAGAAAAGAAAGGTAACAATGGGAAAGGTGGAGACAAAGCACAGGCAAATAAAGAGCTATTGCTGCAACAAACTTATAGCAATGATTTACAGAAGTTTGGATTTCAAGGATTTGTTTCAATTAAATACAATTGTAAATAAACTCTGCATATGTAATGTCTTCTGTCAGCGCTCTCCCACTAAAAAATGAGCATTTATATCCGAATTGAATTTGATTACAGCATGTTTCATAAGCAGAAACTGCTTCCAAAGTGCTGTACAAACACAAAATAAGAAACAAAATGCACAGTATAATAAGTGTCTATAAATAAATTGAAATGTAGTGTGTCGATGACGTCACATTTGCCTCTGTGTTTATAACTGGTTTACTATGTGTCAAAAAATACGCAATGATGACTCTAAAATAAAATGTAGTCTCTTCTGTGTCTGGGTGTGAAAAGGGTGTCTCCCGTGATGTTTATGTATTTTGTCATTGAGGTAATTTAGTCGTCAGAGGTATTTTCTTTGCAGCTGGAATGAAGTTATGCGAGTTATGCAACGAACTATAACAAACCCAGCTGCAGCTTGTCTTATTTCAACATATTGTCTCTAACTTTACATCTGCCCGGCTGACTAAACTGGTGAAACTGGTGCTGCAGAATGAGGAACTTCTTTCATTTTACGTCATAAAACTGTAGCTGAAAATCCTCTCTTTTATTGTATAGAGCGATGTCATGTTCAGGGTTATTCTTTATTATTTGTTATGTGTTTTGTCAGCTGACGCCAAAGGAGAGTTAGTCCACTTTGGCACACAGTTGAAGACGGTTTATAAAGTCTTAAAAGCACCTCACAAAAATAGAGATGTTGAGTTTTAATTACATCAAAATTGCACAGAATTGTTTTCAGGTTTATTTATCTGCAATACATCTGTCGGAATATTATTTACCTTAATCTGTTTAGAAGATTAAGGCATAATAGAAATAACTGATCATTTGTCCAGCAATCAGGGAAAAAATGCGGACTAAATGTACTATGTAACTTTTCTGGTTCTTTCTTGTCTTCGTGGATTTGTCGTTACTTTGCTTTGTAATGTTCCACAGTAAAGAATGACAATATTAAAAATGCAATAGCAATTTGGCCTAGTGGCATTACCTACCTGTCTCCATGGAGCTGGCCAAGTTCAATACCATACTGTGGAACATTCAAGGCCAAACAAAAACATACCGTATTTTCCAGACTATAAGTTGCACCTTCGGAGCGACTTATATGTGACATTATTTATTATTTTCAACTTATATATGTTTTTTTCTTCTCTATTATGCATTTTTTTGGCTAGTGCGACTTAAACCCCGTGTGACTTATAGTCCGGAAAATACGGTAAAGACAAGCAGTGTTGGGCCTTTGAAGTTATAAGGTCCGTACACTTTTAAATGATAGTTTTGGACAGCTTTTCAAATGAGTATTTAGTTGTGTTCAATACTAATCCTTTCCCATAACACTTGGACAATGTAACACACTTACGGTTGAGTGTGTTGAGTCAGGGGAGGACAGCAGTGGGACAGCAGTGGGCTGAACCATGTCCCAAAGAAGTCATGGGAGGAGTTAAACCACACAAAAAAAACCTTCCTTGCTCAGTAACACGCTGCCTGCGACGCACACAGTCAGGCTTCACTCTACTGCTGCTGACTTGCGTACTTTATTGTTTGTTTCCCTTTGTCGAGACGTTCTGGACTGACAGCGAAGAATGGCTGTGATTTCGTCAGCTGTCACGAGACTCCTTCCTCGCGTTTTCAAGCCAAGACTACAAACTTGAACAGACAGACAGCAGCAGCAGCAGCACATGAGGAATGAATCGAGAGAGGAACTAGGAGAAATGCAGAGGTAAGGTCTTTGGGTACGTGTTTCTGCTTTCTGTGAAACTGTCAGGCTGTTGAATGAAAGTCGCAGCCGGAATAGTCAGTTTAATGCTGCTGCACTTTGTCCTGAGTCATTTTACCATAAAGATGTTGTCAGGAAGATAGTTAAAGACAATGACACACTAATACAGGTTGTATGGCAACAGCTATTAGAAGTATCATAGCAACAGTGTTCCAATCTTCCAAGTCTTTTCAAGATTTAAGTACATTTTAGTCCAGCAAAAACAGTGCGTGCAAAGCCAAATATTTTCCAACGTTTGAGGAATGCTGTATTAGAAGTTTAGCAAAAGTTGTAGCTAGCAATAGACACAGCAGTTTTAGTAATGATAACAGTTGTAGTAGTTTGGGGTAGTAGTAGTAGTAGTAATAGTAGTAATAGTAGTAGTAGTTGTATTAACATATTAATTTGCTTCAACACTATCATTTCTTCTTACCAGACCAGATTGAAATTGTAGGAGTAGAAATAGGCTATTAGTAGTAGTAGTAAGATAAGATAATCCTTTATTGTCCACACATGGGGAAATTAGTAGTAGTAGTAGTAGTAGTAGGAGTGGTAGTAGTAGTAACACATTCATTTGCTTCAATACATTAACTTCCTTTTAAGTCCTCCATTCATTTTTATTTTGAGTCTTTCCAAATTGAAATAGCTGCAGCAGTAGTAGTAGTTGTAGTAGTAGTAGTAGTAGTAGTAGTAGTAGTAGAAGTTGTTGTTCTAGTAACACATTAATTTGCTTCAATGCATTCATTTTCTTTTTAAGTCCTCCATTATTTTTTGTTTTGAGTCTTTCCAGATTGAAATAGCAGCAGCAGCAGTAGTAGTAGTAGTAGTAGTAGTAGTAGTAGTAGTAGTAGTAGTAGTAGTAGTAGTAGTAGTAGTAGAAGTAGTAGTAGTAGTAGTATATATGAAACGTTGAACATGAAAAGCTTCTCCCATAGGACGAAAACAAACTCTAACCCTTTACTTAAAGACTATTTTTACAAAAAAAGGACTTCCAGATGGAGTCTCTCTTTATAATGTGTAATTACGGCTCCACACAGGCCGTCTCAGGGTCTCCCAAAGCGCTGCCATGCAACGCGACGTGGTGGGAATCTCCCTGCAGGGCACCGGCACAGACACACTGGCATCTGAGCCACTTTACAAGGGGTCAGGCTAAACTTAGAGCCCCCCAAAACCCGCTGTCTCATGTTACGATGCTCAGACTCAGCTCACTTTTAGTCAAACCCGCAGCAGGATTCTGGCTGATAAACAGGTCAGACGCCGTTGCATGGTGGAGCATTTGAACCCTGCCAGACAGTGCACTTCTGCTGACGCCATGTGTTTCTTATTAGCCGGCTGTGGTGGGATGTTATTGTCATGGACCGTGGAGTGTCACAATGTCCTTTGCTGTGGTCACAGGCTGTACACATGTAGAGACAGGACACAACCACCTATTTAGGCATATTCCGGGTACTTTGTGTACTCTGTGAAGGAATGAAGGATAAACAAAAAGTGTTTAAATCTATTTTCACATTAAAGGGGTGGGGCTTTGATGTTGCAGGTTGCTTGGGAACTGTAACTTTAGACTCAAGTAGAGTTTCGTGGATTAAAGAGGAATTTATACAGGTTGCTCAATCTGTTGCATGCAGTATATTGTTACAGCAATATCACTCTTGCATCAAATAACTACATACATGGTAATATTGTCTGTTTGTAGAGACAAGTTGTAGAGACATTGTAAGATAAAGACACTCAGTAAAAATAATCAACATGATTAATGGTTGATATCATTCTAGTTCTAGTCCTGTTAAATGACTTATTTGTTGTAGTTTCCACTCCACATTTTATTTTTTATTTAAAAAGATAGGTCTAAGCCACACACACACACTGTACACACACTCACACTGTTGCTGCTGTTCATGAGCCAGAGCTTTTGAACATGCACAATGTGAAGACCCAGTTGACTATCACCACAAAACACCACTTTGTGCTGACAAAGGTCCAACATGTGACACACACACATACTCTGTGTTATTAGATTAACACACACATACTCTGTGTTATTAGATTAGAGTCAATCTGTCGCTCACAGAGATAATAAGTGTACAAATGTGTCTGGACAAGTCTGCAGCCTGTTTACTGCCCATATAAGACACACATGAGCGCATACAATAATGCCCATTCAGACACAAGAGTGTTCAAGTAGAAAGAGCAGGATCCAGTGGAGTTAAAGTTGTACTACGTAACTTTTCCTGCTTGTCTATGTGGAGATTATACATCTTTGAATTCCATGGGCATGAAACACATCTCTAATGCAGTTACTCAATCGGCATGTTTATATTGATTAAAAATACCTTCAAAAAAACATATTCTTACAGTGAGCAGTGTTGCCTCTCCACAGATCTGACCTGTCACTTGGCCTTGCAGTTTGGTCTAGTTTAAAGCCATTTTACAATAAGCAAAGCAGTAACATTTTCTTAGTGACAAATGGACGGCACAAACCCTCCACCAAGGAAAAGTTACACAGTGCACCTTTTATAAGAAGCCAAATAACAATAAAGCCATTTATCATTCATCATTGTGTTGCTAACGCTACGTTGTTGAAAACGCAACAAGCCGCCTCATACCACATCGAATCAGTTTTACTTTATTAAATTACTTAGCAATCCACTTTAAGCCGTAAACTACCTTTAGCTCACAGCCAAGAGTAATATAAGTGATTTAAACAATTGATCCAATTCACTTAAAATATTTACTATAGTTTTTCTGTTTTGTAGGGTATATATACGTACATATATATATATATATATATATATATATATATATATATATATATATATATATATACAACAGATCACTACTAGTTATAGCTCTTCAGAAAGCATCACATTATAAAACACACAGCAGCTGCAGTTAAATTCAATTCAACTTATTGCTTTTGTAAAAATGAGTGACAGTATTTTGGGAATTTGACTTCAATATAAATAGTTTACACACATTATCTGGAGTCATCAAGAAAACCTGATTATTTCTACAATAAGAAATGTATTTTTTAGGTTTTCTCAAGTTTGCTGTTCTTCCACTGACCTATATAGAGAGCATTTTGTTAAGCAGCATGACAGATTTAGCAACAATATTCCCCACGTAGCCTCTGTATTTTGTCAAAACTGTCAAACATCTGATCAAGTATTTTGTTTTGTGGTTCTGGTCATAATCATTTTCACAGAACAATCAAAATAAGCCAAGAGAAAAATGAAAAAATAACATGTAAACTTTATTCTCGCTTCAGCAAAACTCATAGTCAAATGAGTCAAATTTCTGTTTTTGATAAGGAACTCCTCTAACATTTACATTTCTAAGATTTCAGGATCAGTTTTGGAATCCAATCGGCTTTAGTGAAGTTTATTGATCAATTGTTGGTTGTGAGGTCAGTTGAGGTCATTGTTTGTGCCGGCTGCAGCTCTAATGGCAGCTCCGCCCTCTGAGATGTTGATAAAGTGATCTTTGATCCGTGTCACTATCAGGCCTCAGCTCATCGCTCTCTGACCTTGTGTTGTGACTCGTGTGGCATTGACTTACAGCCGCAGCAAGACAGTCGTGTGGTACTGCATGAAATACACATTTGGTCATTCAATATCATTACTATTGATCACACTTCAAAATGCAGTGTTCAAAATGTGAACAAATGGTGTTATGGCGTTCAACTCGCACGTTCTTCAGTACCACTGTATGTTTGTGTTTATTGTAGTTAATCTGGGACATTATTAATGAACATGTGTTTGTCAAACATGTAAATGTGCCAGAGTTTAGCCTTGCAGACATTTTCATCCGCAGTCCCATTGTTATAGCTATTCCTTAAATTAGCCTTAATAAAGCATGAACAAAGACTTGATTTGTAATTAACAAACTGTTTATTTTGAATGATTCAGGTTCAGTAAGTTGGGCTTGGGTTACAATTTAGGGTTTTGTTCTTAATACATTCTTGAGTCTTTGTTCATGCTTTATAAAGGCAAAAGTGCAGTTATTAACGTGTTAATACTTCACTTAAAGAAAGAAAGAAAGAAAGGTAAGAGTTAATGAGAGAAATCAAAGCTGTATGAAAGTGCCAACATGAGTCTGGATTATTTGACTCGAATCATCAATATTAACCGTGGCTTGGTTTCAACATAAGGCCTAAGAAACAATACATTTAAAGAGACAGAAACAGGTTGTAATCGACTAAAGTAATAAACCATGTGGATCGATTGACTCAAAAGGGGCGTGTCACGCTGGCAAAAGCATCTCTACTTGTTATCAAGCAATGTTTTCAAAGTGCAACAAAACTATAAAATCCCTCCCTTCTTGAAAACACCTCTGTGAAAACACACACAACACACACAAAAACACACACTATGACACATTTTCAGACATGTTTTGGCCAATCCACTTTTCACATGTAAAAATTAAGCTCAATTCTCAAAACCTTGGCTCGCTCTCTTAACGCCCCATTGCAAACAGCTCACCCCAAACCCACCGCTGTCTAAGTCGTCTCGTGAATAGCATCAGCATCAATCGAGCGTCCCACACCACACCACAAACAGCCATTATACTGGGCACACCTCCGTGCCAGCGGGACAAAGGATGCCCCACACATCGCCTGGTGACACACATTCTGGGCATATTTGTACCAACTCCCTCTGCACAACATGAAGAATAGAGCCGCCCCACGCTCTCTCTCTCTCTCTCTCTCACTCTCTTATCATCTATCTTTCCCTCTCTCTTCCTCTCTCTCTCTCTTGCTGTCTTGCCAACCCCATCGAGCGCTTTGTGAATTCAGACTGGGCAGGGGGGGAGAGAGAGCGAGAGAGCTAGAGGGGCACTGGTGGGAGGAGAGCGAGAGAGAGAGATGGAGACGGCGCCGGACAGGATTACGCCGCATCAAACCTCGGATGAGACCGACAGCGGAGAGCAGCAGCAGCAGCAGCAGAAGGAGTTGACTCGAGGAGGGGAGGAAAGGGCACCTAACCCGTCCGGGCAACGGGATGGCGCTGATTTGCGGGAGTTGCCGGCTCTTGGCGGGCCAGGTGGCGTCGTACTGCTGCAGACCGCTCCTGAACTCTTCCTGTTGCGGCGGACTCATCAAAGTGTGCCTCTCCTCCTTCACAGGTCGGTCCCGGGCTCTCTGCGCACCCGCCGCTGCCGCCGCCGCCACATAACAGAGCCGCGGTTAAAGTAAATGTGTCTAGAATGGGTACCGCTCTTAGCCATGAAGGTAACAAAAGGCATGGCTGTGTGTTTTGTGCTTGGACGCAGAAGAATTAGCCGTTGTCCTCTCTTCTCCGTGTGTAGTGTCATGTTGCATTGTTTCCCCGGCCTGTGCTCCCCATTGTCTCGCCATGAATGCCTCGAATTAGGCAAGTAATATGTGTGTGCACAGCGACAAAGCATGGTGATATAGTGTTACGTCGAAGCAACTTTTTCTACTTAACATTTTTCGGAATAAAGTGCCGTAAGTGCAGGTCGTGCTACACACACCCTCTCTCTGGAGCATGGGCACTTGTTTGAGTCCAATTGTTGAAGTTTGTAGTTATAAATGAGTCATAGTTTCATGTTTTTGGCTGTGCTTGTGCTGAAAAAACCCAGTAACAAACCTCACTAACCTCCGGCACGGCTGGCAGATGTTTTAACTCCCGTTCCTTATGATTGTTTCACATAAATCCCTGTGATGTTGTGAGTGCAAATGAAAGGAAACGGTGGCCAGGTAAGGAAGGAAAAGGGGAATGGTTTGTGAGACTCGACTTAAGCCGTTGAAACATTTAAGATGAAGATCATTTTGTTAATTTTGTTGCTGGATACAAAAGCAAAGAACACTGCGAGCATCAGAGGAATCTAAGAAACTAACTTTGATTTGATTTAAAACAACTTTTACATCCCACAAGGAAATAAACAGATAAAGAACCTGTTTTTGTGGAGGAAGCAAAACTAAATCTAATCATCTAAATATCTAAATATCAATTTAATCTTCCTAAAATTACCTTGAAATATAAACACTACAACTTTATCAGCATTATTAACTTGCTTTAAACAGTTTTTATAGCGTCACAACGTGTCCATTTGATTTCCAATTGGATTCAACAGTGTGTGCTAAATACTGAAAACATGCATTCTGACTTTCGGTGTTCATTTTTCTGCTTTCAGACTTCTCTCCGGCTGAACTGGACGCTCTGTGGAGGGAGCCACCTTACACATTCGGGGGAACAAATGACCACTTCTCAGGAAATGACATTATGACGCAAGGTGGAGTAGAGTTCACTTCATAACACTACCAAATGTTACATAATACGTGAATGAGGAATCTGATTTCGCGCTTGAAATGCTCCAAAACACGAGGTGCTGTTTGTTTTCAAGAGCACGCAGCACCCGGAGGAAGTGTTTCGGACATCCTCCTTCCAAGCCAGAGGAAACCCCCCAGCGCTGCATTGCAAAAGTCTACGCTTATGTCTACTCGTGCATTCATCACACTTTTATTCGTGTTTTTAGGCATAATTATAGATCCTGTTTATGCCAGAAAACTCGCACAAATACACCTTGTTATTTATGGTGAACTGCAAAGGTTTCAGGCGAGTGTGAAATATTGTAACGTGTGATTCATTCATTCATTTGTCATTTGATACGGAAACAGAGAAGCAGTTTGAGAAGTTAGTTAAGATATTGTAATGTAATAATATTAGGTTCTGTGGCTTTAAGGCGTAATGGACGATTTTTCGCGGATTTTAAGAACTCAAGGGGAAGTGCGCATCCGTAGATTTCCGTCTCTTCTGCGTCTTCTCGAACTGTCTTTCTCCGTCTTCATTTTGTCCCGTACACTGAGGGAACTATATTATGATAGATCAATGCGCGGAAACATGCTGCTCTCCTGGGGACGAGCCGGACGCAGCTGCAGGTGAGCGGTAGGTGCGTTTTATGATTGATACGTGGCAGGACTAATCGGCAGTCCACGCCACGAGGAAATGAGACTCAGATTTGGGCCAAAAAAATCGTCCATTACGCCTTTAATAGAGAAAAAAAAAAAGTATTTACAGGTGATAATATGTTTCTATATTGGATTCCTTACATTTTTTGTACCTTCAATACTCTCTTCATTCAATAACATTTCACGCAGAACAAATCAGAAGTCTTATTACAGCAGTGTATATGAAAAACAGTGATAGCATCTTGTGTATTCTGGTACTCTCTTGACTTTTGTCTGGAAGCGCCCGATTTCATCTTCAAACATCCTTCATTTATTTTGGCCACAACAAAAGACTGGGATCAGATACCTTTATGCACACATATGAACCTGCTGTTGTGCGGAGCCACATATTGCCCTCTGTAATGGCTGCGTTGTCTCCCTCAGGGGCCGGTGAGGAGGAGGACGGGGCGCTGCTGGAGTCCGGGGAAAGAGGAGCGGAGTCGGACAGCTACTGGAAAAAGAAGGAAGCTTTTCTTCGAGGAAGTAAAGTGTCACTGGGAGAGAAATTCTCTTCAGGTGAGTTAAAAGACAGTTGTGACTCATTTTGTTTGTCGTCATTACATTCCGCTGACAGCTTTCTACCTGTAATACTGAAACTGAAGGACATTGTCATGCAGCTTGAGAAATAAAGAATAAACATCGGTAGACAACATTCCACAGATTTGAACAGTTACAGCACATCTACTCAGCTGCATCTATTTGAGTCACTTATTTATACAATTGTACTTCACGGAGTAGTTTTTGTACAGCATAATATTACTACCAATACTGTAATACTGTAAATCGGCAGTGTAACAATACTCTTACTTGAGTAACAGTTTTGGCTACTCTTCCCACAAGTTTTATGCAGACATTATATCATTATTTGCCTTTTTGTATGATTTGGTTTTCTCTAATGTTTGTGGTTCAACCTAAACATACCAGTTTATGTGATTTATTTAATATTTTCTCCTTAAAATTCACTTCAAATTCAAATTATATATCAGATCTTACATCCAGACACTTACAATGACTCTTACTTGATTAATAGTTCCTCCAAATACTTTATTGTTGTTGGCCACTCCACTGCAAAACTGTGACTTCAGGACCTTCAAAAACATAAATGGAGCCAAAGTTGACAATTGTATTATCAATATAAATGTTGTATCATCTTCTGGACTGATTACAATGTCCTTTTCCACACAAAAACAATTTGAAAAAGATTGCCTTACTCACCCCCATTATGATTAAACGCTAATAGAGATAAGACAGTGACACCCAGCAACAAATACTGCCACCTCTCAGACAGCATCACGGACATGACGACTGCAGGAATGTAAATGTTCTGGCAGCTTTTCAGATGTCCAGGCCGATATTCCCACTCATTATATTCACATGCATACTGATGAGGCCCATCTCCCATCTGCTAATGTTTGTCCCGCTCAGCAGTAAAGCCCCATCCATCATATTCCCCCAGGTTTATCCTCTCAAATGGATTCAAATGGCCACACGGAGAGGCCGGTAAGAGCCCTAATAGCTTTGTTATTTGTCTAGGGACCATCCTTGTGCTCACGATGCACCTTCCTGAAATATGAGCCGCCCCGAACGGAATCTGCAGTGAACTCGACATGGATTTGAGTGATTTCTGACTTCCTTAACTGAACATGTAGCAATTTAAGTGTCTGCATGCACTTCATAAAACACTTATACAGTCACAAGTTAGAGTTCTCTACGTCAAATGGAGGTTGTTGTCAGCAAGGCCGTCAGCAAAACAAAGATAAGCGTTTTGGATGCGCAAAACAGAAGTGCAAAAAGGGAATGAAACTATATTACTACAAAGAGATATGCACTTCTTCCTTTTTTGTAATATTGTGATAAAATGGCTCTTTTCATAAACGTGTGTATTAATAATAAAAAAGAACAAATTAGAGTTTGCTGGAGGTTGTTAGCACCTAATTTGCTGAATCCACTCAATTTAACAACTTTCCTGCAAAATAAAGACTTTGGGGCAGAAATCTAAGACATTCTAACAAAGAAAACCCACCAAATTAATTCATAGCTTATTATGGCATCTCAAGATATAGATAGTTTACAGTTTTGTTTTGTTTTTCCCTTAGAAATTGTGCTTCTTTTCACCGGTCGGAGGCGTTCGAGTGAACCTGACCATTCCTTACAAGAAGCACTCCGCACTCGGCTGAGAGTGGTGGAGAGCAACAGCAAAGATGTCATCCAGCTCTTCAAGGTAAGACATACTCATTAAGGTACCACAATGTCAACGATCTGGACAGCGCTATATACGATATTTCATGTAATGTACGTTCCAAGCAATGACTCAAAGTTGTGTTAATGAAAAGGTTGTTTCACGTAGGACTTGTCCGCCCGTCTGGTCTCCGTCCACGCTGAGAAGGACAGCTTTGTGCTCACCTTCAAAACTGTGGAGGAAATCTGGAAGTTCTCCACCTACTTAGCCTTAGGTAATGCTGCGTAAACACCTTTTTCATATGTTGCGTGTGGGTGCAAGCGTCGGTTTACGGTATTCGCATGTGTTAATCGACGATGCACGATACCCTTCCAGGTTTCGTCGCCCGCTGCTTGGAGAACTTCCTGTGCGATCAGTCGTTTTGGTTGGACCCAGAACTCCTCAGTGACTTGGAGATAAACGTCACCGTTGATGAAGAGCATCTGGCCACTCTGTATTTGGGACTTTTGCTTCAAGAAGGTATGAAAAATGTTTAAAAAATGAAAACATCTCCAGAAAGAAATGATTTATTATTGGCTATCAGCTTTTGTAACTCCATTAGAAATCACCACAGTTTAACTTCAGTTGTTTTAAATGCATTTAAATGGACACAAAGAAAGACATGCAATACACATGTTATGAAATATGAAATGCCTGTGTATGTGTGCAACCAATGACGGAGATCTTTGTTAAAAACCTCTCTCAAAATCAGATTATTCTACACTTAAACAATAAAAGCATTCATGTGATAAAGATTGAATATTCTGCTTGGTCTGTCTTAAATTGTGTATGTATTGTCGAGCATTCCCTGTGGACTCGAGAGAAACGTACGCTATTTTTGCTGCGCTGGCAAACATTGAGCGAGAATTACATTAAGTTAATAGGAGAGAATAAAACATCCATCATTTGGCTGTGACGGAGGGGGAGCTGCTGCAGAAACCGTAGCCGTTTTGCTGATCTTTAACTTAAAGTGTGCTGGCTTTTATCAGCAGTGAACTAAAACACTTTGGGTATCGTGTTCGGTCTCGCCGGCGGTGCAGGGTAAATGCAGTATCCCGTAACTCAAAATAACAAACCCTGAGGCAAAATGTTCAGCTACTATCAAGGTTTAAGTGCAATTAAACAACTACTTTCTGAAAGCTTTGTCGTTGCTGAGAAGGCTCTAAAACAGGGGTGTCCAAACTTTTTTCACCAAGGGCCGCATTTTGACACTTAAACGGGGCAGAGGGCCACAAACAACTTGACAATGTCGAATTTGTTGAATGACAAAGTGAATCATTTGAAATGTTGCTTTAGATTTGCAATGAGCCTCCACACATTTAATTAGACCTAGAACATTAATATTAAGTTGGTACAACATCAATTATGCCTGAATTTTCCCAATTTCACAGTAAAAAGTACTATTTGTTGTTTGGGCCAACATAGCAGGAAGCCGGAGGGCCAAGAAAAATTGGTCTGAGGGCCGCATTTGGCCCCCGGGCCATAGTTTGGACATGCCTGCTCTAAAAGCTCCCAAGACCCTCAAAAAGAACTAAACATATTAAAATTGATTGAATTATTTGGCTTTGACTCCTTAATTTAGTTCCAGTTTAATTATTCTCGTTACATTTTTGTCGAGACTAGTTACTTTATTGCTGAAAATTGCATTATGGCTTAATTCAATGACTTCCCTGTCGTCCTGTCATCTTGTTAATTTGCCGTCCTTCTCCTTTCAGGGTCTTTCTTTGCCAAGGCCTTATTCACGAGAACTGACGTGAACGAAGACGATGAAGACCAGCTCTCGTTTAAGAAGAACGACCTGCTCCTGGTGCGGGACACGGGGCAGGAGGACATGTGGGAGGGCACAATGCTGGGAACAGGAAGTCACGGTTTGGTGCCGGTCAACGCCATGCAGCCGCTGCCTTACCCCTTCTATCAGTGAGTGTCTCGACAACAGTATAACCGAGGAGGTTCTCGATCGACAGGAGACATAAGTGTGCCCATGATGCATCTGACGACATCCCAGGAGTTCACACAATGACACATTTGTACTGACAAATACTAGAAAACACTGTGTTTGTCTGTAAAACACCAGATTAAACTCACTCAAACTTACTGACTACAAGCCGCCTTTCTGCTGTGACCCATTTCATACTTTGTGAGTTTCTTTGAGGGGTTTTCACTCTATCGGCCGTAATTCTCCAGCACAAGCCGATACTTTATTGTGGCCGACCTGCTGCCTAGAGAACTTCAGTTTAATTTGAACACAAAACCTCACTACACTGCTTTCTTGTGTATTTGTGGTAAAACAGGTTTGTGAAGGAGTTTGGAGTAAACTTAGATTACACCATTTACGAAAAACAATCAAAATTTGGGCCCAAAAACATCATTTATTGGAACAAAAAAAACGTTCAATCTCTTATAATGCCTATAACATAATTAGTCAACTAATAATTGGTCTGATTAATTGACTAAACGACTGTCTCTAACACTAATGCCCTTCTGTCTCTACCAGTTTAGTTTAGACTTGTGCTTGTCATAACATTTGAATGTGCAGTTTTAGTGTTGAATATGGTGTTATAGTCCTCTTCCTGTGTGGTCAGGTGGTTCCTGAGGAAGTGTCCGGGCCACGCTGGATGTGCGCCGACGGAGAAGGAAATGTTCGAGCATCAGATTGGTAAAAACCTTTAAATCAGCAGTTTACATATATATTTGAAATTTAAGTACATCTCAGCCCATTTGATTGTGAGATCCACTATATTTAGTAATAATAATTGTTTTGTTACCATATTAACATCCTTTATTTTAGCGTATTTAAACATCAATAACACAGATACCTTAATAATATATGGCCTAAATAAAACCAGGAAATTTAAGTTATTAATTAATTCTCCTCTGTTAAAAATAAGCACTTTTTTAATCAATATTACTGCATGTGACAGTACGTAGGATGTAGAATGAACGTACTCTCTAAGTTCATTTTCAGATGTGTACTTCAATAAAACAAAAATGTATTTGATTTTTTAGCTCCTGTCTCTGTACTTTTACTTAAGTAACACATTTGAATACAAGACCGCTAACGCAAATCTTTACCAACATATTTGCTGTCAAACATATTGTAAATGTCTTAAGTTTGCAGTTGTTTCCCTCGCTCCATCTCCACAGTGACCGGTTCGTGCATCGCCGTGACTGACCACAGCCCTCAGACTCCAGATGAGCTGCAGTTAAGTCGAGGGGACATCGTCGAGATCCAGGGCCTTCTCCTCAGGGGCCTGGCCGTTTTCATAGGGACCCACACATCCACGGGACACACTGGCTTCGTCCATAAGGCCCATGTCAAGCCTCTCAACACTCAACCTCTGTAAGTGCTGCTTTTATTCAATATAAATCTACTTGACACACAAATACAAGCACATGATGATTATAAAGGTACTTAAGTAGAAGTAATTGCACTATTTAACTTATCTGTCTCCATGGAGAAGAGCAGGTGCTGAGTTACAGGTCACATCTGTGGAGAGCCAACCCTGTTCACAGTTATACATGCAAAATGTGATTTCAAGAGCAATAAAAACACCTACAATGAAATGTACACAAGTAAAGACGTGTTTTATGCCGTACTGTGCAACATTCTAGGCAAAGCTATCACATCATCAGACCCTCCATCAGAAAAGTTACATAGTATACCTTTAAATACAGTAATACTACAGAATACACATTAGTTTTAGTCACCATTAGTTGTGGGGATCCAATCGTGTTCATTGATACAGCACATTTCATAAACAGATACAGTTTCCAAAGTGCTGCACAATACAATAAAAGTGATACAATGAAATTTAAAAAAAACTGTGGTGTCTGCAACAATGTAAAAATCTGCAAAGTGTGTCAAAACTGCTTAACGCACAGGTCCAAGTTGTTTAATGCGCAAACTGAAATAGTTCACTGTAAATGCCTGAAATATAAGATAAGATAAGTTATGCCTTTATTGTCCACACATGGGGAAATGTTGGTGTTACAACGCAGTAGATACAGAGGAAAGGACAGATAACTTATAGGAAGTTTAAAAAAAAACACTCTTAATAGAAGAACTCTTATAAACAAAAAGAAAAACTCTTATTAACAAAACTCGTGTAAACAGGTCCTCTCATATCTTAACAGGGAATGGAAGGAAGAAAATAAAAATAAAGATAAAATAAAATAATAATAATAAAAATAGCTGGCATAAGACAAATAATACTAATAATAAAGGTAAAGTAAACACTCTTATTTACATCAGTTATATGCACATGAATATGACATTAATTGCGTGTGAGTATGACAGTAATTGCACATGAATATGACGGTATTGCACAAGGTTAAGTCAGTGTTTCACATGATGTTATTTTTGTGTTTTACATGAAGCCACTCTGTCATGGAATTAGACATACACCAATGCTATTCCTTAACACATAGAGAACACAATTCAATTTAGAATATGAAACGACACAGAAATATCAGACTTTTGTTTGGCATGCATGGAGAAAACGCCGGGACCGGTCACGCAGGCTGTTGTAAGCAGCCCGGCGACCCTCCTGAGTCTCACGCCGTTTTTTCTCATGCAGGTTGGTTTTATTAGATATTATGGAATAGGCGGGTCACATTTCTCATTGGTCAGCTTCACATCAAGGCACTTGTCTTTTACGACAGTCTTTCTTCCTTAGAGATAAAGCCTTGGGTAATGTTTACCCAACTCCCCCCTGGGGTGTTACCCCCCCTGCCTAGGGTAAACATCCTTTGCTCCATCTTTATGACACCTTCACAAATGCAGTTTGTCACACACCCGTTTTTCTCTTAGACTAATGATGCAGATAATATATCACTATTATGCAGATAAAATACATAACAGAAGTATAATCATATATTTAAATTTGATCACACACTCCCCTTCACCCGATGCTACGGTGACGGCCACAATGCAGTGATATGCCCCAAAAGCAAAATGAATGCACACATAAGTAACATTAGTAGTAATTAGATTAAACCACCCTTGTCATTACAACTCGTTTACATATTGCGTCTGCTAAAGTCATTCATTCACTTCAAAGTCATCTATTCTCAACCACTGCTTATCAATTACTCTGTGTTAATCATCTTTAGCGTTCGTAATTACGTTTAGCGCGTCAGCCTTCTGCGCACAAAGAGCCGAGCGGACTGGATAACGCTGTCTTTTGTTCGCTGCTGCAGAGACAGACGGTTTCTCTTTCTGACGGAGGAGGAGTGCGGCGCTCTGGCCCGGGTCAAACCCTGCAGCATCGAGCCGTGTGACAGCGGGCTGCTGGAGAAGCTCTTCACCTCAGACATCAGCTCTGTCTACAGGCTGGGTACAAAAACATATGGATGATAAGTATGAGTGATGTTAACAAAAATGAATGTCTCAATACTTTTTGGGAGTATTTTCGATAATGATATTCAGACTGTATTGTGTGTTATGATGTTAGTGTTAAAATGTGTCGTAAAATGTTTAAGTTTATGCTTAAATATCCAACAATTGTGAATGGAGTGTAAAATTGCACACAAAATTGAAGAAATGTCACGTCGTACAGAAATATTACAACATTTTTGGGGCATTTGTACTACACAAGATTCAAATGTTGCATATTTTCAGTGACAATATTAAGATTTTTTGAAAAATATTGCTCACCTCTATTTGTAGGTGTAAAATGTTACTTGATATAAATGAATAGGTACATTTTTGTAGACATTGGTTATGGACAAATATCCAACCCAATCATGTACAAAATATGCATACAAATAAACTGGAAGTTAGAAACAGTACTACCTACAGTAACTTGTGTTGGTATTTAAATCCACATTTATTGTAGCATGTTGTTGTTTTTCAGACAGACTGGATGATTCTGATTTCATGTACATCAAAAATACACCAAAGCACGGTAAGTTTTTTAAAAAGATATTTAGAGCGATACATCTTTCACAATCGTTTAATGTTGTGAAATGAGTTTCACTTCTTGCATTTAATTTTGTGAAAATGTCAAACTACCAAAAACAAAACTAAAAATGGAGAAGTTGTGGTAATTTGAGCACAGTTATTTCCAGACACGTTGTATCAAAAAGAACATTTCTCTTACAGTATTTGGCTACACATTTCATAGTAGTGTCAAAGTGCAGAAACAAGAACTGAAAAACTATCTAGGATGATCAGGAGGAAGTCAGCATTCGTGCCTTCAAATAAAACAGAAATTTCCCCCAAAAAATACTGATGATTTCAATGGTTGTTTTGTCGAATATTTCTCAGAATACAAGGCATCGTCCAGCGCCCGTCAGAGCCTGATGTCTGAGAAAAATGACGAGACTCCTCCGTATCATTCTTCCCCCCGTAACTCGGTGTCTCAGCCGTCTCCTCGCCCGTCCTTCCACCAGCCGCACGGCACCCGAGAAGGAGAGCGCCTGCCCTTTGACCCCGAGGACATTTTCAAGGAGCTGGACGAGTTCCAGGAGGAGCCGCCCCGGTTCTTGGACGAGAGCAGCTGGGACGGGGACGAGTCGGAGCTCAGTGACCCCACGCTTACTCTGCTCAACCAAGAACACTTCCAGGTCAGGACGGCCACTGCACACGCGCTTACCTTCTCACACATTAAAGCATTTTATAACAGTGATGTGAATGTGTAAAATATTATTAGATTAAATAACCTCCAAAGTCACAAGAATCACACATAAATAACTAAATATATATCTAATGTCTCAACATTATTTTCATTGACCATGACCATTGTAACGGAAGTTACAGAGTCCAATATGGCGGCCCTCGTGGCGGAGCAAATCACTTGCGGTTAGAGACAAGGCGTCTTCACATCTCGCAACGGAAAATCCCCAGATGTGTTGTCCTGGTGGTTAAGGATATGGCTTGTGGTGCAGGAAATCATGGTTACGAATCCTGCATGGAGCTAACTTTGTTTTGAGAATAAACTTTTTTAACTTATAGATTGCACCTCTGGTGGTACTTTCAGGTGGTACGTGGATTCCTCTGCAATATTAGTGTTTGCCTAATTCTTCTTTTCTATTTTAGACCTAGTTTATATGTGAAATATTCTTAGTTTAGACCCAAAATAGTACAGCCATAGGCCTGACTTGGGTCTGGTGTGTGAATGTACACCGTACTGGTACTGGTACTCAGAAAGCTTCTCTTTGTTTGTTTTATTTTTTTTGGTTTGGTGGGACTTGGAGTGAAGTGTTTGAGAACCACTGCCACATGTGGAAGATTCACAGTGCATTTCTTGTTTTAAAAAAGAATACGACATTTAACTGAAGAAAAAAAAAGAAAAGAAAGATAGAAACATACTCGTAGAAGTAAAAGAAAGTAAAATGTTGCTCTGTAGCTGTAACGTTCTTCTTTTTGGAGCTGTTTTTCAAACTAAAAGCAGAATTCTAGCCTGTATGAAGCTGGATAAAGTCGGATGCTAAACAGAAATCCTCTGTTTGTTGCATAACTGAACAGAATACAAAGACAGTGTTATGATTGTATTTCATTATAAACTGCTATTTCCAACAAGCTCGTCATGAGTTACTTGTTTTGTTTCTGCAGGACGAATTCCTTCCCCTCTATGACAGGCAGTATTCCTTCCTGTGGGAAACATTCAGAGGTAAAAGTGAGGAGGAGCTGTCGGGGCACTTTGAGAGCGTGAGGGAGTGTGCCAAGAGGCTGGGCATGCACTGGGCCCATAGACGCGCCTGTTTCCTCCTGGGCCGACTGTGCGCCAAGAAGCTCAAGCTCTCCCAGGTCTGTGCTTACTTTGACCACCGAAAGAGGGATTCATTTACACTCAATTTATTTGTTTACTCATATGATGTACTTTTGATGAGTTTACTATATTTTTTAGAATAAACATCATTCATAGGGATGTAAAGGGGCGTCAAGATTATCATGGCGATCAATAATGGGGTTGCACTACAATAATATTAGTGACAGTTTTAGAACATAAAAAAATGTATTATTTTGAATTAAATTTATTCTCAATAAAACATGAACCTAAATGTAAATTACTTTTTTACCTGAGTGTTTTAGTCACAGTATCTGTAAACGAAGAAAGATATTCTCTGTGCACTAGTCGACTAAAAGAGGCCCTTGATTTAGCTAAAACTCTTCACTGTCTCTTTGATCCAACCATGTATTTGACCTAAAGTGTCAAATACATGAAAATGAAAGTCACTTACTAGTAAAGTGTATATTTGTCAATAAAAAGACAGGGGGAAATAAATCACAATGAATTCCCAAATATCCAGCTAACTCATTCCGTCTCTTTGTCGCTGCGGTTCATAACAATCTTTATGATCCCCAAAGAGATAGTTAACCTAAAAAAAGGCATCAGCTAAAAAACTAAAGGCTTCAGAAAAAAAAAGGTTGAATTCATAAAGTGTGGGATGGGAATTAAAGAAAATGTTTGATCTCAGTAAACGTGAATAATCGGTAAATTGTGCTTTGTAACACAAATATCCTATATATCCTGACATTTTTATGCTTATGGTGACTACGATTTGAGTATTCACAGGTTTCAGTGTCCTGTTTTGAGTACCATTCTGTAGATAAAATATGTTGTTTTAATTTTTGCAGCATAATTTCTGTTAAATTTTCACTCTGAAACCCATACATATACATATATTTATTTTTTCATTTTTAATTTTTTCTTTATTACCCATAATCTATAAATAAAACAATAAATATGTTCCCACATCTCTCTCTAATTAAAGTTTATTTGTATAGCACTTTTCACAGGCATAAAACACTATCTGATGATTTTTTAGAATATTCTTTTTTGCAGCCGTCAGTTTCTAATAGCACTCCAAGATCCCTGCACACATTGTCAGTATGCAACATTTTCACATTTCCTTTCTCTTTTCCTCTCTCTCCTCAGGCGCGTGTTTACTACGAAGAGGCCTTGAACGTTTCCGTGGACAGCTTCCGTGACACTCCTCTTTTCATCGCTCTCGTCACAAACCTCACGGCTGTTTACCTGAAGCAGAAGATGACGGACAAGCTGCCACTCACTCTGGAGAAGGCCTGCGCTCTGCTCCTGTGCCTCCCCTGCCACAGCTTCACCTCCAACGACGAGTTTGAACTGCTAAGCCTTCTGCTGCGACGCTCCATCGTCCTGGGGGACAAACACCTCGAAGCTCGCGTCTGCTACCTCGCATCCGACCTCTTTCTGTCCGCACGAAAAGCCGACGACGCGCTTCCCTTCGTGGAGCGATTGCACTTTCTCTCGGCGACGATATGCAACAGCGAGAGCCGGCCCATCGCTCCCGTCGACCTGAACTGGCTCCTGAGTGGACTCTACCACCGCAAATACATGCCTTACTTAGCGTTGGCGTCCGTCAGCTTGGACTCGAGGCAGGACCACTCCCTTCAGGATGCTTTTCAGAGGATTGAATTATTTATCAGGAACTCGGTGAGACTGAATCCGTGCTGGAAAGAGGGCACGTCGCTGCTGCCGGCTCAGATTGTGGTTTACCTGCAGCAAGCGTTGGCCATCGCGGAGAAGGGCGAGGAGCTGGACACGCAGAGGGACCTGTGCCTGGGGTTGGCCTCCCTGTACCTGCAGTACGGGGCGCTGGAGAAGGCCGTGCGTTGTGCCCAGCAGGCCGTGGAGACGGGGGGGCACATCAACGAGGAGGAGAGCTTCGAGGCGTCCGTGCTGTACGGCTGGCTGCTGGTTCTGACGGGGCAAGCGGAGAAGGCCGGAGCCGTCCTTCAGCCGCTGCTCACGTCACTGCAGGTAACTACACGGGCGGGGTCGATGCAGGTGTCACCGGTGGATGTTGGTGTTGGTTTCGCTTTTCTTCAAACGCGGACTTTTTCAGACAAGCCACATGATTCAGTCGCTCTCGCATCATCGGGTTTATTTATTTTATTTTGAATTATTCCGTTGTTAATGGTTTTGTTTGAGTGTCATGTGCAGTGTCCTTGGGTGTTTTGAAAGGCACTTACTAATAACATTTTATTATTATTGTCACTATGATGATGAGGATTATTATAACTGGGGTTGTTCAATGTCCATTAAATTATTACATCACAATTCAACACAATCAACTATATACATGTTTTATACAATTTTTGAAACAGCACATGAGCAACTAATTGTGAGAATATTTAGTTTTAACTTAAAATAAAATAGAGTAAAACCAAATCAAATATATAAAGTAAATATACAAATAATAGTATCATCATTTCACATTTATCCAGTTTGTGTAAACTGAATCTGAATTTAGTAGGATGTATGCCAACGTAAACCTGCTCTTAATTCTTTAAGGGGACACATACTGTAACATTTACTTTCATGAGCTTCTAACCATGTTATAACATGTTTTTGATTCTTCCTGTATCGTCCTGCATTTACGGCTGGAGTGCTCAGAAAATGTCTGGTTTCACCCACCCCTTATCCCCGCCCACAGCTCTGTATTTACTCGTGATTATGCGGATGATAAAAATGTCAAGTTATAAGACAAAAAAGAAGAAAATTAAAACCGGTTGCATGTTATGGTGAAATGTCACTATTGTGGCCTTTCAGTTCTGCAATTTTAAACAGGAAGTCAAATAACTATTTCTATTATTAAGATGATTTAGATGCATATTGCAGTTTACAATGAACAAACTGTAATGAAATGATACAAGTATGTTAGCGTTTGATATAGTTGAATGAAAAAAGCGTAATAATGTCCACTTCTTTCATGCATGTGTTTGTGTCTTTAGTGCACAGACAGTCCCACTCAGAGAGGAGTCATCCACAACCTGCTGGCTCTGAGCCTGAGGAAACAGCAGCGGATCTCAGAGGCTCGTGGACACCTTCAGGCCGCGCTGATCATCTCCAGGGAGAGCGGCAACCAGAGGAATCAGGCTTTAGCCCTCGCCAACCTGGGCTGCCTGGCCTTAGATGTGGGCGCAGCGTCTGTAGCAGAACTATTACTCGTCAGGTAAGACATTTATACTCCCCGGTTATGAAAAAAGAGGATAATCACACATATAAATCTTCTTTATCCATGAATTATTTATGGGGTTCAAAATGATGAGAAGTTGGGACCGTTGTCATAGCAATCAACAATTTAAAGCAAAACATTATATCTGTGGGTACTATATTTTATTCATGAGGGGAGTTCAGTTGATACAATATTTATTCATTTTGACGGTCGTATTGGATTTAGTTGAAGTCTATTCTTATTATTAACTTATATTTTCTTCTGCTGGTCGGTTGCATGTCTGTAACAAAAATAATTTCCACTTGGGGATGAATAAAAGTCATTTGGATTTGGGTTTTTGAATGATAAAAAGCCGAAGACAAAGAATTAAATTGAATTAATTGTTTGTTTGTTTTTTTGCTTACACCATTTTTGTAATTCACTGGAACAACAATTGTAGACACGATTAACATGTGTTTATTTAGCCCTGCCTCATCAGAAATAATATTCTAGCTCGTGTTCTTCCAGATCTCTGCACCTTTTCATGGAGCTATGGGAGAGTCCGACTGATGAAGAGCACGTGCAGACTTACCTGTGGCTGGGGCGGAGCTACAAAGACCGGAGGCGGAGTCAGGACATCCGGAAGTGTTATGAAATGGGATTACTTATTGCACTACATGCCAAAAATTTGCACAGTATGTGACTTTCTATTGTATTCTCATATGACATTATGACATGTGCAAAAGACCAATCTACAAATAATGAAAGTGAGCATGTATATTAGTGATTAGCTCCATGATATTGCTATATAGAAACATAAAAAAAAAAATTCTTGCCCCCATCTACATTTTTTAAAAGGTTGCTAATGTTTTAAGTCATTAGAAACACTGAAACTACCGAATTTTCCGGACTATAAGTCGCAACTGAGTACAAGTCGCACTAGCCAAATAATGCATAATAGAGAAGCAAAAACATATATAAGTTGCACTGGAGTATGACATGCGGTTGCAAGTGTGAAAATAACAAATAATATCACATCGCTCTGGAGTATAAGTATATAAGTATAAATATAAGTATAAGCCAAAACTTTGAAAAAAGGTATTATAGTCCGGAAAATACGGTATATCTCATCCTTGTACACAGTATCCACATGTTTTGTTTACCCGTCATGGGCAACACTTTGAGGACTTTTAACCATTCAAAAGACCAATTTTTTAGTTTTGAATTGTTAATTACAACGACAACAATCTAAATTCTCCATTGCTCGTAGATCCATGAATACAAGAAGTAAAGTGCACGATATCGACGCCTATTTCTTTGTCCTAAAGGTCAAATGGTGGTTGCCAAAGTCTTAAGTCGGCTGTACGCTAACCTGCTGCTGTACGTTCAGAGCATTGTTTACTACGAGCACTGCGCCTCGGTGTCCCGGGAGCTGAAAGACAAGCAACTGGAGGGAGAGTATCTGGAAATCCTCAGCAGCCTCTATCTTTCACTCAACACCGAGAAGTACGATATTCCACCGTCCTTTCTGTCACTATTGAAGCATTTCCGCCACGTTCTCTATGAGGTTTGTCCCGTGTGCTGCGTTACAGGTCATCTCGTAAATCTCTGGACTACACAAAACAGAGCCTCAGGATTTCGATTGACCTGGGCAAAAGGGAGGAGGAGTCAGAGACCTGGCTTCAAGTGGGACGCATCTATTACCTTATTTCAGAGGATGAACTGGCCGACATGTACCTACAGGTAAAGGGAGAGGATTAAGAATGCTGTTAATCACTAAAGGTGACATTTTCTTGACTTTTTTTGGTTCCAGGCGGCTGTGAAAACTGCACTGAGAATGAACGACCCTCACTTCACGATGAGCATCTACGAAGAAGCAGGAGATGTTTACTTCAAAGGCTGCAGGAATCGCATGGCCTCACTACCTTTTTATAGAGTGAGATGATGAAAAAACACATTGTCCAAACGATTTCTACAGTTTTTTCTATTCTATTGTGCTATTGTTTTCTTTTCTTTTCCAGGATGGCGGCTTGCCTTTTGCACGATGTATTGGGGATGTTCACTCTGAGTTTCGATTGTTGAGTAAACTGACCGATTTGTTGATGGACCAAAAAGAATGGGACGAGGCCCTGCAGTACGCAACGCTGGCTGTTGAGGTTGCAGGAAAAACAGGTAAATCTAGTGTTCTAATCTAAGTGGATCAACTTTTCAGCTGTCAAACCAGGAAGATGAGACGGGATCGATGAAAAAAACACCAGCACATGATCTAAAAAAAGAAAATTGTCATCTGCAAACTGAGAGTGTGATGTTTTTAGTGTGTCTGCTCCTGCGCACCGTAAAATAAGCGTTTATATTCTTATTGTTGTATTCAAAGGCGTGCATATAAATGAGTGGACGACCTACCACCGCCTGGCCACAGTTTACCACAGACTGGAGCAGTACGAGATGGCAGAAAACTACTACCTCAAGGCTTTGTCGTTCTGTCCTCCCTCCATCGAACACCCGCTGGAGGCGCGATACTACACCAGGGTGTACTGCAGGCTGGGCAACTTCACTCTGTACAAGCTTAAGGTGACGCGGCACGTTTGGCGACGCACTTTGTTGTACTTAGCTCAGGAATGAAACGATTTGATGTTATGTCTTTTTTTTTTTATGCATTACCAAATAGGGCGACCAACACAAACACCAACTTTTTACTTATAAAGCAAAGTCCTGCACATTAAACACAGAATAGACAAAGTGCTATTACAAACATTAAAACGCTAGAACAAGTCGGTATTAAAAACAACAAGAAATCTAAAAGAAACACCTCGCTCGGAGACAAATGTTAGTACAAGTGGGACAGGTTCGGTCAATGTGGCGGGACGGACAGGATAACATTTTTGCTTATGGATAAAGACTGCAATAAAACCGTATAATTTGTATTGTTTAAACACAGTTAGACAGTTTGTAATAGCAATCACATCATTATAAAAGAGTTATAAAGACATGAAAAGTGAAAAAGGTGGATTTGCTCTAAATAAGTGGGACAAGGGACAATCAAAAGGGGGACAGAAGGTCACCATATAGTGCTCAATCGGACTAACAACCTTTGTAAGAACAATTCCCTCTCTGTCTGTAGGCCAGTGATAGAACATAAATCCTACTAACATATGTTTATAGATGTTCTTTTACCTCACTGACTATTGCTATTGTGCACATTTCCCAGGACGCCTTTGATGCAGTGGGCTACTTCCACTTGGCTCTGGCCGCTGCCCTGGAGGACCCTGCAAACCCCGAGGCTTTGTACGTCGTTTACATGAAGTTGGCGGAGATATACGGACACCACATGCCTGACGATGAGCTGTGTAAAGTCCACAGGGAGAGAGCGCACAGTCTAAAGAGGGTCCTGGGAGGGTCCACTGCTGCTGCTGCTGCTGGAGGGGAAGGCAAAGACAATGGAGAGTGTTGTCCGAGGGAGGAAAAGGATTCTCGTTCGGGACATCCAGAGCGGACAGGAGAAGATAACAGCAGCGCTTCAAGGACTTGTCTAGTCAAAACAGACGCACAAACCTCAAATGTGGATGCTATTTTAGGATATACTGTGAAGAAGGAAGCAGACGTGAGTGAACTTGGTGCAGATCGTCCTAATGCAAGTCGTTCCCACAGTGAGAGTAATCATTTTACCGAGTCTTTTCACACGGCTAAAGAGGACTTCACGGACCCAAGCAGCAGTTCAACGGACGCTGTGCAAACGACGGACTGGCTCAAGGAACAGAGTGACCTGCAGCCAGAGCACAAAGCACCAGAGCAAATACCAGTGAATCACACAAGCGGAATCGGCGGAGAATTAATTCCCAACGATTTCGAGCCAAATATCCAGAGCTCAACAAACGCGGAGAGTGATTTTCCCAATGTTTCTGGTGAAAATGAAGACAGTTTTGAAGAGATTCACGTGGACAGTGAACAGATTGTTGACCGGATTGATGAAGCTGAAGAAACATTTAGAGTCAGTCACAAATCGGATGCAGCTGACAGTGACAACAAACACTTCTTTACTATATGATGCCTCTACCCAACATCGTTGAATGCACTTAATGTGAAAATGATTGTCTTGAAAACTTGATTTAAAGCATTTTGTACATTTTGTTTTTGTAAAAGAATGATAAATTATATGCTTTTTCATATGTAAAACTTGCACTTCTGATGATGCTTTTTATAAAGAATATATATGGGTATATGCAAAGTCTATATAAACTATTAAAACATCAACATCAACGTCATCATTGTGTTATAAAACAAAAAAAGACTGAAATAAACCATAAGCAGGCGTGTCAAACTGGAGGAGTGAAGGAAAAAGTACTTGTTTGTCCAGGGTCCCAAGCAGGACAGGGGACCTCCACACGTCTGCAATGTGCATTTATCACATCACAACATCTAAGTTTGTCCCCAGGGCCCAGAATGCTTAGCGTCAACGTCTCAAAACAACCACAAGAGCGCGCTATTGAGCTTCCAGCAAAAAACATCTGCAGTTCCGTCTATGTCCACGTGTCGGCAGTAAAAGACAATGAGTCCTCTCGTTTTATTGCATTTCCAGTGCAAGAAAACCTGCCTCAAACAAAACTGCAGAAGTCAGAATATTCAACAACAAAAAAAGTGTGAATGAGGAAGTGAAAGGAGTGTCCAGTTTCAACTTAGTAATAATAGCCATGTTATTCACAAGTTTTGAATATTGTGTGTCAAAATAGATCCTTTATTACAAGGAAATGAATGTGTTTTCCTGTTGTTTGCACGCTGAGGCCCTGAGCCGCACGACACAGTGTTTGCATCCACCATCAGAATACAGATCAGCTGCAGATTTGCACATTTGTTCCTTCAACCGGGGTGAAAACAACATGTTGAATTGGTTCTGAAACAAGCGGCGTATTGTTCTTCCTTTTAAGAATCCCCTGGGTTATTTCTAGTCTTGTGGGACTGAAGTTGATGTTCAATTAAAAGAGCAAACTAAAAGAGCCCCATTATAAACAATTCAAGATGATTTTATAAAAAAAATGGCAGCAAAAGCAAACTGTGTTATACATTTTTATAAATTTGCTGCTTTTTTGTCATGATAACGTAATTTCTTTCCATAGTATAACATTGCCTCTGATGTAACAACTATAGAGGGAGTTTAGGGAAGTACCATCCAACATCATCATTCAATCTTTTACCCCATCTTTCATTTCCTGCTTTGTGCTGTGTGTAAATGTATGCAAACGCTCTGACCTCAAAAGTCTCATCGCATATTTATTTCTCATGCAGTTTTCAGTGTATGGTTTGCTTTGGTCACGAGGACACAATGTGCAAAGTAAAGAAGAGTTATAAGCTGGCTGTCCTGTTAAAACCATCTCAAAACAACATGAAACTGGATCTATGTCTCAAATCCCTTGACATCCCGGGCTTGACATGAGGGTTTTGTTGAGGGTTTGTCAGTGAGATTAGGGTGGGGTAAGGGACATTGTGCACGGGACTACCAGGCATGTTAGAGAGCCTTCATTTTCACACCGACATAACGGTCATACAGAGCATACTAATGGACACGTGCTTCTGAAGCAGTGAGTATGTTGTATGTGTAGCTTAAAGAGATTTGATTATCCTTTTTGTAACAGATCCCATGTGAAATAAGATCTACTGGGATATTAATATGGCCAACAGTTTGTATTCACACATTAAAAACAATTTGGATTATTTTGTTTTCATCACAGTGACGATATAATCAGATTATATCAAAGTAATCTATCAGAAACGTGTTAAAATGTGCCTGTAAATGTCTTGATGGAGGTTAATGTAACGTGAATGCACTTTTAAATTACTTTTATTGATCAGTTAAACATTTAAACTTTGTATGTACCGTCTATCTATGGGTTTCAGGCGAATGATTCCTTACTGACCTTTCCCCATTCAAAATACACAATATTTAGACTTGAATAGCTATTGCTTTAACAACATAGATCGGACTGTTGCCATGACAAAACAGGAAGGAAGTCTTATGCCTGAAACCTATAGTTCCCATTTCTACCACCAGTTTAGTTGAATATCAAAGACGATTGTGGACAATGCACAACAAATAAGAAAAGTACTATGTTAGATATAAGAGAGCCACACTGAGAAGGTCATGATTGATCTGCAGCGGGGCTTTTCCCGGCTTCCCTCGGAGCTCCCCTCTGTTTCTGGAGCAGGGTTGAATAATATCATTTCACTTTTGGAAATCAAAATTCTGAGTGACACCAAGGATCTGTTTTGTCCCAGTACAGATATGATGTAAACACAGCTCTAAGGGTCAGAATGAGAACGCTGTGTGCTGCTATAGGGATGTGTTAGGAAAGTGAGGAATAAGTTTGGACCGCTATAAACCGTTTAAACTGAACTAGATCTAGTTTTCACAATTTTAAGACAGTAAACATCAGATAAAGTGTGTCCATTGATTAGTCAGGCAGCATGATTGATGAAAGCATATTGTTATAATTATTGTGTTAGTTTCAGTCATTATATCACTTTAGTTTCACCTTCGTACTACAAACCTACAATAGTAAGACTTTTCCTTACATTTGAGAAAGTTTGTAAAACGACCAAACTAGTAAAGTTCAGATTTTGATATGAATGCAGAAACTCACACCCAGAAGCAGAATAGACAGACCCCAAATCCCACGTGAACTTGAATGAAAAAGCATCGCAGACTTCGGTTTGCTCGCTTGACAGGTTCTCCAAATGCCTCAGTCTTGACTCCAGCCCTGGGGGGATTCTGCAACACTCGACACTCCCTCGTGCGTTATGAGACACTGGACGTCGGCCATAAGTCCATTTAGTCTATACCCACACGCCTAGTTAGTCTCCTCGCTGTTTCCTCACAACACACAGACCTTTAACTCCTTTTTAGGCCTGGCTTTGCTTCGGCTTAAAACATATTTTCCTCTCATTGGTAAACACTGAAGCGTGCTAGGGAATGCTAATGGACTAGAGAACTGCTCCGTCTGCTGTTTAATGTCAACGCCAAAATGTGACAACAACTGTTTGCTGGACTTTAAAACACCTTCAAACACCTCCAGCCATGTCTTAAAAGGACAGAACCCGAGGCAAAATGAGTGGAAAAACAGACAAAACAAACAAGCTTTTATTTATTTTGTAAATGTTATTTGAGTACATAACAAGAGACAAGATACTATAGGGGCAAAGTGGAAGCAACATCTCAGTCATTTACTATTTTAAGTTTACTATTTAAAGGTGTCCAATCTATGGTTTCTAAGAGTCAATGCGAAGTACACAAGAAAAAACCCTCACCTGAAAGAGTCACTTATCTTTGTCTATATTTGTCTCATCTTAAGCATCTTTGGGTATCTTTAAAAGCGCTGTAAGTGTTGTGTATATTCCTATTCTTATCTCCATGGAGACAAGCGTGTCACACAGTGCATCTCCAAGGCCACTGATATTGTTGGCACATAGCAGCGGGACGGTCTGTCTGTGTTTCCTTCTGCGATTATATTTCACTTCCTCATTCAGACTCACGACTGAACCTTGATGCCCCAGACAGTCGTACTGGTTCACCCAAGAACGGACCAGAGGTTGTTACACAAGTACTGTAAAGGCCCGATTGTTCAAGAACCATCAAAAATACAAATAATCGCTTGCAGTACAATCAAGTGGCGCGCGGGCTCCCATTGTCGCATTGATCCTCGGGGCAAATTGCTGCTGTCTTTTCTGTCAGATGATTGGCCCACTACGGCAATAACAGCCGTATGTTTCAGACGTATTATCCGCACTGTAGTGTTTCCTTTCTCACACAGGACGCTCTCATTGAATCAACAACTGCATATGCTTCTCATCCTTCACACTAAAGGCCCGGTGTTACTATGTATAACTTAATATATCAGAGAGACTTGAACCGCTGTTGCACTAAGGAGGGAATTTGTTTAAACTGGAGTAAATATATAATCACTTCTAACTAAGTTGGGTAGTGTCTGTGGTTGAAGGTATTTTTTGCACTAACATGGTGAGTGTGTTGAAGAGTGGACTTTACAATAACGCAACCTGAACAAGCACAATCGAAGCGACAACAGGCGCAACTGAAACAGCACAACGTGAAACTACACTGTGACATGGCTAAAACTAATCCTGGCATGTTATTTGTAAGATTGCATCAGTAGAGAAGTAAAACTAAAACTAATTGGAGAAACTAGTATCGGTAAGTAGAGTAATATAATCTGATTTATACTGTAGAGTTAATGTAAATGAAAGGCCTGCATATTAAATATGCATAAAACCTGGTCATTTACATGTATAATGAGAAAATAATGTTATCTGAAGTGGCAGTGCAAGAAATACAAATGTACAAATCAATGAATAGTGTCATTAAGAATCAGAGTTACTTTTGTTCATCCCCAAGAGGAAATTATTTCTAATACAGACATGCAGCCGACCAGCAAAAGAAATAGAGTTATCAAATAAAAGAAATGAATTAAATCAGCATCACATTAAGACACGAAATACTATGAAGTTGTCTTTTCTCAGCTAAACTCGCAGTACAAACAGAATACATTTACATTTTAATTTAGCACGCTCACAACCTAGATACTACAAACAGAAAGCTTTTGTTGCTCGTAGAAGGATTTGCCGTGGGAAGAATAACAAAAACACTGTGAAATATATAATTCAAGTGGAAGATTCTGATTCTGAAGTAGAATGATGGTGTCTGAGAAGTACAATTTTATTCAAAGTTATATTGCATGTCCATTTACTTTATTTGACCGTGATTAAAGCCTAGAAGAGAGTAATGTGCTGCACTCTATTAGCTGACACTCAGAAATTCTTGTCTGGGGGAAAGAAAAGAAGGCAATGATGTCAGCCTTAAGTAAAGGTCTGAGTGACAGTTAAAACAAAGCCGAGGCGCAGAGTGGCCAGAGAAGTGTGAGGCGACAGAGCAGAGAGAGACGGGGGAGGTTTCCAGGCTCTTTGTTTCTTCAGCTTTTTACCCCCATTCAATAAGAAAGTTTTAATTAAACAGTTCAATTTAAAGTATTGGATTGCAGAGGGTTGAATTAACACTTGATACAAAGTGTTGAATATATCTTCATCCATCCAATTCCTCTTTTCTTTGAGATTTTGTGCATCAAATATTTTCTGATAAGAGAGCCAGTAAAAACCAGTGAGCAGTACATTACTTATACACACATTATCTTCTGGCTTGGGACTGGCACAGAGAGTACTTTGGTTTGTGAATCAATCAATCAAACTTAAGTAAAAGCTTCATAATACATTAAAAACAATCCCACATGTCCACAACCACCCAACCACACTACAACCCCCTGACCCACCCAACCACACTACAACCCCCTGACCCACCCAACCACACTACAACCCCCTGACCCACACAACCACACTACAACCCCCTGACCCACACAACCACACTACAACCCCCTGACTCACACAACCACACTACAACCCCCTGACCCACACAACCACACTACAACCCCCTGACCCACACAACCACACTACAACCCCCTGACTCACACAACCACACTACAACCCCCTGACCCACACAACCACACTACAACCCCCTGACTCACACAACCACACTACAACCCCCTGACCCACACAACCACACTACAACCCCCTGACCCACACAACCACACTACAACCCCCTGACCCACACAACCACACTACAACCCCCTGACCCACACAACCACACTACAACCCCCTGACCCACACAACCACACTACAACACCCTGACCCACACAACCACACTACAACACCCTGACCCACACAACCACACTACAACCCCCTGACTCACACAACCACACTACAACCCGCTGACCCACACAACCACACTACAACCCGCTGACCCACACAACCACACTACAACCCGCTGACCCACACAACCACACTACAACCCGCTGACCCACACAACCACACTACAACACCCTGACCCACACAACCACACTACAACCCGCTGACCCACACAACCACACTACAACCCGCTGACCCACACAACCACACTACAACACCCTGACTCACACAACCACACTACAACCCGCTGACCCACACAACCACACTACAACCCGCTGACCCACACAACCACACTACAACCCGCTGACCCACACAACCACACTACAACCCCCTGACCCACACAACCACACTACAACCCCTGACCCACACAACCACACTACAACCCCCTGACCCACACAACCACACTACAACCCCCTGACTCACACAACCACACTACAACACCCTGACCCACACAACCACACTACAACCCCCTGACCCACACAACCACACTACAACACCCTGACCCACACAACCACACTACAACCCCCTGACCCACACAACCACACTACAACCCCCTGACCCACACAACCACACTACAACCCCCTGACCTACCCAACCACACTACAACCCCCTGACCCACACAACCACACTACAACCCCCTGACCCACACAACCACACTACAACCCCCTGACTCACACAACCACACTACAACCCCCTGACCCACACAACCACACTACAACCCCCTGACCCACACAACCACACTACAACCCCCTGACTCACACAACCACACTACAACCCCCTGACCCACCCAACCACACTACAACCCCCTGACCCACACAACCACACTACAACCCCCTGACCCACACAACCACACTACAACCCCCTGACCCACACAACCACACTACAACCCCCTGACCCACACAACCACACTACAACCCCCTGACCCACACAACCACACTACAACCCCCTGACCCACACAACCACACTACAACCCCTGACCCACACAACCACACTACAACACCCTGACCCACACAACCACACTACAACCCCTGACCCACACAACCACACTACAACCCCCTGACCCACACAACCACACTACAACCCGCTGACCCACACAACCACACTACAACCCGCTGACCCACACAACCACACTACAACCCGCTGACCCACACAACCACACTACAACACCCTGACCCACACAACCACACTACAACCCGCTGACCCACACAACCACACTACAACCCGCTGACCCACACAACCACACTACAACACCCTGACTCACACAACCACACTACAACCCGCTGACCCACACAACCACACTACAACCCGCTGACCCACACAACCACACTACAACCCGCTGACCCACACAACCACACTACAACCCGCTGACCCACACACCACACTACAACCCCTGACCCACACAACCACACTACAACCCCCTGACCCACACAACCACACTACAACCCCCTGACCCACACAACCACACTACAACCCCCTGACTCACACAACCACACTACAACCCCCTGACCCACACAACCACACTACAACACCCTGACCCACACAACCACACTACAACCCCCTGACCCACACAACCACACTACAACCCCCTGACCCACACAACCACACTACAACCCCCTGACTCACACAACCACACTACAACCCCCTGACCCACCAAACCAAACATCACACACACACAACTGTCTCATGCACACACAGTTGAGGAAGCACCATCAGAGGAGCAGATATAACAAGTCCCTTCTCTCTCTCCGCGGATGGTCTCATCCCTGAGGACGGTCTCATCCTGAGGACGGTCTCATCCTGAGGACGGTCTCATCCCTGAGGACGGTCTCATCCCTGAGGACGGTCTCATTGGGTCTCATCCCTTTCTTTAAGCTCGGGGCCCAGGGAGCTTGAGGGCTCTGCCCCAAGTGCACTTTTGCCTTCACCTTCCATTGAGCCCTTGGCATTTCTCCAGTTTCTCATGTTCCCTTTTCCTGATGTTGCCATCAACCCTCAAGCCCCCGGCCTCTGGTAGAGGACCAGGGGTTAGAAAAAGGGATGATACCAAGGGGATTTATTTCTATAAAATAGTAAGCATGAAATAAATAAATTGAATACATTTGAATACATACATAAATAAAAAGGTGGGTCTGAGCCTTAAAACCTGATTATTTTCTTTGGCCCTGGGCTTCTCCAGCGGGCCGTTCCTTAGATGAGGACTGTAATACTGGAAAGGCGACTTGCCCTGAGTGTGTGTCTTGACTTCTGTAATAATTAGGGGGAAAACAGTTCGAAAGATAAAATTAATTCAAGTCAATTGATTTTTGTAATGCCCAAAATCACAACAAGTTGCTTTGTTAAGAACATGTAAAAGAACCCCCCTCCACTCCTTAACAATAGCTCTACTATTCAGCCTTAAATATTATTAATTATACCTCGTATCCACTACTATAACTGCCACGGGGGTTGAATTAATTTCACTTGAATATGATAAATCAAGACAAAGTACCACTGTATGTTTAAATTCAGCAGAGCCTTTGTTTAAACAAAAATGAAGCACACTATTTTCCTTAATGTATATTTCTCTAAACATTACAGAGACTCAATGTATACACTGTCTAGACTTGAGTTATAACGTTATCGACTTAAAATAATGGCTAGGACTGAACGCCTTTGTTCTCCTTCCTGGGCCGTGGGAGCCGCCTTCTGTCCCCGCTTTGGTCCAGCTCTGACAGTAATTCCTCACACTCTCACTCATTCCTATGGGCAGAGCAGAGTGACCGGTCCATATGCACATGGGTTTGGATCTGGAGGAAGACTGTCCCGAGATGACCCGGGGGTACGTTACACACTTGTACACCCTCTCATCGGGCTCAGGTCTTTGGGAGTTGCATATGAACCTGTTGTTAGATCCAACTCCTACTATAGGTCAGTGTTTAAACTTGATTTATTTTCTATTTATCAGAAATCAGAAAAGTCTCATCTGAAAAAGTGTTATAATAAAATAAAAAAATGCCAAAAAACAGATATAGCGTTTACCTCTGAACTAGATTTGGGAACTACAGTGAACAGTTCCTATTGGTTAAAGTCTTCTTTTTATATGTATAATTTAAATGTGTATTTTTTTTTTAATATATTTTATAATTTAACAAAACAAAAAGAACATCACACAAATGCAAAATAAAAAGTGAAAAGTGAAAAGCCTAACCCAAAAGGTCAATCATGTTCAGTAGAAATGGGAGCGCACCTTAAGCAGCTACAGCCCCTGAACAGCTCTTCAATGTTTCTTATTGCTGTTTGACATTTCTATTTTCTGACCACAGCAACAATCATGCTGTGATTTATATAAAAAAAAAGTCGCAGATTGCCTTGTTGAAATGATAATGCAATCGTTTCATACGTATAGCACTTTTCTAGACGCTCACAACGGCTTCAATGCATTATTCATTCAGTGTCCACACATACAAGGAAGACGCATACATTACATTCTTACATAGGCAAGGTCGGTGAAGTGTCTTGCCCAAGGACACAATGACAGCGAATGGAATGGAGGCCAAATTGAGTAAAGATTTTCTATAAAAATAATTAAATAACAGTAAACAAATCTAAATTTCTGATAATTGTAAGACTAAATAACAAAAAAAAAGCAATCATTTTAAATTTTCATGTAAAATGTCAATTACTTTGCTTTTCTTACACAAAGGGGAGAAATACTTATAAGAGTACTTCATAAAAGTTGTTGTAAAATATGTAGCGTAATACTGTCTCCTATTAAACAAACACATAATGTAACTACAGTAGTAAATGTGTACTCCAGGCTTTGATATTACTCACATGTGAATGGCTTCAAATTGACATTTTCATAGTTTGTGATATTCTGAGATAAATCTCAGTTCCTCCATTGAAATTACATCATGTTCCACTATTTGTTTAACTTTTAAAGGATCAACAGAGCAGCAAGAAAGGCCATTTGTGTTAAAAACCTCAATGAATAAACATAATCAGATAAAACAAGCCATTCTAGTTCTTTATGGAGGAGACGGCAGAGGTTGATTGGAAAGTTCATGGTTAAAAATCTCTGACAGAACTTTTAATGGCATTTTCTTTGGCGTGCATGTTGTGTGTTTGACGTTTGCTTTCTTAACCTCGTGTCATGTGGGTCTGGTTTGTCAAAAGTTATGAATCGAGATGAGCTTTTACGTGTGCATGAGCTCTGAACGGGGGCAGACTTGGTGGGGCCTCTTTCGAAATAGCAAAGTATCAAACAAATCGATGTACGGGACAAAACTTTCACACAATGAAAATCGTGCCTTACCATCTTACCAAAATAGACACCTTTTTCCCCCCCGATCATACGACATGGTGGGTCTAATCTTCAATATAGGTGAATGCCCTCTTTTCATGAAACTGGAATTAACCTGTAAGTCTTTTGTGGCTTATCCCCTGAAGCAAAATGAGTGTGAATTTCCCCTATCAGAACATATGAAGCTCACAGCATGCACAGTAAAGCCTATAGACTTAGTTTGCACCTCTCTTAACGGATCAGACCAGATCTAAAGCCAGGGAGGACTGTGGGTATTTGAGCTCCTGACACGACTTAAAGTGAAATTGGAATCCGGCACTTGAAGCGAACACAGAGCTTTACAGGCTCAGAGGTCAAAATGGTGAAGAAGCATTGGAAATCGACAGCGTTACTTCAAGAATAATGACTCAATCAAAGGTGAAAGAACAAGGTGCAAGTGCTCATTACTGAGATTGAAACTCCAGATATCACCGATACTAATACTAGGGCTGTTGGTCACGCTAAATCAACCAGTAATACGCTATAATAATTCAAATTCTGTCTATAAAGTCACCCATGCATTTCAGATATTAGTGGTTTTCAGATTCTACAATAGCAGCGGTGGAAACAGTCATGTGAAAATACAACTGTAAAACTGCTATAAATGTGTTACAAAATGTGTACTTTAAGTGCATTTGACAGGTTTTCCAAAGGATGACTTTGATAAATATTTACCACTTCCTTCCAAACATTGTTATACGTTGGTAAAGTTGCAGTTTGTGAAGGAAAATTGAACAATAAAAGCTGAAAATGACAGGAAGTAAAGCTGAAAAAGAAAATGTCATTGAAAACACAGAGGCAATTTACACGCACCTGACACATTTTAAACAAGCGTTACACAAAATAAAGAAGTTATCACGTAATATATTTGTCAAAGTCTTAAGATTGTGTCATTTATATGGAATTCGGCCCTTGTTTACAGTGTGGTTGCCAGGTAACAGTTGTGGAATTCCCTCTGCCTATGTCTCATCTGCTGCTCTCGTCCAACCAGGAAGTAACATCATAAACGCCACCAAAATGGTCACACTGGGAAAAACGAGGTAATTTTTTTGGTAAGATCTTAAATATGATAATGTTCACAACATTTTAGTCAAAATTATAGTTTAAGGTTAGACTCAAACCAAGTGTAATCAAGGCACGCAGTGATTGACCAATAAATCATGAGTATATTTGAATTCTTCCAAAAAATATACAAATAAGACTGTTTTCCTCTCACTTCTGCTGCTGAAGCTTGGCTGGACGTCACGGTGTCTTTTAGTGGCTTCTACAGGCCGCTGAGCAGTACTGCAGGAAGCTTGGTTCTTCTTCTCCCAGCCCTTCATGTTCTGCTCTCCAACATGTGCTTTTACAACCAGAGCGGACAGCAGCTTGTTTTAGAGCTTTGCACATGCCACACTGAATAAACCTGAGTGGGAATCTTGGATGGCTGCAGAAAGTGCTTGACTGAGCATGTGCAGAGGGAAAGTGGAGCAACAGCAACGCCAAGTTTCCACAAGTGACATAAAAACTAGTCTTTGTTTGTAGCTAAGGTTCTGTTCATGTTTCCAACGAGTTAGTTTGACGTTAGTTAGAAATAAAGGCAGTGTTTTAATAACATAGAGTGATAATTTGTGTAATAAATGTATCGGTGAAGTGAGACTATTCAATCCATCCAGCAGTAGAATCAAGTAGCAGTAGCAGTAGAATCAAGTTAGTTTGGCTCAGTCAAATGTTTGCTCTTCAGGCGGGAAACCGGGGAGACACACTTTTGCGTGTACGTTTTTTCTTCTTCTTCACTTTTGCTTACCAATGTTTTAATAAAATCTCAAATGTTAATGTTAATACAAATCCTGATCCATAAAAATGTAAATGTGAATTTAGTGGTTTTAAAACACAATCTGCATATTCTCGAGGCAATGCGGTTAGATGTGATACAGACTGATATTCATAATTATTATTTTTACTTAACTTAATGTACATGTTACCAAGTGGAGGTGGGGGTCCTCAGAAATCAGCATAATACTAAAATTCTTTGTATGAATGTATATATGCGACGTTGATTTGGTTGTATTAAAGAGATTCATGACAATTTCTTGATAGATGAAACTATTTGGTTGGACATCGCAATAATAGTCCACATCATCCAGTCATGGTGTTATTGTTTAATACAAATTTTGCACGGATCGGGCCAAACATTAGCCAGCTGTAAAGGAATCGGGAGGAAACGGACGTGGGAGAACACAAACAAAAGAGGTTCGTCCGCTGTGACAGCCCGAGCCGTGATCAGATTACACAGGTGAGCACGCCTCTGCCACGCCCTAAAGCCCAACTCCCAGAGTAACGGTTCCACGTCCGAGCGCGTAGACGTCCGCAACACTTTTGAGTCAATCTCCGGGCTTCACAGCTGTGTTCAGAGACTTGTAGTGCGTCTAGTCACCGAGCCGTTAGTGATCCAGGTCGCTGCCAGCGTCCATGGCCTGGCCTGACCCCCGACTGTCGTGTGACATCGAGGGGGGACATTTAAAGCCTTTACAACGTCTGCCTCAGAACCGCTCCCCCCTCTGCATACAATATACATAGTGTTGATGAATATCTTCTGTCCTGTTTATGAGACAGTAAGTTGTTTGAGGATCTGGCACTCAGAATTTACACTGCACCAGGCTTTAAAAGGCTCTCTATTGGGAAAGCGTGACTAATGGGGCCGTGTAGCGCCGCAATCAATCTTCAACGCACATTAATTCACTCAAGTCGCCATGATCAATGCTACCGGAGCTCAGTTAGCCACACCTGTTGGCATTTGTGCTCTGAAAAATAGGAACGGTGTGACGCTAACGAAGGCCATTTACCGGATATGGCCGTAATTAAATTAAATCAAGTTCTGACAGCGTGACCAAACATTTAGCAGCATTAAATCTCCAAGACAATAAAACGATAACGTGATAGATATGAACGGATACAACGTGGTCACGGTTTATCGAATCGTTTTCATTGGTCAGTCTACTTTTTCATCATGACATTTTTAGTGATTGATGCTGTCAGTCATTGGAGAATGTTTCATACTTTATAACCTTCTAATTTATTATTCCAGGTGATTTTACACTAACTGGGCATACCTTTTCTGGTGTAGGGGTTCTGCCACCTGCTCGCATTTAGTCAACCATATGTGTTTTTATTGCTCAAAAATACCTTGAATAACAGCTTGTCTCCATGACGATATGAGTTTAATGCAATAACATCTCCATGGATAACCAGAAAAGATGCAGTACATTGTGCACCATTGAATGTATTTATTTTATTGCAATACAGGTAGTTTCTAAGAGGATTTTTTTTTTTTATTGAAGTGTATGTATTTCTTTCTTTCTTGTGACGGTGGATTGGGTTGCAGATTTCTGCACTTTTATGAATGAGTGCTTTTGAGTGTGCAAAGGTGAATGGATCCTTGATGTGTTAAGTGCTTTGAAAGCCCTTGGTGAAAAGTGTGAGCAACTTTACCAGGTGTTCCCATTCAGAGCAGCAAAGAAATCCTCCAGCCCCAAACTCCATGGCAGAATAAGCCACAAAATGCTTATGCAAAGTTAATAGATAAATATGCACATTTATGTTGATGTCTTATTTTGTGCAATCTTCATTATGAGAATTAACCTGTGATTTTGGTGTACCATTTCTTGTCTGCTACTGGAGCAAGAAGATTCAAATTAAAGTACATCATTCTACAGGTTTAGATATCTTTGGAGAAAGTGGGTAAGCTATTGTACATTTGTATTGAAATATAGCGAGGTCACTAATGGAAATGAGGTTCTGCATTTGTGGAGTTTCCTTTTTCAACATACCTCATAAAAATACCATGTAATCCAAATGGGTTTTGGTTAATGTCTCTGTAATTACTGGGCTTATCCTCCTGAAACTGGCACAACGTTGAACATCTTCTCTGTCAGCATGAATAAACAAATGACTTTCTCACAGCGTCAGAAAGCAATGCCATTAATCAAACTCAAAGACGTAATGGTTGTCATTTGAAAGGACTCCAAGCAATAATATTTATACGGTTTGTGAAGCCAATCCAAATCCAAAGTCTCATCACTTGGAATAGGTTTAATAGGCTCTGTCATCCATCTGAAAGCAACATCAGCAAATCCTCAAAGGGAAACTGAACCGTTTTTTCATCATAGATCCATGCAAAACATTTATTCAAGACATGATGCAATCGACATGATATTATAACCGCAAACTGCTTTTTTATTCAGCAGTTTGCGTAGTGATATCGATTAATGTCCCGCCGCTCTCTGCAGCTTATCTCTAGGGAGGCTTTTAAGTTTATGAAAATGAATGGCCAGCCTGCGATTGGTGGAAGGTAATGATAGACACTCGAACACGGACATCAGATAATTTATTTCCGTATGAAACACGACAGCAGATACAGTTCACTTGCACATTTTCATAAATAACAAACACAACACCCCGTCATCGTAACAGACTTCATTTTTACAGTGGTTTGTGCGGAAATATCAAAAAGAAACATTTAGTAAACATTCAACAGAGATAAGGCTGCTCCCGCTGCTGACATTTTTTGAATATTTACTTTTTTTCAAACAATGGCCAAAGCAATGGTTATTTATTCATCATAGGAATTCACATTAATAAACATGTTCACCATTGACAACATCAAGACTCTAGCAGAAGATTTCTCATTTTGTTTTCAGTTCCAGACAGGAAAAAGGAACTTCCTAAGACAACAACAGAAGAGGATCACTGGAACATCATGGCACGGCAATTATTATAATTCAATATTTTTTTTTTCTTTCAAAGCTTTGTATGAAAGCAGTGAAGGCAGCATAATGACTCACCTTTGACAATAAATATGTGCAAACATTTCAGTGAAATTTGTAAGACTAAACGCGGATTGCTAACGCACACGTATTCTTTTTTTTGTGTTCAAGCAGTGTGGAATGTACTAGTGTCGGCTAATTAGTCAAAGTCAATGCCCGTAACTGCACGTTGTCCTCAAGCGCTGAAGGAAGGGGTGACTATAAATTATGTTTGTCATTAGCGTATTGATGCAACCGTAAATAACACAGGGTGAAGGCCGCTGCTCGGAGTGTGCAGGTTGTACTTTTAAACAAGTAAGAAACACGTTATCGAAACACACCATCTAGACATGCGGACGTCACGTTTAGCTTTGTGTTCACAGTTTGAGACATTGCGTAACTGTACATTTGAAACCATCACTGGAAACCGCCCCGACCTTTGCCTCTAATTTTAGTACTAATAAATTAAAAAAGCTGACAGAGTGACTATAAATGATGTAATGGCTGGCGACGCCTTGTTTATCAGAGTCCATAAGGGCACGTTTGCAATGGCGGCTTTGTTTCAAGTAAGTTGCTTGGTTTTACACCTAAAAAAGTTCCTCCTGATCCACATTCCCTTGTATTGACATAAGCAATCAACTCAACGGCTTTGCTGCGAGCTCACGACCGTTATCTTTGTCTTGTAGAAATGAAAATTGTGATGGTGATTGTGAGAACATAACAATCCGGTGGCATTTGTTTTTGGCTTTGGAGTGCGTGGATCCGTGACAAACAGTAATAGATAATTGTGATTATGCAATTGTTGAGGATTGGCAGGTTGTGATGAATACAATCAAGAAAAATGTACAATATCACAAACTAAATAGATAAATGGTGTTTAATAGGTTTTTTGTCTCCATTAAAAGTTTCTTCATAAATAACAGTATTGATAAGAGTGAATTGGTGTTATTGTATAGATTGCGATTGACTTCACCGTCTGGAAGTTAATCACTGGCTATTCCAATGTACTATTTATTATTGAGTGCGGCTTGTACCCTGGTGCCACTGAGGGGCTGAGGAAAAGTGCCTCTCTGGTTTCAGTAAACACTGTAGATTCAGGAGCTCAGCTTATGAAGTTACCTAGGATATAATTGCATCTCAAATTGTACCAAATGCTCATTTCAAGGCATACACATTTTTCAAAAGGTCCTTGTTATGGTGTTTGATGGGACAGTGAGCTAACAAATGATGCAAAGATAACATTGTGTTGCGTTACGGTCCTTGGAGGTCGATTCTCGGCCGGAGTGACAGTTTCTCCACGATTCTGAGCAGTGTATTACAGTAACATTGCAATCAAGTAATAAAAACGAGGGCATTTCTCAAATCAGCCAAAATACGCATACAATTAAGAAGATTTATTAACCTGGACATTGTTAATATATTTGTAAGTTATAGATCAACGTCTGGAGAATCACTTTTTGCTATTGTTAGCGCTTTGTACCCATTAGCATATGCAACAGTGCATTAATAACTTCAGAGTTTCAAGTCGGGTTGCACAATGTTCCAACTTGAATTAACAAGTTCGAACTCTGAGGACAACTGGGACATTGCATCAGGCTATAGTTCTTTACATTTAACCACTCAAAAGACCATAAATGCTAATTAAGTAGGGGTACATTTTGTGTGTTCTTTTACTTCCTTTCATAATATTTGCTAGTGAACCAAAGGGTAAGACTACAATGTGTTATAACTTAATAATAATGCAAAAATGCACTGAAAACAACACATATGAAGGGCATAGCCTGGTTTTATGCTGTGACTTGCACTTAAATAATGTAAAATTTCTATGATCCAGAGCAGGCTTCCTTACATGACTATATATCACGTTGGCCCTGGGCGTCATCTTGCAGCACTCAGACTGTAGATAGCTATGTGTCCGTATCTCCTGTGCTATCTGGTGTTGGTGCCTCCCATAAAAACGGGGCCCCACTGCACTGCTGAACGCCGGCGCGAGAAAGTAGTCTGCAAGACGGACAGGTTCTGCTGCACCTGTTGTCGATCATCACGTCCGAACAAAAAAAAACAGTGGCCAAGTCTAATTCGAAAAAATGTCTCTGGAATGTATCCCTTAAAACCAAAGCACCGTCGACGCATCGCATTTGATCCTTTATTCCTCAATGTAAGTCTGGTTCAACGTGTCCGTGCCCAATTGGCAAAGGCCTATGGAATTCACAGCCCCTAACCACGCTCACTTTGAAGTAAAACTGCTAACGAATGCTGCTCGCCCGCATTTTTAGACAGGAGCGAGCCGACGCAATTACACAATATGCAGATGATAATGATTTGAAATGAACCGTGGCAAAGTGAATGAGCGTAGTGGCTGAATGACTATAAAACAAAACATGTGGTGAGGTAGATGTCAAAGCCAAAAGAACAAGTGTGATTCACTGTGAAATCTACAGTATGAACGTCAGAAAATAACAACTTGAATCTGATATTTTGCGCCCAAGTGATGTTATAACAAAATGGAGTGAAGGCTGTAATTCTATGGTTGATCTAATATGCTTTTAACCCGGTTTATGATTAGTTTCAAGTCAATTAAACAGCTCCACATGAAACTAAATCTGTGTAGAATTGAGTAAAGAATATAGAAATAATTAAATTACAGTTTCCGCTTCAATACATGGATTTTAGTTTGGCCACAGAATAACATGGGCTCTATCCTCCATTTTGGTTCTTGACAGCACAACATTTCTGAAGATGACAGTTATCTTCCATTATCCTCTTCAGACTCTCAACTCCAGAGTCGCCTTACCTTCATTTTGGAAACACAGTTCGTATCACTATTGTAAACATGTCTGGAATGGCTCCCAGCATTTTTAAAGTACAGTCGTTGCGGTTGTTAGGCTTTTCCTGCAGTTCCCGTTTGGGTCCACCACCCCAGGCCTGCCCGCGATACTGCACACGCCGCGACCCTCTTTCCCGGGGCAGCCCTCGTGGTTGCCCCCCTCGCTGTCGTCCGAGCTGCCCTTACTCCTGCCGGGGGGCTCGCTCTGCCAGCTGTTCCTGCTGTACACGTACCCATTGACCGGCCCCCCGCCTGTCAGCCTAGTCCGTTTTAGACAGAGGATTTCCTTGAAGGCATACCGAAATTCAGGACTCCTGCAGTAAATCAAAGGGTTGAAGGCAGAGTTGGCGTATCCTATCCAGTTGAGGATCCTAAACGTGAGGTCAATGTTGTCCACTTTCCAAATGGCCACGACAACGTTTAGCAGGAAAAAAGGGAGCCAGCAGAGAGTGAAAATCCCCATGATGATACCTAAAGTCTTCAGTGCTTTGTGTTCCCTGAGGCAGAACTTGGTCTTTTTGTTTCCGCGCCCGTTATTGGCCTCCAAGGATTTGAGGTTGCTGTCGCTGTTGTGGAAACGTCCAACACTTTGGTCAATCTTCTTCAGCTGGCGTTTGGCCTCTTGGAACACACGACTGTACACGAAAACCATAATGACCAAAGGGATGTAGAAGGAGATTATCGAGGAGGTGATCGCGTACGCCATGTTGGTGTAAAACTCGCAGCAGTTGCTGTTCTCCATGCACTTCTGCGCTTCCTTACCGTCTGCTATCCACCACTTCATGTGTATGGGCAGGTAGGAGATCAGAGCCGCGATGACCCAGACAAGAACAACCACAATACGAGCTTTGCATTTCGTCAGCATGGACTGGTAACGGAAAGGTGACGTGATGGCCAGATATCTGTCTATGGCGATCACGCAAAGAGTTTCGATGCTCGCGGTGACACAGAGCACGTCGGTGGCGGTCCAAAACTCGCACCAAAAATTCCCAAAATGCCAAGTCTTGAAGATGATGTAGCAAGCGCCAAACGGGACGACGATGAGCCCCATGACCAGGTCGGCGCAGGCGAGGGACGTGATGAAGCAGTTGGTGACACTTTGGAGACGCTGAAATCGGGCAATCGCCGTAATGACCAGGATGTTGCCGAAGACAATGCACAGCACCAGCACCGACATGATTATGCCCAGCAGGATCATAGTGGCCTCGCTGTAGCCATCCTCATTCAGCGGCGGCTCAGAGGACGAATTGGTCATTTGTTCACTCAGATTGAGGAGACTCATTTGGGGGGCAGCGCTTCCCATCTGCAAATAGAGACCACACACAGTTAGCACGGGGAATAAAGCAAACGTGTGAGGAGATAACGTTACAAGTGAACGCATGTTAGAGGTAAGCAGGTGTATTTATACGGGTGCAGGAAATCGCAAACAGCAGTGATAAATAACGCACACATTTGTAGAAAGATAAAAGGCTGATATTTTACACTCCGATGAACACATGTGGGAAGAAAGTCCACAATGTGTGCTCTCTCCAATTAAAAGTACTTTAAATGGTTAAATGTATATCAAGATGCATGTAAAGCTCTGCTAATTGGTTCTAAAAGTACTGATTTCATATTTAAACGATTTATAAGACAAAGGAACAGCATTTTTCGAGCATAAATTAATGCAAAAATGAAATTATTGGTGCAACTAGTGCAGCATAATCACTCCAAATCAAGCAATCAATCAAGCAAGACAAAAAGGAGTCAACAGATGCATTCACGTGTAGAACAAAGCATATTGTTACCTTTTGTTTTATTATTGCAAATGATTAAGCAACACAAAACTCACGGTAACATTTCGATTTAAACTGAATTGTATAGCGCAGAAGGGAAAAGACTGATTAAACATTTAGCCTGAAAGCATTTGAGAATAAGCAAGGACGTTAAAAAGAGACGAAGTAAAAAGTTCACAAACCTCCGCAGGTAGTAGTAATGTGTCCTGCCTCCCATGAAAAATGGAAATGTCACAGTTCAGGTTACGCTGCAACTCTTTAGTGTCACGTGTCGTCTCTGTCTGCCCCTCTCTCCCCCCCTCTCATTCCTCTCTCTCTCCTTCTCTCTCTCTGTGTGTCTCTGTGTCTCTCGCTCTCTCCGGCTCTTCACTTCAGCTGTGTTTCCTGTAATGTGTCTCCCGGGCTATTTGTCAGAGCCCTTATAATGTGCTCTGATGACATCATTGCCCGGGCTCAGCCAATCAGAGCGCTCGATCGGTCCGGGCTCTCCACAGTTTGAACACGCTGTCCCCTCAAAGGCTGGGATGAAGCTTTAAACTCTACTGCCTTCCTCGAAGGTTCCACGGGGCTTTTGTGTCGATAAAACCCTTCTTTCAATTTTATTATAGGAAAGTGCAGGAGGTGATTTTTTGTTGCCGCTGGAATCAGATAAAAATGATTAACAAAAGTTGATCACGCTCTTGGGCAAGTCTCGCACAATTAATTCATATCGCTTCAAAAATCCAACCTTTTAATGGAATGCAACAAAATTAAATACAAGAAATATTTAAAAAAAAAAAAAGGCTTGTTCTGAACTCACTCAAAATATGTTCACATTATCACATTAAAATCACATAAAAATATATTCAATGAAAAGTGTTGAAGTATATGTAATTGTACAATCAATTTCTCAATGTTTCTAGACTTGTATATTTAAATATCTATTTATATCTATAGATATGTGTATTTTAGTCTTTTCAGAAAGCCAAGACTTGAATTCAAAATCCAGGAAGAATGTCACATTAAACACACTAAAAATACTTTTCAGTTCAGTGGAGTAAAAGGACAAATAAAAATCCACTGTAAAATATACTTTAAAGAAAAAAAGTAAAGTACAGGTACCTACGTTTGAAGATCGTGGTTCATTATTTTGAATTACAATGTTTTTCCACACATTC